>NC_060068.1:17174130-17481420 GCF_922984935.1 Meles meles | reverse complement strand
TGGCATTTTTGACTGCAATTTAATTGTGCAGCCGGGAAATCTGATTCCATTTCCAAGCTGTAAAAATATCTTCCTGTGAGGGTAGAATGGGGAGAAGTGTGTGTGGGGGGAGGCGTAAAGAGAGTGGATTAGAATAGGAAGTGATCGATTACTTCCTTTTCTCTTAAAAACTAAATATGCTGGTCTTTTGAGCTCAATTCTTACTTAGAATCCATACAAATTCCCACAAAATAGCAGTCTACAAATGGTGCTGAGGAAATGACAGCTGTGACCACACCAGCAATGCTTAGGAAAAGTTGAGAGGCACTTCTGCAAGAGGGTGATTGAACCCATGGGGAGCTTCAGATGGAAAGATGTCACATACGGGGCAATTTGCATGGAGAAGAGCAGAAAAATACTCATATGATTATGATTAGACATGTAGCAGGAAAGCAAAACACAATTTAGCTTATGAAGAAACTGAAATTCAAGTGGGTCAGCCTTGAAGTTCTAAAATTCCTTGCAGGGGCACCTGGGTGACTCTGTGGGTTAAGCCTCTGCCTTTGGCTCAGATCATGATCTCAGGGTCCTGGAATTAAGCCCCACATCAGACTCTCTGCTCAGTGGGGAGCCTGCTTCTCCCTCTCTCTCTGCCTGCCTCTCTGCCTACTTGTGATCTCTGACTGTCAAATAAATAAAATAAAAATCTTTTAAAAATTCCTTGAAGAACAATATCCACTTTTTTTTTTTTTCAGTTCTTATTATACCATGCTTGTAAGAGGCAAACACTTAAAATCTGGTTGCATTTAATTCCAAAGTGTGTTAAAGGGAGATTAAAATTAAAAAAAAAAAAGAAAAACGACATAAAAGACGTTTTTATCTTACAAAGATAGGTCTAAAGAATGAAGTCATTCCTCCAGGATTCTAGGACAATGGCATGCCAGTCACATAGCACTACTCCAACTTCATTGTCAATATCCTCTTTCTAGAGAAGGTGATAGACCAGATAAGCATGTTGTTGGTGGATCAAGAGGGTCCAAGGACACAAGTCCTGATGGGATTTCTGAGGAAGGAATTTAAGGCATGGTTTCCTTCTCCAAGGTTTGTCTCTCTTCAGTCTGAGGAGAACAGTTCATGAGTGGTCTCAGATGACTGGATCTTGGGATAAGAGGCAGCACATGTCTATTTATTTCTTTTGATCATTAGAACAGCTACTCAACTGTGTAAACCTTTGGGGGCTCTGGTAGAAGCAGTGCTGAGGGCCAGAGCTGTCATCTGGGACATGGTAGCCAACCCCTTAGAAAAAGAAAGCATAGTGGGATCCTCCCCAACCATAAAAGAATGGTTAGAGTCTACAGCTTACTCAGAGCTGCAAGAAACTGCCAGGCATTCCATCACCTGCTAATTTGCCACAGGGAACAGATCATCTGTCATATGACTTTCAAAAAGAGATAAACTGAAGATACATAAAGTTGGGTTAATAGAAAACATGGTATCAGAAGGATTTAAGATATAAGAGCAACTGTGAGACACCAAATGAAATCTTGAGGAAAACTATGAAATTTGATCCAAGAGATGAAGAATCTTGACAGACACATAATCACAGAATGGGCCATTAATTAAAAATCTACCTTTCAGATGACCTCACTCCAGTGTGTTTTATAGCTGATTCTACCAAATTTTAAATATTTTATCATTTCTTTCTAGGTCATAGGAAAATATGGAAAGAATTTCAATTTGCCCTATAAAGCTAACGTTTTTGCTAATGATATTAAAGGAAACTTAGCCCTGGTCTCAAAGTATAAAAATAAACTTCACAATAAAAAAGTATGACAGTTGTTTTAGAGAAAAATTTTGTAACAGATTTTATTAGTCAGTATTCTCCATAAAACTAGAGCCAGTAGGATAGACAGTAATATCTATAAGAGATTTGTTATAGGAATCTGTTCAGGCAGTTATGGATGCAAGAAGGCCCACAATCTGCATCTGCAAGCTGGAAAACCAGGAAAGGTGGTGGTATAATTCAGTCCAAGTTCAAAGGCCAAAGATTCAGGTTGATGTTCTAAACCCTGGTCTGAGTCTGAATGCCCAAGAGAGTCCAAGGGCAGGGGAATATGGGTGTCTCAGTTCAAGCACAGAAAGAAGTTGCCCTTCCCCTGCCTTTTTGTTCTGTTCAGGCCCTCAACAGATTGGATGATGACCACCTGTAATCTTCTTTACTCCTCCTACCAGAAATGTGTTCTGGAGAAATCCTCAAAAACACAGGCAGAAATAATATTGTGCTAGTGTCTGGACATCCTTTAGCCTTGTCATGATGACACATAAAATGAACCATCACACATACTGAAGGGATCTTCCTAAGCAAACCCTATTTTATGACAGAAAATAATCATTTGCCAAAGCTTCTATGAAAAATGTAAAAGATAATAGATTGGGAAAAGTATTTATTCTGAATGAATATGACCAACAAAAAGGTAGTAATTTTTAAAGATTATATGTATTTATTTTAGATATGAGGAGGGGCAGAGAGAGATGGAGAGAAAGAATCTCAAACAGACTCACCACTGAACTGTGTGCCCCACAATGGGCTTGATCCCACAACCATGACATCATGACACGGCACTTAACTGAATGAGCCATCTAGTTGCCCCCAAAATAATATTTTTAATATATACAAGTTCTTCTAATTAATAAGAGTAAACTAAAAAAAAAAGCAATAGAAAATTTAGTGAAGGATATTAACAGACAAGCCACAAAGGACATATAATGGTCCTTATATTTACATTATATAGTTTTATAATTCAACATATAAACATATGTTTAAACAGAAAAAGATTTTCAGCATCACTAGACATCCAAATTATGCATCATGAGGTCACCTGGGTGCCTTAATTGTTAAGTGTCTGCCTTTGGCTCAAGTCATGATTCCAGAGTCCTGGGTTCAAGCCCTGCCTGAGGGTCATAGTTTGGTGGGGAGCCTGATTCTCCCTCTTCCTCTGCCCCTGCTTGTGTTCCCTCTCTCACTGTGTCACTCTCTGTCAAATAAATAAATAAAATCTTTAAAAAATTTTGGATCATAAATGACATACACTTTTTCACTCATCAGATTAGCCGAAGTTTAAAAACTTTATGGTATCCCATGATTTTGAGGAGAAAAGGCATGTCCACCATTGATTTGCAAGTATGAATTGCAAAATTGTTTTGAAAAATAATCAATCTCTGTAAATTTAAAAGGCACCTCTTATTTAAACAAGTTATCATATACTTTGGATGTCAATTCCCTCCTCTGTCACTCATGAATAAACAAAATCATTTTTAAAAAGTCTAAAAAAAAAAAATGAGAGAATAAAAAATAGAAAAAAGAAAAACATGAGGACAAAGAAAAGAATACTTGCATATTCCTCAAATTATCAAGAGACAGGGGCGGCGGGGAGGGTAAGGGAATACTGCAAAGGTGATTATTACATTTATTTTTAAACACTTCTACTTTTTTCTCTAAGCATTTCTATTTACAACTATGAATTTGTACTTTTTTCTTTGTGATAAAAAAGTATTATATATATAAACCTAAACATAAGTATATCTTGTGTAAGTCATATATATCACTATATCATATAAATATATTGTATATACCATGCATATTATACATGAATCTCTATCATTCATTTATAAATTATAGTTCTTAATCACAAAAATAAACAGTCACAAAAAACTTACAATAAAATGTTCCTTGGACTCAACTAAAGATTTGGGAAGTATGAAGATGCCTTGATGTATCCTTTCTTGACTGCTGACAAGGCAACTTCCCACTCTGTCCGATGCGAGATGAGACTTACCCAAACTGCCTCTTCTAGTGATCTGCCTCTTGATCTTGATTTAAAACAGTTTCCCCAAAATTATACTATCGCAGCAAGGATCGTATGGGTTATTTCTACAACCCAAAGATCAACTGTTTTAAAAGGACCCAGAATTTATGTAATGCAATTTACCAGGAATAATACAGTTAATAATAAGGCACGTGCTTGCAATTTGTATAAAGGAGCATAGATAGTAAAGGAACCAGGATTTATGGTCAGACCTGAATCTGGGTCAGGTTGGGCCCCTAAAGTAAGTGACAGCACCTCTGTCAACTGCCAAACTTAGAGAATAACAGTAATTCCCCTGTTGGTTGCACAAATGCTTCACATTGTTGGTTTCATGTACACATTAGGGAAAAGACATCTAAGTAAAATCCCTAGTCCAGGATTTTGTGGTTGCTCAATGACTCAATACATGGTGGTTACTTTTATTATTATTAGGTCATGACTGTACAGGTATGGGGTGATACCTTATAATGTCATCTCATCGAGGAAAAACAGATTATATTTTATTTCAGTTTTATGTTATTTTCACTTTTATTTAAAGAAATGTTGGGCAGACACATGAAAAAATGTTCATCATCACTAACCATCAGGGAGATTCAAATTAAAACCACATTGAGATACCACCTGACACCAGTTAGAATGGCCAAAATTAGCAAGACAGGAAACAACATGTTTTGGAGAGGATGTGGATAAAGGGGAACCCTTGTCCATTGTTGGTGGGAATGCAGGTTGGTGCAGCCACTTTGGAGAACAGTGTGGAGATTCCCAAAGATATTAAGAATAGAGCTTCCCTATGACCCTGCAATTGCACTGCTGGGTATTTACCCCAAAGATACAGATGTAGTGAAAAGAAGGGCCATCTGTACCCCAATATTTATCGCAGCAATGGCCACGGTCTCCAAACTATGGAAAGAACCAAGATGCCCTTCAACGGACGAATGGTTAAGGATGATATTGTCTGTATACACTATGGAGTATTATGCCTTCATCAGAAAGGATGAATACCCAACTTTTGTAGCAACATGGATGGGACTGGAAGAGATTATGCTGAGTGAAATAAGTCAAGCAGTGAGAATCAATTATCATATGGTTTCACTTATTTGCAGAGAATAACAAATAGCATGGAAGATAGGGAGAGATGGAGAGGAGAAGGGAGTTGAAGGAAATTGGAGAAGGGGATGAACCATGAGAGACTATGGACTCTGAAAAACAAGCTGAGTGTTTTGAAGGGGTAGGGGTTGGGAGGTTGCGCCAGCCTGGTGGTGGGTATTGTGGAGGGCATGTATTGCATGGAGCACTGGGTGCAGTGCATAAACAATGAATTCTGGAACACTGAAAACAAATTTAAATAAATAAATAAACACAGTACCATTGATTATATTCCTAAAAAAAAAAAGGAAAGAAAAAGAAAAAGAACAAGCACTTGACTTAAATAAATAAATAACAAAACAAAACAAAAAACTTCACCTAATTGTTAGGCACACCATTTTTCCATGACAAATTATTGTTAGTTTGAGTAACTACAATGGACACATTTACGTATGACTTTTACCGAGACACAAGAAATAATTCACTGATATAATATGAAATTAGTTTTTATACATATCTAACCAATATGGATGTTTCCTATCTCCTAGGCTGGTCTGAAAATGAAAACCTGTATTCCACAATAAAATGAAACACATCTGTTTCTTTTTTTTTTTTTTTTGCCCTTTTAATTTATATATATTAGTGGGGTTTAGTGCCTTTTCATGTATTTATTTAGTTTTTGCTTTTTTTTTTTTTTTTTGGAAGGGGAGGCGAACCATAAGAGACTATGGACTCTGAAAAACAACCTGAGGGTTTTGAAGGGTCAGGGGTGGGAGGTTGGGGGAACAGGTGGTGGGTAATGGGGAGGGAATGTTTTGCATGGAGCACTGGGTGTTGTGCAAAAAGAATGAATACCCTTACGCTGAAAAAATAAATAAAATGGAAAAAAAATAAAAAAAAAACATCTGTTTCTTATGTGCATGGGGTCTTTATTCATTATTTTAACAGACTTGTGTGTTTGCCTGAGTTGTCATTAATGTTTTGCCTCATTCCCGGTGGCAGTTCCTTCCAAGTGCTGAAAGTGACCTACCCAAATGAGGGTGTTCTCTCAATCTTTTTCATTTGATCCATAACATTTTTTTTTAGTTTCCTATTACTGCTGTAGCAAATCACCACAAAATTAACAACTTACGGTTTTGTAGGTCAGACATTTGGTGAGGGTCTCATTAGACTACAGTAAAGGTACTGGAAGGACTGTGTCCCTTTCTGGAGCCTCTAGGGGAGGACCGTTTTCCTTGCTCATACAGGTTATTGGCAGAATTCAGTTCCTGTAGTTGCAGGACTGAGATCTCTGTCTCCTTCCTGGAAAGCAGCTGAAGGCATTTTGGAACCTCTGTAGGACACCCACATTCCTTGGCTCATTGCCCCCTCCTCCTTCTTTAAATGCAACACTCTCACATTTTGAATTCTTCCCTCTTCTTCCATTACATCCCTCAATGCCCAAGCCAGATAATATTGGGTCCATCTGGATCATTAAGGATAAGGTCCCCATGTATCTCTAGGTGCATCCTCTTAATCACATTTTCAAAATTCCTTTTACCATGGGAGGTAACATATTCACAGGTTCCTGAGAACAGAGTGTGGACATATTTGAGAAGACCATCATTCAGTCTGCCACACTACTGCAAGAAACTCTGTGGTCCACAGACTGGGCATCCTACTACTGTAGCACATTCAGGCTTTCTCCTCTCCTCACTGTCATGCAGAGAAAGTCATGGCACAATGCACAAGGACTATCATTTTCACTTGCACTGGATTTTCAGCCTCTCAGATTTGGTGGATACACAAATGGTGTCACTTAATAAAGACCAGTCTTTGCCACCATCCAGTTGCAGATTCTCCACAAAGGACCCAAGGCTATATTTATATTTTCTAATATGCATATTCAATACCTTCAGAACACACCCTTTTTAAGAACCATAAAATGCAAAAAACATGAGAGAAGCAAGCAATAACTTGGTTTAGACTACTTCCAGGGAAGGTGCTTCAAAAATGTTTTCAATTAGGACCAAAAAAAAATTATAATGCCTAGATGAACTTTAAAAAATAAAAAGTGGGAAAGAAAAGATTCCTCTTTAAATGTAAATGAATTTAAATATAATAATTTCTTAACTGAGCTACTACTTGAATCGCTATCAAAATCATCTCCAGGGTGCCTAGGTGGCTCAGTGGGTTAAGCCTCTGCCTTCAGCTCAGGGACCTGGGATGGACTCCCGCATCAGGCTCTCTGCTTAGCTGGGAGCCTGCATCCTCCTCTCTCTCTGCCTGTCTCTTTGCCTACTTGTGATCTCTCTCTGTGTGTCAAATGAATAAATAAAATCTTTAAAAAAATTATCTCCAAATATTTGGCTTTTGTATTGGAAAAATAAAGCTAACATATCCATTCACATGGCTGAAATCTTTCTAGATGCAAATGAAAATGAATGTTAAAATTCAGTACATTTAAAGAAAATGGTTTCTAGTATGAATTCATTTACTTTTGAATAATCTGCACAAGACTAAGGGCATGTCAAAAAGGCCAATACCTCATCTTCATGGTTATGACCCCATTTTCTTAGTGCCAGTGTCTTTGCCCATATCTGCTCCATATGGACTATTTGGGATATAGCTTGCAAACCTGGGAAGTGTTTTTAAAATACAATGTTCATGGGGAACCTGGATGGCTCAGTCCATTGAACATTTGCCTTCCAATCTGGTCATGATAACAGGGTCCTGGTATCAAACCCCCATCAGGCTCTCTGCTCAGTGGGCAACCTGCTTCTCCCTCTCCCTTTGCCTGCCACTCTTCCTGCTTATATGTGTGCTCTCACTCTCTCTGTGTCAAATGAATAAAATATTCAAAAAATAAAGATTTAATTTAATTTAATTTAATAATATAGGATGTTCCTATACTTGTCCAAGGTTGGCCATCCATCAAGGTTACCTCCCTTCCTTCACTTTCGTTTTCTCTCTACCACTTACGATTCAATATTCCATATAAAAGGCCCATTTATTGGTGCATAAATAAGTGATTATACTCCATTTGAAATGATTATACTCCAAACATATAACAACAGCCATGAGGCTCCTTGCCCTTTGATGCACTATCAAACAGTATGAGTTTTACAGTCTAGAATGTTATATGATGATGACATCATAGGTCCAAGGCAAGGAATATGACATTTAGTATGAATGAATCATTATTCTTAGAAGTCTTTATTTGAATTCTTCTCTTTCCTTCTCACTTGAGGGTGTGTTGCGGAGTAGTGGTGTTTATCTGATTTATCTTACTGTCTGCACATCTTCTGTTGCTCAATTCAATTTTCTTCCCCTAGGGTCAACTGAACTATAACAGCAAAGACCTAGGTGATGACAGGACAATTCTGAGTAACAACACCCACAAGAATGTGAGCGAGCATGTGTTCTGCAGAAACCAAACTCTTAGACTAATGTCCCTGCCTGACCACTTTCAGTGGGCACATCATGTCATCTCTGCAAAAGAATGCACGTTTGAAATAAATAAACAAACAAAAAGCAGAATCAGACTCATAAATATAAAGAACAAACTGATGGTTGCTAGAAGGAAGAGGGCAGGGGGACAGGTAAAAATCTGTGAAGATGAAAGGGAGAAATGGGCTTCCAATTATAAAATGAATAAGTTATGGAATAAAAGGCACTGTATAGGGAATACAGGCTATATTGTAATGGCATGGTTTGGTGACAGTACCTACACTTGTGGCAAGCACAGTATAACATACAGAGAAGCTGAATCACTATGTTGTATACCTGAAACTAACATAACATTGTGTATCAACTATACTCAATTAAAAATAAGGCACATCAGTATACTTAGAATGGTAATGTTCTGCCTCAGATAAGTTTATTAACTACCACCAAACCAAACTCAAATATCATGGTGGAGCTCAGAAGACATCCATTTCCTTCTTACATGAGCTGATGGCCCGTGGCCTGGAGTCTGTCCCTAAATTCTCAGTCCCAACTACTTAACTGTATAATGAACATTCTCTGGTAGAAGATCGGTAAGCTTCCTTCCATCTAGAAATCCCTATAATTTTAGTCATTAGAACAGAATAACCATTCTCTAATGAAATAAAACATGCTTGGAATGCAAAGGCACAAAGAACTGTAACCTAATCCTGGAAGAAGTTATTTTTTCCTTGTGGTATCTTGAGGTCCAGTCCACATCCATTCTCAAGAGCAAAGATAATGGCTGATGAGGAATGTCCTATTTCATACTATAATTCATTCTAATGATAAAGGAAGACTTGAGAGCAAACTGTGTGTCGCTTCCCATACAGCCACAGGAATGAATAATTAACTCGCTTCAACCACCATTTGTGGAACTCCAACCATGTGCCATGATGCATTGGTTGGTTTAACCACCATGAGAAATAAGGAAACAGTTCTAACACTAATATGATCAGGACAAATGAAAAAATATTCTTTAAATACTCCATCCAATACAATATGATCAGGGTGATAATAAGTGGTGGTATAAACAGAATAATGATTAACTCTAATTTATATTGACACAAGGCCTGCATGTCCAAGAAAAAACTATATATGTGCCATAACTATGCAGTCAGAGAAGATAAAAGCAATTGTCTCTGAAAAGCTGACACTGAAACAGGACTTCAGTTTTTGTGCTAAATAAAGACATCAGTTTGTCCACTCTTCACACTTATGGTAAAATCAGGATGCAACGTTAAAGGAAATAACTGGTAATGATCCTGGAACAAAGCTGCATGATGCAAGTGCTCCACTGGGTAGAAACAGACAAGGAGCAAGTTTGAGGGTTCTGTGCAATGAAGGTCATTTTCCAGTCCATTCAGCAGAATCAATACAGTGCCTTGGACTTGCAATAGGTTTCATAAGTCATACATTGACTGGGCCATGTATCAACCTCCGCCCTGCATAGGTTTCAATGCCCCTCATCGACAAGCATTGCTGAATAAAAATGTGTGATCAGAATCTACAATCGGAGTGGAATAGTGCCCACACATAGACTGGCTGAGAAACCGAATGGACAACCAACAGCAAAAAGTACCATCATTTTCAGGAGACTATGTTAATTCTGAAACTGATTTCCAAAGTCAAAATTGAAACTGCCATCAGAGGCTACCTCTGAAATTCCATTTCATGGAAGACGTTTGTCTCAATTAAAATAGCATTCTGTCCAAGTTGGAAAGGTCCAGAGAATCATGCCAATGTCTGGCATTCTTTCTGATATGGTTTTCTCATGGGAAAAAATACTTGACAAAATAGAATAAGAAACAGACAAGGGGAACTGTAAGCACCAGGAAACATCATTCATTCCTCCAGGCACTCTTGCAGGTGCTAACAGTGAGCAAAAGTTAAAAATCCCTGTTTCCTGGAGCTCATACTCCACCAAGAGGAGACAGAAAATAAAGAAATAAATAAGCATGTCATACATAGTATATGGGAAAATGATAAGCACAATGGAAAAACCAAAACAGTAAAGGCAGGGAAGTAATCTGGGGGGAGTAGGGCTGCATCAGAGCAATCCATGTTGCAATCAGCTACAAAATATGATATCAAAGCACAATTTTCAGATGCCACCACTCTCAGTAACACCATCAATGTTCACTGTCCAGGCAAAGGGAAGAAAATCCCTGGGATTCACTCAAATTCAGTTTACAGTTTGACCTCCAAGGTGGCAACCAAAAACTATGCAAAGCAGACATTTCCCAGGCCCTTGTCTCCATCTGGAAATTTATTTGATGGGCCAGAAAAATAAAACTCTCACTGTAATAATAGCTAATAATTATATAACATTTTCTGTGATTATCCAGGCACATTCTAAGAGTTTACAAGTGTTGAGTGATTCAGTGGCTCACGTCACTTCAATAAACTATATTAATTATCAACCCGTTTTCCAAAAGAAGACCAAGACATTGAGGTTCACATGAAATGTGGACTTGGGATTCCACACCAGATGTTGCAGCTCCAGAACTTAACTACGGCTGTACAGAGTCATGGGCCTGCGGCTAACAATCTTCCCATTATCTCCACGTGGACAGCAAACGGGCAACATGAACTTATTGTGCTTAAAGTAAAACTTCGGATATTTAATACATCTTCCCTCCCTACCTTTTCCACCTCTGCACACCTGCTCCTCACTCAGGCTCCCAGGACTGTCTTTATAAATTGCATACCCTTCACACAGCTGCTCAGGCCCAAAACATAAGCTCTGATTTATCTGTCTCTCTCACAGCCTTCATCTGATATGTCTGAAAATCCTGCAAAATATTTCTCATATCCCGCAATCTCCAGTCACTTCTAGACTGCTGTCAGGTATCACCCACAAGACAGAACAGCCTTCTGGCTAGACTCTCTACTTCCCTCTTGCTACCAAGAGTCAATTCTCCCTCTTCCAAGTATGAGAGATCTTTCAAAATGCAAATTAGATCATATCATCCCCTTGTTCAAGTCAATCTGACAATTTCTCTATGAGTCAGGGCTCTCCAGAGAAACAACAATAGGATGGAAAGAGACACAGAGAGACAACAAGAGACAGAGAGACAGAGATTTATTTATTTCAAGAAATTGGCAGGATGCCTGGGTGGTCCAGTTGGTTAAGCCTCTGCCTTTGGTTCATGTCATGATCCCAGGGTCCTAGGATCAAGCACCACGTTGGGCTCTGTGCTTGGATGGAAGCCTCCTTCTGTCTGTCACTCTGCCTGCTTGTTCTCCTTTCCATCACTCTCTCTCTCTTTCTGTCAGATAAATAAATAAAATCATGCGGAGTGGGAGGAAGGTAAGAAAGAAGTTGACTAATGCATTTTTGGATACTGGCAAGTTCAAAATCTGAAGAGTGGGCCAGCAGCCTAAAAATACCAGCTAGAGGTAATGTAGTAGTCTGCCATCTCTAGACTGAAAGCTCAGGAAGAATTACTGTGTTTCAGGCTAGAGAAAGAATTCCCTCCTCTTCATTCTTTTCTCTTGAGGTCTTCAACTGATTAGATGAGGCCTGCCTACAGAAAGGAGGGTAATCTGCTTTACCTAAAGTCTACTGATTTAAATGTTCATCATATTTTAAAAAGCACCTTCATAGCAACGTCTATACTGGTGTTTGTCCAAACAATAGGGCACTGTAGACTTGTGAAGTTCACACATAAAATTAACAATGACAGCTTCAAAAATTCAGAACAAAAACCTATGGCCTATAGGTCTCTTTCTACATTTCTGCTCTCCCCTTATCCTTTCTTTGAACCACTTGGGCTTCTTGTTCTGGGTATGTGACATGCTCCTTCCTATCTGCAAAAATGCCATTTCTTTGTTTTTCCTGTTCTTTGTATCTAGAATGTTCTTCCTCCAGGACTCCATATGCCTTCATCCTTTACTTAATTTAGGTTTGTCTCCAATGTCACCTCCTCAGGGAGGCCTTCCTGAGATATGCCTTCAGCATATCTCCAACAGACCAGTACCCCTTAGTAACCTCTAAGCCCTTTGTTTGCCATCATAGTACTTCCCAGTGTCTATAAGCATACTGTGTGTTTGTTTACTGTCCCCGTTTGCCCCACCTAAATTTTTTAAGTATTTTATTTATGTATTTGAGAGAGTGATCAAGAGAGAGAACATGAGCACAGGCAGAGGGAGAGGGAGAGGGAGAGGGAGAAGCAGACTCCTGCTGAGCAGGGAGCCTGATGTGAGGCTTGATGCCAGGGCCCAGGGATCATGACCTGAGCCCAAAGCAGATGCCCAACCAACTGAGCCACCCAGGTGCCCCCAAGATGTTTTATTTAAACATTTAAAGCTCTAGTTTTATTCACTGTAAGATTGAATACTGTCTGCCACATTGCTTGTTCTCAATAAATGAAGCTCAATAAATGAAGGACACTATAAAAGTAACTTTTTAAATTACTTTGGCAGAAAGAACTATGGAAATTTTAAGAAACATTAATATCAGTTTTCAAATATTTATGATGTGAATGAAACTATAATGGTATAATATTTTTGCTGTATTTTTTATTCCATTCCACATTCTGTTTTGCTGTAGTGGTTGTTTTTTGTGTTCATCTAAGGTTCTTACCAACCTTCCATGTTTCTGATTTTTTTTAAAATTTTCTTTATTTATTTGTGAGAAAGAGAGAGAGACCATGAATGAGATGAAGGGCAAAGGGAGAAGCAAACACCCTGGCAAGCAGGAGTCCAATATGGAACTCAATGCCAGGACTCCAGGATCATGACCTGAGGCAAAGGCAGATGCTTAACCAACTGAGACACCCAGGCACCTGGTGTTTTTTTTTTTTTTTTTGTTTGTTTGTTTGTTTGTTTGTTTTAAGGTCACGACTCTTAATGTTCTTTCCTTCCTAGTACATTACACTTGGATCAACTGGCCCCATCAAAGCACACTACAGTGAATTACCATCATTTTTTTAAAATCATACAACATGGGGCCACCTGAGTGGTTCAGTTGGCTAAGCCTCTGACTGGTTCAGGTCATGATCTCAGGATCCTGAGACTGAGCCCTCCATCAGGCTCCCTGGTCAGAGGGGAGTCTGCTTCTCCCTCTCTCTCTGCCCCTCCCTGACTCATGATCTCTCTCTCTCTCTCTCAAATAAATAAAAAAATATTTAAAAAAATATATATAACTCTATGTTGTACAGGTCTCCAGAGCTTATTCATCTTGCGTAACTGTAACTTTGGAAGCTATATTAACCATAAAATGTTGTGCACTTAAAGTCATGTTAATAGGGTAGATCTCATGCTAAAAATCTTCTTACCACAAAGAGTTCTGCCCTACTTGTTCCCTATGCTCTTTTCAGAAGGAGGTGTCACTAACCAGAGCAGATTTCCAATGTCTCCATTTGTATTCTCCTGTGTTATATCACTTTCGGGTAGCCAGCTTATCTGGTGCCCCAACATTCCATTTATCTTCAGTTATTTCCTCAGAAGACTCCACTTTCCACACCTAATTCTCTGCTTGTGGAGATCCAGATAAATCTTCCACCTCAGGATGAATTTGTGTCTGTTCAGAATGGCTTCATAGATATCCAGCTAAATTTGAGGCCAGATTAAACGACCTCCCTACTCAGCTGCCCTCTTGCCCAAGAAACAATGTTTTCTAATAAAAGTCCTCTGGAAATGTCCATATTGTACATAGACTGAGCATAGGGTGATTTTTTTTCCTTTTGGATTTTCTTTTCAATTTAAGATTTTTTTGTCTTCAAAACGTTTTATAATTACTATATAATAAACATTTCATTACATTATTATTTTTCCCAAAACAACATGATTTCTTAAAAGTTTTTATTTTTTAAATTTCTTTTTTTTCTGTACCAATGAAATAAACATATTTTATTTTTAGAAGTTTTAAAAGGGCAGGTAGGTGCCTAGAAACCAGTGTCAGAGAGCTTGATAAAAGAGAAAGTTCAAAGCTGAATGAATGAATGATTAACAAATCTCTTACCATTGCTGGTATTTTAAGCTTTGAGTCTTTTTTTTTCACTTTTTTTTAAATTTCTTTTCAGTGTAACAGTATTCATTGTTTTTGCACCAAACCCAGTGTTCCATGAAGTACAGCCCTCCCTATTACCTACCACCTGGTTCCCCAAGCTCCCAACCCCCACCACTTCAAAACCCTCGATTGTTTTTCAGAGTCCATAGACTCTCATGGTTCATAGCCACGTCCAGTTTCCCTTAACTCCCTTCTCCTCTACATATTCCCATAACCTCCATGTTCTTTGTTATGCTCCACAAATAAGTGAAACCATATGATACTTGACTCTCTCTCCTTGAATTATTTCACTCAGCATAATCTCTTCCAGTGCCATCCATGTTGCTACAAAAGTTGGGTATTCATCCTTTCTGATGGAGGCATAATACTCCATAGTGTATATGGACCAGATCTTCCTTATCCATTTGTCCGTTGAAGGGCATCTTGGTTCTTTCCACAGTTTGGCGACTGTGGCTATTGCTGCAATAAACATTGGGGTACAGATGGCTCTTCCTTTCACTACATCTGTATCTTTGGGGTAAATACCCAGCAGTGCAATTGCAGGGTCATAAGGAAGCTCTATTTGTAATTTCTTGAGGAATCTCCACACTGTTCTCCAAAGTGGCTGCACCAACTTGCATTCCCACCAACAGTGGAAGAGGGTTCCCCTTTCTCCACATCCTCTCCAACACAGGTTATTTCCTGCCTTGCTAATTTTGGCCATTCTAACTGGTGTAAGGTGATATCTCAATGTGGTTTTAATTTGAATCTCCCTGATGGCCAGTGATGGTGAACATTTTTTCATGTGTCTGACGGCCATTTGTATGTCTTCATTGGAGAAGTGTCTGTTCATATCTTCTGCCCATTTTTTTTTTAATATGATTATCTGTTTTTTTGTGTGTTGAGTTTGAGGAGTTCTTTATAGATCCTGGAAATCAACCTTTTGTCTGTACTGTCATTTGCAAATATCTTCTCCCATTCCATGGGTTGCCTCTTTGTTTTGTTGACTGTTTCCTTTGCTGTGCAGAAGCTTTTGATCTTGATGAAGTCCCAGAAGTTCATTTTCACTTTTGTTTCCTTTGCCTTTGGAGACATATCTTGAAAGAAGTTGCTGTGGCTGATATCAAAGAGGTTACTGCCTATATTCTCCTCTAGGATTCTGATGGATTCCTGTCTCACGTTGAGGTCTTTTATCCATTTATTTATTTATTTTTAAAGATTTTATTTATTTATTTGACAGAAAGAGATCACAAGTAGGCAGAGCAGCAGCCAGAGAGAGAGGGAGAAGCAGGCTCCCCACTGAGCGGAGACCCTGATGCAGGGCTCCATCCCAGCATCCTGGGACCATGACCTGAGCTGAAGGCAGAGGCTTAACCCTCTGAGCCACCCAGGCGCCCCTCAAATACATAAGTTAGATAGATATACTAAGGAAACATTCCAGAAATAAAAGATTTTAATCTGCAGAATCAAAAGACATGTCTCAGGAAAAACTGACAGATGCAACATGCATACTGAAAAAAGAAAGTAGTAAGTATATTTTATAAAGGAACATTAGAATAAAAATACAAATCTTGGAAAATATTGAAAGAAATATACACATACCAAAACACCAGGCCTCAAAGATAACCTCAAGTCATTCCCAAAAGTAGAAATAATAAGACAAAATGCCTTGATCACAATGAACAAAGAAATTAATAATGAAACCAAAACGTAAAAAAACTAACAAAGTCTCTACCACTTGGAATCTTAAAGACTCAATTCATAGTCAAAGAAGAAATAAAAACTAAATTTTTGTTATAACTACAAAACAGCAGTAATTAAAAGGACGCCTAGAGGAACCTATGGGTTACATCTAATGCAGAGCTCAAGGAAAAATGCATAGTCTTATATGTATATGATAAACAGAAAAGATAAAAATACATGTATTTTTACATGTTGACCATCTTTCATTACATGCAGATTTTACATGTAGATTATCAAATGGTTGAAAATAGAAATTATAGAAAAAATTAATAGAAAATAGATAAGAAAAGAAAACCAAGAGTAATGGGAGAATTAGTAAACATAAACTGAAAACAAATAGAAAAATGAAAATGATAGTAATGATAAGTCAAAGAATTTCAGTACATACATACAGACATACAGACACCTACTATTACCTAGTCTAATTTCAAAAAACAAGAAAGCACAAATAAACAATCTAAGAAATTATAAGGGGAGAAACTTTAGGAATCCTAAGCCTGAATTTAATGTGACTCTAAAAATCTGAAGAGATCATTTTCTTCAAAACATAAATTGCCAAAACTTATATAAGAATGGAAATTCAAAAATCAATTACTCTAGAGGAAATACAAAAAAAAAAATTGTTAAAGTTGACAGCTCCCCAAATCAGTGAAATTAGATGATTTGACAAGAGAATTCTATCAATCTTTAAGAAAGAGATAATGCCACTGTACTTTCAAACTATTCTACATCAGGGAAGGATAAAGAAGACTTTCAGTCCTCTGCTTTAAACTACTATAACATTGATTCACAACAACAACAAAGATTACATTAATAAAGAAAATACAATTCATGAATGTCAATGCAAAATCCTTAAGAAAATATTAAAAGAACACTATACAACAAGCCGGTCACCTTAACCTCAAAATTCAAGAGTGGATAAAATTTATTGAGTTGATTAATGTAAATCATCATTGAGGAACTTCTGGGGGAGATGACAGAGTAGGACGATCCTAAGCTCACCTTCTCCCATGCACACAACTAGATTACAGCCACATTAGTGTAAAAAACCTAGAAAATGACTGGAAGACTGGAAGAACACAATCTCCACAGATAAATGTAGAGAATAGCCCAAGTAAACAAGGGTAGGAGGTGTGAGGACACACCTGGGAGCCAAACAGACCCATAGGACTGCTCATGTAAGGGCAGGACATGGTGGTAAGGAGAGGGGAGAGGTACAGATCCCCACATGTAGCTCACAAATGTAGGGTACCCACACGGGGAAAACGAATCCCCATAACATTTGGTTTTGAGAATTGGAGGGGCCTGGCTACCTGAGTTCTTACAATCAGTGGTGTTTTGCAACTGGAACTTTAAAATTCAGTTGGTGCTTGGCTTTGGGAGAGTGGGAGAGCAAGAGGAAAATGAGTTTTCACCCTTAAAGAGACAGCATAACAGCAGACCATGCAGAGATAGGGGAACCTAGATCCCTGGATACCTGCAGAGATAGACCCAGCCTAGGTCCAGGGACACTTGCCTCCCATGAGGGGCTGGGAGCCTGGCCAGACTGCAATCCTGAAACGCGCGCCTCCCACACCCTCCCCTGGGAGAGGTGCTCATAGGTGCTAGCCTGGAGCTCTGGCATCTGGAAAAACCAGACATTCCCAGCCCAGGACAGCGGGAAAATCTCTGTGTGCGATCTCTGCTTGGAACCTCTCTGGCGGTCTGGAGCTGCCAAGACAGCCTACGCTGTCCTGGTATTGGGTACAACGAAGAAACTCCTGCATCCCCAGGGACAGTGACTCAGAACCGGCTCTCCCAGCAGCTCTGCAGAGCATTCTGAGGCTTCTCTCTGAGAGGGAGGTCGGGGTGCAGTTTGCTCTCCTCTAAACCTCCAAAAACCATCAAAAACTGTCAAGGCAAGAGAAAACAGATGAAAGAACATAAAAACCTCCAGAGAACAAAAAGCCTGAAAAAAACAGTTTCCTCAGAGCCCACCCCCTTGAGTGGAGCGGGAGGACCTAACTCAGGGAACATCATTGTCTGAAAACCCACGTGGCAGGCCCCTCCCCCAGAAAAACAACCAGGAAGGAAGAAAAAAAAAAAAGAAGAAGACTACAGGAGAACAACCACCACTACTTCATAAATACAACTTTTATTTTTAACTCTTTACCAATATTCTGGTTCTTTTTTTTAATACATACAGATAATTTTTAACCTATTTACCATCACACTGAGATGTCCAGTACATCAAATTCCTTAATAACCTTCTAACCTGAACTTTTTGATACATGCACCCGTGTTTTTCTTTTGCTTTTCTATTTTTTTTTAATTTTAACTCAGTTTAGTCTAGTTTCTTCTCTTTTAATTTTTATTTTCTAATACACATATAGATTTAAACATCAAGGTAATCCCCTTTCCCCAATCAATGTTACCCCTATAGGCAAACCAGTTTCTAATCCCCCTGTAACTTAGGAAAGTTGAGTCCCTTAACAAAAACATCAAGATACATCCAGGAAGAATCAAAATAACCTTCCTCACCCACAATGAGAATTTAAAACCACTCTCCCAATTTTTCCTTCTGCCAGTGTTTCTGTGAATTTGTGTTTGTCCTGATAGTATATAAATCTTATACTTGGGGTTCTTTCTGATGAGGTTCTTCCCTTTTTTTGCTTATATATATATTTTTTTCTCTTGTCATATACTTTTATCAGTCTTTTGTTTGTCTGTTTTTGTTTGTATAATTCATAAATCTTACCTTGGGGCCCATTTGGGCTGAGCCTTCTCTTTTATCTTCCCTTTCCGCCCCCCCGTCTCTCTCTCTCTCTTTTTTTGCCTTTTCTCTTTTCCATTTTTTTTTCTTTTTTCTTCTCTATTTCTTTTTCACTTCCTTTTTCTCTCATTTGGGTGTGGAACCCTGATTGCACAGAAGTGTTCCATAGTGGACCTTGACTGCACCACAATCAATACATCCAGCTGCATCTGTTCAGTCATCTCTTACCAAAATGACTAGGAGGAGGAATACCCAACAGAAGGAAAATACAGAGGATGGACCTTCTGCAACAGAGCTAATGGCTATCGACAAAGACAATATGTCAGAAAAGGAATTCAGACTAACAATTATCCAGGCAATAGCTAGGTTGGAGAAAGCCATGGATGACCAAACAGAATTGATTAGGGCAGAACTGAAAGCCAACAGGGATGATGTTCAAAATGGTCTCAATGTGTTCCAATCTAATCTAAATTCTCTAAAAGCGAGGGTAACTGAGACAGAAGATAGAATTAGTGATCTGGAGGACAAACAGATAGAGAGAAAGGATCAGGTGGAAGCCTGGAACAAACAGTTCAGAAGCCATGGAAACAGAATCAGGGAAATAAATGATACCATGAAACATTCCAACGTCAGAATTATTGGAATCCCTGAAGGGAGGAAAAAGAAAGAAGTCTAGAAGATATAGTGGAAGAAGTTGTCTATGAAAATTTTCCCAATCTCACAAATGGAAACAACATTCATGTACTAGAGGCAGAGAGATTTCCCCCCAAGATTTTAGATTCTCAAAGTCCTCACGACACCTTATAGTTAATATGAGGAATTATGTATCAAGACAGACCCTCTTAAAAGCAGCTAGGGCAAAGAAGCTCCTTACATACAGAGGAAAGCCCATTAGAATAACATCAGACCTGTCCACAGAGACCTGGCTAGCCAGGAAGGGCTGGCAAAATATATTCAGAGTACTAAATGAGAAGAACATACAGTCAAGAATACTCTATCCAGCAAGACTGACATTCAAAATGGATGGAGAGAGAAAGAGTTTCCAAGACCGGCAAGGCTTAAAAGACTATGCAACCACCAAGCCAACACTGAAGAAAATACTAAGGGGGGGCCTTTAAAAGAGAAAAAATCCTAAGAATATCATTGAACAGAAATATAGAAACAATCTACAGACAGAAAGACTTCAAAGGTAACATGATGTCAATAAAAACCTATCTCTCAATATCTCTCAAAATGTGAATGGCCTAAATGCACCCATAAAATGACATAGGATTGCAGATTGGAAAAAACGACAGGACCCATCCATATGTTGTCTACAAGAGACCCATTTTGAACCTAAGGATACACCCAGACTAAAAGTGAAGGGATGGAGAAGCACCTTTCATGCCAATGGACCTCAAAAGAAGGCCGGAGTAGCGATTCTCATATCAGATAAATTAGATTTTAAACTAAAGACTGTAGTCAGAGATATAGAAGGACGCTACATCATTCTTAAAGGGACTATCTACCAAGATGATCTAACAATTGTAAATATCTACGCCCCAATATGAGAGCAGTCAATTACATAAGAAAACTATTAATCAAGATAAAGAGTCATATTGATATGAATACAATAATAGGAGGAGATCTTAATACGCCTCTCTCAGAAATAGACAGATCATCGAAGCAGAAAATTAATAAGAAATAAGAGCATTGAATGAAACATTGGACCAGATGGACCTCTAGACATATACAGAACATTCTACCCTGAAACAACAGAATACACATTCTTCTCAATTGCACATGGAACCTTCTCCAGAATAGACCACATACTGGGTCACAAAGCAGGACTCAACCAATACCAAAAGACTGACATTATTCCCTGCATATTCTCAGATCACAATGCTTTGAAACTGGAACTCAATCAGAAGGAAAAGTTCAGGAGGAACTCAAACACCTGTAGCTAAATACCACCTTGCTGAAGAATGCTTGGATCAACCAGGAGATCAAAGATGAACTTAAACAATTCATGGAAACCAATGAGAATGAAGACACTTTGGTCCAAAACATATGGGATACAGCAAAGGCGGTTCTAAGGGGAAATACATAGCCATCCAAGCCTCCCTCAAAAAAATTGAAAAATCCAGAATACACCAGCTGTCTCTACACCTTAAAGAACTGGAGAATCAACAACAAATTAAACCAACTCCACATGCAAGAAGGGAAATAATCAAGAATAGAGCAGAGATCAATGAGGTAGAAACCAAAGATACAGTAGAACGTATCAATGAAACTAGAAGGTGGCTTTTTGAAAGAATCAATAAGATCTATAAACCATTGGCCACACTAATCCAAAAGAAAAAAGAGAAAGCCCAAATTAATAAAATTATGAATGAAATGGGAGAGATCACAACTAACACCAAAGAAATAGAAACAATCATCAGAAATTATTACCAACAGTTTTATGCCAATAAGCTAAGCAACCTAGATGAAGTGGATGCACTCCTGGAAAACTATACACTCCCAAAATTGAACCAGGACACAATTGACAACCTGAATAGATCAATATCTAGTAATGAGATTGAAGCAGTGACCAAAAACCTGCCAAAAAACAAGAGGCCAGGACCTGATGGATTTCCTGGGGAATTCTACCAAACTTTCAAAGAAGAAATAACACCAATTCTCCTGAAGCTTTTCCACAAAATAGAAGCAGAACGAAAACATCCAGATTCGTTTTATGCAGCCAGCACTACCCTGATCCCCAAACCAAGCAAAGATCCTACCAAAAAGGAGAATGTCAGACCAATATCACTGATGAATATGGATGCTAAGATTCTCCACAAGATCCTAGCAAACAGGATCCAGCAGCACATTAAAAAGATTATCCACCATGACCTGGTGGGATTCATTCCTGGGTTACAAGGTTGGTTCAACATTTGCAAATCAATCAATGTGATAGAACAAATCAATAAGGGAAGAGAGAAGAACCACATGGTCCTCTCAATTGATGCAGAAAAAGCATTTGACAAAATCCAGCATCCACTCCTGATGAAAACGCTTCAAAGTATAGGGATAGAGGGAACATTCCTGAACTTCATAAAATCTATCTATGAAAAAACCCACAGCAAATATCATCCTCAATGGGAAAAAGCTTGCAGCCTTCCTGTTGAGATCAGGAACACGACAAGGATGCCCACTCTCACCACTCTTGTTCAACATAGTATTAGAAGTTCTAGCAACGGCAATCAGACAACAAAGAGAAATAAAAGGTTTCCAAATTGGCAAGGAAGAAGTCAAACTGTCTCTCTTCGCAGATGACATGATTCTTTATATGGAAAACCCCAAAGACTCCACCCCAAACTACTAGAACTCATACAGCAATTCAGTAACGTGGCAGGATACAAAGTCAATGTACAGAAATCAGTGGCTTTCTTATACACTAACAATGAAAATACAGAAAGGGAAATGAGAGAATCAATTCCATTTACTATTATAGCACCAAGAACCATAAGATACCTGGGCATAAACCTCACCAAAGAAGTAAAGGACCTGTACTCGAGGAACTACAGAACACTCATGAACGACATTGAAGACACAAAAAGATGGAAGACCGTTCCATGCTCTTGGATTGGAAGAATAAACATTGTTAAAATGTCTATAATGTCTAGAGAAATCTATACTTTTAATGTCATTCTGATCAAAATTCCACCGATATTTTTCAAGGAGCTAGAGCAAATAATTCTAAAATTTGTATGGAATCAGAAGAGAAGAAACCCCAAATTGCTAAGGAAATGTTGAAAAACAAAAAGAAGACTGGCAGCATCACATTATCCGATTTCAAGCTTTACTACAAAGCTGTGATCACCAAGACAGCATGGTACTGGCATAAAAACAGACATTGATCAGTGGAACCGAGTGGAGAGCCCAGATATGGACCCTCAACTTTATTATCAAATAATCTTTGACAAACAGGAAAAAATGTACAATGGAAAAAAGACAGTCTCTTCAATAAATGGCGCTGGGAAAAATGGACATCAATATGTAGAAGAATGAAACTCGACCATTCTCTTACACCATACACAAAGATAAACTCGAAATGGATAAAAGACCTCAACGTGGGACAGGAATCTATCAGAATCCTAGAGGAGAACATTGGCAGTAACCTCTTCGATATCAGCCACAGCAACTTCTTTCAAGATATGTCTCCAAAGGCCAAGGAAACAAAAGCAAAAATGAACTTTTGGGAATTCCTCAAAATCAAAAGCTTCAGCACAGCAAAGGGAACAGTCAACAAAACAAAAAGGCAACCCACGGAATGGGAGAAGATATTTTCAAATGACAGTACAGACAAAAGGTTGATATCCACGATCTATAAAGGACATCTCAAACTCAACACACACAAAACAGATAATCATATCAAAAAATGGGCAGAAGATATGAACAGACACTTCTCCAATGAGGACATACAAATGGCTATCAGACACATGAAAATATGTTCATCATCACTAGCCATCAGGGAGATTCAAATTAAAACTACATTGAGATACCACCTTATACAATTTAGAATGGCCAAAATTAGCATGACAGGAAACAACGTGTGTTGGAGAGGATGTGGAGAAAGGGGAACCCTCTTCCACTGTTGGTGGGAATGCAAATTGGTGCAACCACTTTGAAGAACAGTGTGGAGATTCCTCAAGAAATTAAGAATAGAGCTTCCCTATGACCTGCAATTGCACTGCTGGGTATTTACCCCAACGATACAGATGTAGTGAAAAGAAGAGCCATCTGTACCCCAATGTTTATTGCAGCAATGGCCACGGTCGCCAAACTGTGGAAAGAACCAAGATGCCCTTCAATGGATGAATGGATATGGAAGATGTGGTACATATACACAATGGAGTATTATGCCTCCATCAGAAAGGATGAATACCCAACTTTTGTAGCAACATGGATGGGACTGGAAGAGATTATGCTGAGCAAAATAAGTCAAGCAGAGAGAGTCAAGTATCATATGGTCTCACGTATTTGTGGAGCATAACAAAGAACATGGAGGACATGAGGAGATGGGGAGGAGATGGAGTTGAGGGAAACTGGAAGGGGAGATGAACCATGAGAGACCATGGACTCTGAAAACAACCAGAGTGTTTTGAAGGGGCTGGGGGGTGGGAGGTTGAGGAACCAGGTGGTGGGTAATAGGGAGGGCATGTACTGCATGGAGCACTGAGTGTGGTGCAAAATCAATGAACAGTGTTACGCTGAAAATCAACAAATTTAAAAAAAGAAAGAAAGAATAATTATCCTGAATGGAAATGAGCTAAATACTCCAATCAAGAGACACAGGTAAAAAGGAATGGATAAAAAAGCAAGACCTATCAACATGCTGCCTACATGTGATTCACTTCAGATCTAAAAATACATGTGAATTGAAAATGAGGGATGGAAATTCATTTGTCATACAAATGGAAGTTAAAAGAAGGCTGAGACAGCAATACTTATATTGGAAGTAATAGACTTTAAAACAAAGACTGTAATAACAGACAAAGAAGGACACAATATAATCATAAAGGTAACAATTCAAAAAGAAGATATAAAATGATTGCAAATATTGATGCACAGAATCTGTGAGCACTCAAATACATAAAGTAGCCAATAGTAAACATAAGAGAAATAATACAATAATAGTAGGAGATTTTAACACCACACTGACATCAATGGATAGATCATCCAATCAGTAGATCAACAAGGAAAGTGTGGCTTTGAATAACACATTGGACAAGATGGAACTAGCAGATATAGTCAGAACATTCCATCCTGGATCAGCAAAATACACATCCATTTCAAGTGCACATGGAACCTTCTAGTGATTAGATCACATTTTAGGCTACAAAACAAGTCTCAACAAATTCAAAAAGATTGAACTCATACTATGCATCTTTCCCTACCACAAAGCTGTGAAAGTAGAAATTAACCACAAAGAAAAAAATCTAGAAATAACAGAAATATGAGGAGGTTAAATAATATGCTACTAAACAACAAATGGATCAAGAAATCAAGAAGAAAATCAATAAAGACATAGAGACAAATGAAAATGAAAACACAATGCTCCAAAATTTTAGAGATGCAACAAAAGTTATTCTAAAAGGGAAGTTAATAGCTATACACACCTACCTTCAGATGCTAGAAAAATCTCAATTAAACAACCGAACTTTACACCAAAAGGAGCTAGAGAAGGAACAAACAAGACCCCAAACCAGTAGAAAGAAGGAAATAATAAAGATTAGAGTAGAAATAGGGGCACCCGGGTGGCTCAGTGGTTTAAGCCTCTGCCTTCGGCTCAGGTCATGGTCTCAGAGTCCTGGGATCGAGCCCTGCAACAGGCTCTCTGCTCAGTGAGGAGCCTGTTTCTCCCTCTCTCTCTGCCTGCCTCTCTGCCTACTTGTGACCTCTCTCTCTGTCAAATAAATAAATAAAATGGAGAGGGCACGTTTTGCATGGAGCACTGGGTGTTGTGCAAAAGAATGAATACTGTTACGCTGAAAAAAATAAATAAATAAAATGAGAGATGTGCAAAAAAAAAAAAAAGATTAGAGCAGAAATAAATGGAACAGAAACTAAAAAACAAAACAAATAAAAACCAATTGAGAACATCAATGAAACCAGGAGCTGTTTCTCTGAAAAGATTTAAAAACAAATGATCAACCTTTAGCCAGCCACAGACTAAAAACCTTTAGCCAGAGAGAGTGCAAAAGGGAGAGAAAGAGGAAGAGAGAGCCAGAAGTCTCAAGCAAAATTAGAAATGAGAGAGGAAGAATAACAACTAACACCAGAGAAATGCAAAGGATTATAAGATTATCATGAAAAATTATATGCCAACCAGTTGGACAACTTTAAAAACAATGGATAAATTCCTAGAAACATATCATTTCCCAAAACTGAATCCAGAAGAAATAGAAAATTTGAACAGACCTATTAGCAGCAATGAAATTGAATCAATAATCAAAAAACACATAACAAACAGAAAACCAGAACCAAATGGCTACATAGCCAATTTCTACCACATATTATAGAAGACTGAACACCTATTCTTCTCAAACTATTCCAAAAAATAGTATAAGGAAAGATTCCAAATTTATTCCATGATGCCAAAATTACGCAGATGCCAAAAGCAAACAAACAAGCAAAGAAACAAAAATACAAAACAAACAAACAAACAACAACAACAATAACAACAAAAACCCACCCAGATAAAGACACTATGAGGAAAGGAAAGAAAGAAAGAAAGTAAGAAAGAAATAGAGAGAATTACAGGCCAATATCTCTGACGAACATAGATGGAAACTCCTGAACAAAAATGTTAGCAAACTGCATCTAACAATGTATATTTTTTTAAATATCATTCACCACAATCAAGTGGGATTTATTCATGAAATGCAAGGGTGTTTCAAGAGTACATATTATACATGATATATCACATCAACCATATGATCATTTCAATAGTGCAGGAAAAGCTTTTGACAAAGTACAGCATCAACTCATGACAAAATCCCTCAACAAAGTAGGTTTAGAGGGAACATACCTCAACATAATAAAGTCTATCTATAAAAAACCTACAGGAAACATTATACTCAATGGTGAAAAACTAAGAGCTTAGACTCTAAGAAGAAGAAGAAGACAAGGATGTTCAATCTCACCCTTTTATTCAACATAGTATTGACCACTTTGGATTTTTTCATAGGTGCACTTCGTTGGGTTGTGATTGATATTTTGGACTCTGTATATTCCCTCAACCAGCCCTTAGCAGAATGACAAGGGGAAAGAACGTCTAGTCATGAAAAGAACCAGAGACACTGGTCCCTGCCACAGATCTAATGGCTGTGGTTATAAGCAAGATATCAGAGATGGACTTCAGAGGAGCAATCACAAAGTCCATAGCTAGGCTTGAGAAAAGCATTCGAGACAACATAAAATCTACAAGGGCAGAATGAGATCTAATCGGGATGACATTAAAGTGCTATGAATGAGATGCAGTCTAAAGTGGAAACTCAAACAGCCAGGGTAAAAGAGGCAGAAGAACGAATTAGTGAGCTAAAAGGTAAACTGATAGAAAGAAAGGAAGCTGAGGAGGAGAGTGACAAACAGTTAGAAGCTCATGAGAACAGACATAGAGAGAACAATGACACCATAAATTTGGCCCAGTGTCAGAATTATTGGGATCCATGTGGGAATGTAGGGAGACAGTAGAAGATATATTTGAGTAAATCATAGCAGGGAACTTCCTTCCATTGTGGAAGGAAACAAGCCTTCCTCTCCATAAAGCAGAGAGGACCCACCCAAAGATCAATAAAAATAGGCCAAAGTCCTGGCATATAATAGTGAAACTTGTGAATCTTAGAGCCAAAGAGGCTACCTTGAAAGTTGCTACAGAGAAGAGATGTATTCCACACAGTGAGAGGAGCATTAGAATAACATCAGACCCATCCACAGAGACCTGACAAGCCAGAAAGGTCTGGCAAGGCATATTTAGGGTACTATAGGAGACATGCTAACTAAAAATATGTTATCCATCAAGGCTGCCATTCAGAATGGATGGAGAGACAAGGGACTTCCAGGACTCCTAGACACTGAACGAATACGTGAAAACCAAGCCAGTGCTGCAGAACGATTAAGGGGGTTTCTTTAAAAGATGAAAGACCCCAAGAGTAATATGGATCAGACACTTACAGAAGCAATCTATAGAAACCGGGACTTCACAGGCAACATGATGGCAAGAAAGTCCTATCTCCCAACAGTTACTGAAAACGTGAACAGGCTACATGGTCCCATGAAACATAGTAGGGTTTCCGATTTGAAGAAAAAGACAGGACACGTCCACATGTTGTATATAAAACACTCATTTTGAACCTAAAGATACCTCCAGACTGAAAGAAAGGGGACTGAAACCTATTCTTCATCCCAAAGAATCAAGGGAAAGCTGGAGTAGCAATTCTCATATCAGACGTTAGATTTTTTTTTTTTTTTTTTTTTTTTTTTTTTTAATATTTTATTTATTTGACAGAGAGAAATCACAAGCAGACAGAGAGGCAGACAGAGAGAGAGGAGGAAGCAGGCTCCCTGCGGAGCAGAGAGCCCGACGCGGGGCTCGATCCCAGGACCCCGAGATCATGACCTGAGCCGAAGGCAGAGGCTTTAACCCACTGAGCCACCCAGGCGCCCCAGACGTTAGATTTTTAAAATCTAAAATTTACAATCTAAAATTTTAAAATCTAAAATCTAAAATATTTTAAAAAACTGTAGTAAGAGTTGTAGAGGGATACAGTATCATACCTCAAGGGTCTATCCAACATGAAAATCTAGCAACTATAAATATCTCTGCCCCCTACATGGGAGTAGCTAACTACATCACCCAACTATTAAACAAAATAAAGAATCCTATTCATAATAATACATGAATAGGCAGAGATCACAACTTCCCACACACAGAAATAGATCACCTAAGTAGAAGACTGTTCAAAAAGAAACAAGAGCTTTGAAGGACACACTGGAACAGCTGGACTTCAAAGATAAAAACAGAACATTCAGTCCTAAAAACAGAGACTGTCATTGCTGTCAAGTACAAATATAACTTTCTTCAAAATAGATTACATACTGCTTGATCAGAGCTTTGCCATAAACCTTGAAATCAGGCAATGAAATGCCCTGAGCTTTGTTTTCTTTTTCCACATTTTGTTGGTGATTCAGGGTCTTTTCTTGTTCCATGTGCATTTTAGGATTGCTTGTTTCAACACTTTGGAAAATGCTGATGATATTTTGATCAGGATGGGGGTGAAAGTACAGATTTCTCTGGGCAGCATAGAGATTTTATCAATGTTTATTCTTCTGATCCAAGAGCATGGATGGTTTTTCCATTTTGTGTGTCTTCTTTATTTTCTTTCTTGAGTGTTAGGTGCTTCCACAAGTATGTATCCTTTACCTCTTTGGTTAGGTTTCTTCCAAGGTATAACAAACTGTGATCACTAAGACAGCATGGTACTGGCATGAAAACGGACACATATACCAATGGAAGAGTGTGGAGAGCCCAGATATAGATGGTCAAATCTACAGTCAACTAAAATTTAACAAAGCAGGAAAAAAATATCCAGTGGAAAAAACTGTCTCCTCAATTAATGCTGATGGGAAAACTGGGCAGCTATGTTCAGAAGAATGAAAGTCCACCAATCTCTTTCATCAGACACAAATATAAACTGTAAATTGATAAATGACCTCAGTGTGAGACAGGAATCCATCAAGATCTTGGAGGAGAACATAGGCAGTAAGCACTTTGACATCAGCCATAGCAACTTCTCTCAAGGCACATCTCCATAGGCAAGGGAAAGAAAAGTAAGAAAAGTAAAATATGAACATTTGGGTCATCATTAAGACAAAAAGCTTCTACACTGCAAAGGAAACTGTCAACAGAACAAAGAGACAACCCATGGATTGGGTGAAGATATTCCCAAATGACACTACAGACAAAAGGCTGGTATCCAAGATCTATAAAGAACTTCTCAAACTCCACACCAAGAAAGCAGATAATCAAGTCCCAAAACGGGAAGAAGACATGAACAGAGACTTCTCCAAAGAAGACATAGAAATGGCTAACAGACACATGAGAACATGTTCATCATCATTAGCCATCACGGAAATTCCAATCAAAACCACATTTTACCAGTTAGAATGACAATTATAAGGCCAGAAACCCTAAGTACCGGAGAGGATGTGGAGGAAGGGGAACCCTCTTACACTGTTGGTGGGAATGCCAGTTGGTGTAGTCACCTTGGAAAACAGTGTGGAGAGTCCTCCAAATATTAAAAATAGAGCTACCCTCTGACCCTGCAATTGCACTACTGGTTATTTACAACAAAGCTACAGATATATTGAAATGAAGGGTCATATGAACCTCAGTGTTCATAGCAGCTATGGCCACAAAAGCCAAACTGTGGAAAGAGTCAAGTGCCCATCAACAGACGAATGGATAAAGAAGATGTGGTCCATATATACAATGGAATAATACTCAGCCATCAGAAAGGAGGAATACCCCACTTTTGCATCAATATGGAAGGGATTGCTGGAAATTATAATGATTATAAGGTGTCAAGCAGAGAAAGTCAATTATCACACGGTTTCACTTACTTGGGAAAATAAAGAATAACAGAGACCACATTAGGGGAAGGAAGGGAAAAGTGAAGCTGGGGGAATTGGAGGGAGAGATGAACCACAAGAGAATGTAAACTCAAAGAAACAGAGGGTTTTAGAGGCAAAGAGGTTAGGGAGATTGGTGAGGCTGGTGGTGGTTATTAAGGAGGACATGTACTGAATGAAACACTGGTTGTTATACTTAAACCATGAGTCTATGAACTCATAGTTCATAGTTAGTAGTTATGAACATATTTCATAGTTAGGGTGACTAACATTACATACTCAAAAATTAAAAAAAAAAAAAAGGATTACATACTGGGTCACCAATCAGATCTCAAACAATACCAAATTTCTGAGATTTTCCCCTGCATTTTTTCAGACAATAGTGCTTTGAAAGTGGAACTGAATCAGAAGAGGAATTTTGGAAGGAATTCAAACATTTGTAGGTCAAAGAGCATCCTGCCAAGAAATGGTTGGGACAACCAGGAAATTAAAGAACTTAAACAATTCAATGCAACTAATGAAAATGAAAACACATTGGTTCAGAATCTATGTGATACTGAAATTTGGTCTTTAGAGGGAATTGCTTAGCCATCCAAGACTGTCTCAAAAAATTAGAAAAATCCAAATGCACATGCTAACCTTACACCTGGAAAAAAGAACAGCACATAGAGCTGAAACCAAGCAGGAGAGAAGAAGGAATAAAGATGAGAGCAGAAATCAATGAAACAGAAACTAGTAGAATAGCAGAACCCACCAACAAACTAGAAGCTGTTTCTCAGAACAAATTAATGAGATCAATAAACCTCTGGCTAGATTTAGCCAAAAGTAAAGATAAAAGACTTAAGTTAACAAAACCAGGAAAGAAAGGGGAGAGATCATGACCAATGCAAAATAAACAGGGACATGTTAGAACATATTATCAACAACTATATGCCAAAAAATTCGGCCATCTGGAAGAAATAGATGCATTCCTGGAAACTTGTAATGTACCAAGTCTGAAACAGGAAGAAATAAACAATCTGAAGAGACTAATAACCAGCAAGGAAATTGAATCAGGAATCAAAAACCTCCCCCAGAAAAACAAGAGTCCAGGACCAGATACCTTCCCAGTGGAATTCTACCAAAGATTTTAAGAATAAGTCCTACCTATTCTATAGAAGCTTCTTCCAAAAAATGGAAATAAATGGAAAGCTTCCACACTCATTTTCTGAGGCAGAGCATTACATTGATGCATAAGCAGACAAAGACCCTGTGAAAAAGAATTATAGATGAATAACCCTAGTGAGCCCTAATACAAAAATATTCAACAAGATAAAAGCCGGTAGGATTCCAAGGTACATTAAAAGGGTTATTCACCACCACCAGGTGAGTTTCATTTCTGGGATGTAAGGGAGGTTCAATATTCCCAAATCAAGTGATGTGATTAGTCATATAAACAAAAGAAAGACAAGGACCATAACATCCTCTCATTTGATGCATAAAAAGCATTTGGCAAAATACAACACTCCTCTCATTATTATTATTAATAATAATATTATTATTATTAATTATTAAAACTCCTCAAAATAGAGGGATAGAGGGACCATATCTCATATTATAAAAACCATCTATGAAGAGCCCACAGCAAATTTCATTCTCAATGGGGAAAAACTGACAGCTCTTCCCTTAAGGTCAGGAACATGACAGGGAAGCCCACTCTTGCCACTTTATTGAACACAGCATTAGAAGTCTTAGCCTCAGCATTTGGACAATAACATGTAAAAGGCATTCAAGTTGTCATAGAAGTAGTTAAATCATCTCTCTTTGCATATGACGATATACTTTATATGAAAACACAAAAGACTCCACCCCTAAATTGTTTGAACTCATACATGAATTCAGCAATGTGCAGGATTCCAAAATCAAAGCACAAGATTCTCTTGCTTTTCTATCCTCTAATAATGGGAATGGAGAAAGAGAAATTCAGGTGTCAATCCCCTTAACCATAGCACCCAAACCCATAAGATACCTAGGAATAAACTTAATCAAAGAGGTAAATGATCTCCACAGTATAAACTACAAAACATTGAGGAAGACGCAAAAAGATGGAAAGTCATTCAATGCTCCTGGATTGGAAGAATTAACATTGTAAAAATGCATATGCTGTCCAGAGCAATCTACACATTCAATGCAATCCCTATCAAAATACCCTCAAAATTATTCACAGCCCTAAAACAAACAATCCTAAAATCTGCATGTAGCCATAAAGGATCCCAAATAGCCAGGGCATTGTTGCATAAGAAATCCAAAGCTGGGGACATCACAATGCCTGACTTCAAGCCAGTTAATAAAGCTGTGATCATCAGGAAGGCATGGTTCTGGCATAAAAACACACCCATCGCTCAATGCAACAAATTAGAGACCCCATAAATGGACCCTCATGTCTATGGAGAACTATTCTTTGACAAAGCAGGAAAGAATATGCAATGGAAAAAAGGACAGTGTCTTCAATAAGTGGTGCTGGGAAAATTGGAATCACATACGGAAGGATGACACTGGACCTTCTCTTACACCATCTGCAATGGTGCATTCAAAATGGATTAAGTCCCTCAGTGTGAGACAGGAATCCTTCAAAGTCCTAGAGAACCCTGGCAGCAACCTCTTCAACCTCAGCCACAGCAACTTCTTGCAACACGTGTCTCTAAAGGCAAGGGAAACAAAAGCAAAAATGAACTACTCTTTCTCAAGATAAAAATCATCTGCACAGCACTGGGGCCAATCAATAGAACTTCTGTTTGGGAGAAGATGTTTGCAAATGATATATCCAATAAGGGATTAATGTCCAAGATATAGAAACAGCTTATATGCAAGAGACATAATATTCAAAAAGTCTGAATAAATATATCTCTTTGCCCAATGAATTAACCTTTAACTCCACTATGAAGACAGCTCCACAAAGTATCAGAACTCATTTCTAAACTTTGTCCTAGGGACATGCTGAGCAATTGGTATTTTCACGTTATTCATGTCTCTGTGGACATTCTCAAGTGAGTACACACATAAAACAACAGGTATTCTCCTTAATCCACAAAGATGTCTTGAATTCATGACGGCTGTTAGGTTTTTATGGAGTTATCTAAAAAGGTCAGGGATGAGAGAAAAGTATATGCACTGGCAGAAAAATATTCAAAGAAGCCTATTCAGAAAAATGAGTTCATAGGATGGTAGGAGCACCAATGTCAGCTCTCCAAACCAATACGTTTGTTAATATGCAAGATTATAAATGGTATATGTCTTGTGGTATTTTTAGTTTTATTTATTGTTTAAGGTTGATATATTTCTCCAAATCCTTAAGATGATTTTAACTAGTACTAATAAAAAATTGTTCTAATGAAGTATTAGAATTAACCATTGGTACATTCCAGTATTTAATTAACTACAGAAGTCCGAAGGAAACTCTTATTTGTCAAAGTCAATTTAAGGGTATATTTTATATATTTCAACTTTCATATAGATACATAATCAAATGTTAAAAAGTAAGTCAATTACTTACATACCTGTGTGCTTTAAAAAAAAAAAAACAACACGAAGCTCTCTAAATTTAAAACAAATCATGATAGAATTCTTGAAAGAATTCGTGTTGTACCTTCTTATCTCTTATGAAATGGTAGTAAATGTGCTGAAAGTGTTTTCTTGATCAACGGTGATATCTACAAGCATCAATGTACTTATTTTCTTAATTTATGGTAAATCAAACTAAGGTCTACACTAAATGATACTATATTCATGTAAATATGATCACTTTAAAATACCAATAATTCTCTCTGATAAAATAGGTAGTAAATAAATCAAATGAAACTGCAAATATGAGAATTTGTCTGAACCCAGAGATAATTAGAAAAACAATTCATTTCAAAACAGACAGATTATCCCTGACTGGTACAGCTAATAGGAGGCAAGTGACAATTTCCTATAAGTTAAATTAACTCCTGAGATCATGATCTTTTTAAAAATTGGGTTTGGTGATACGCATTTTCCCCCTCTTTCCTTCTTAATTAAGACCCGTACTGTTGTAAATCTCCCTCACAAAATACATCATAATAACTTTTCTTAAAAATAAAATAAAATAAAAAAGACTAAGCCTCCCCTGTCATTTCTAGTGATGCATTATTCTTGGAGCGGTCACGCACCCCTTGCTTTCCACACAGGTCTCATCACCAGCAGGTAAAGGCACCCGCTCTCCGGAGGCCTCCCAGCCTGGCTCCAATGAGGAGCTGGAGGCCAAGGGCAGCGCCCTGGCGGGGACCAGAGGAGCCCGCAGCTGCCTGGAGCTGGGCGTCGAACTGCTCCACCCACTGGGGCCCAGAAGGAAGAGCCGCTGCTGCCCTCCTGGAGGCCTGGCGCCCCGCAGAGACAGAGGCCCCCAGGGCAGCGAGGCCGCCAAGACGGGCTGGGCCCTGACCCCTGAAGGGTAGGCCGCCTCGGAGGCCTCCTCCCCATCTCCCCAGAAGGCCGCGGACGGGACCCGGCCATGTGCTGGCCCAGCAGCGAGACCAGGAGAAACAGGAAGAAGCGCTTTTCCTTCCGAAGTCTTTCCTGGGGAGCGGCTTCTCCTTCAGCAAGAGCGGGGAGGCTGAGGCCGCGGGAGAGCGGCGGGAGGCCGCGGGCAAGCCTGGAGCCTCCCCTGAAGGCCGGGATGACCGGGCCTCCGGGGGCGCCACTCCAGCCTCTGCAGAGATGGGCGCTGCCTCAAGGGAGCAGGCATTGGGCTGGGCGGGGAGGAGGCCTCGTGGGAGGAAGGGGTGGCGCGGGAGGAGGGGCTGCGGGGGCGACCCACAGGAGGCCCAGCTCCAGGTCAGCCTGGTCAGCCTGCACAGCCCCCACGCGGGGGCCAGGCCAAGTGCAGTCCGGAAGCCCCCTGGCGGAGGCAGCAAGGAAAAGGGCCCAATTGTTGAGATAATCCAAGAGTTTTCTCCAAGTTTGTTGCAGGGGTGCCAGATACTGGTTTTGGAAAACTTGTCTACAACCAGGGATCCAGGGATTGATTTCAAAGATGTCTTTTTTTTTTTTCTTTTTTTTTTCCTCTTTTGTAAGAAACAAATTTGGTTCCCCTTCCTTCCCCACAGATCCCATCCTAAATCACTGTTACCCCATTCCAACCGGTCCAGTGGAGCTTAAACACCTTCCTCGCCTGTAGTTCTCTTTTGTTTTTATTTTTTTTTCATCAGTATTAATGGTTTTTGCATACTTTGCATCTTTATTCAAAAATATAAACTTTGTCAACTTATGGACATACCCATATATGAAGGAGTTGGGTGGGCCCAAAGTGATAGGATTATTTCTTAACACAAGTTTTACCTAGTTGTACTGCTTTCTGTATTTCACTATAGTATTAAAAAAAATGTCTTTGGGACTCCTGGGTGGCTAAGTTGGTTAAATTTCTGCCCTAGGCTCAGCTCATGATCCCAGGGTCCTGATAGCCCTGCATCTGGCTTCCTGGTTGGTGCGGTGCCTGCTTACCCCTCTCCTGCTCCCTTTGCTTGTGCTTTCTGCCAAATACATAAATATGATATTTTAAAAAAAGTTAACTTAAAAATACATAAGAATAAAATAAGATGTTCATAAAAGCAATGGTCACAATCACGAAACTGTGGAAAGATCCAAGAGGCCCTTCAACAGATGCATGGATAAAGAAGATATGGTCCCTATGTATAATGGACTCCTACATCTTTATCGGAAAATTGGAATACTCAACTCTTATGAATAATTTTTGACTTGTAGTCCACTTTCTCTCATATTACTACAACTTCATATTTTCTGACTATCCTTTGCATGGGTTATCTTTTATTCATATCCTTTTATTTTTCACAGTATTGAAACTTCATCCATGTACACTGAATGTCTTATAGTGTGTGTATATATATCTATATCTATATCATCTATACCTATTCCATTCTGACAACGTATGATGTAACTAGGATATTTAGCCAACTTACACTTAAGGTAATTTCTGATAAATATGGAATATATTTTGCTATTTTGCCATTTGTTTTCTGTACGTCATATAATTTGTTTCTTAACTTCCCCAGTATTTTGTGTGTGTGTGTGTGTGTGTGTGTGTGTGTGTGCAGTTGATTTTATTTTGTAATGGCATGGTCAAATTCCCTTTCTTTTCCTTCTTATATAAAAGGGAAATGTGTTTATGACCTTGAAGTAGAAATGGTCTTATTAAGTAAAGCACAGAGAATGAATAAAACAGCAGCACCTGGGTGGCTCAGTCACTAAGCGTCTGCCTTCAGCTCAGGTCATGATCCCATAGTCCTGGGATTGAGCCCCTCATAATGCTCCCTGCTCAGTGGGAAGCCTGCTTCTCCCTATCCCACTCCCCCTGCTTGTGTCCCTCTCTCAGGGTCTCTCTGCCAAATAAATAAAATCTTAAAATGGTGAACAAAATATATACCATATTGGTAATCATTATATTTATAATATATTGCATTTTTAATTTAAATTAAATTTAATTAAGATATAGTGTAGTATTTGTTTCAGAGGTAGTGTTTTATAAAATACATAGTAGAGATGGGGTAACTGGGTGATGGACCTTAAAGAGGGTGCGTGATGTGATGAGCACAGGGTGATATACTCAACTGATGAATCTTGGAACACTACATCAAAAACTAATGAGGTACCAAACGTTGGCTAATTGAACATGATAATAACAAAATAAGAATTAAGAAAAGATAGGTTCTTTAAAGTTATAATGGGGATTACATATAACATACTACAGATTTAAAATTTGAATTTTAGGGGCGCCTGGGTGGCTCAGTGGGTTAAAGCCTCTGCCTTCGGCTCAGGTCATGATCCCAGAGTCCTGGGATCGAGCCCCACATCAGGCTCTCTGCTCCACGGGAAGCCTGCTTCCTCCTCTCTCTCTGCTTGCCTACTTGTGATTTCTCTCTGTCAAATAAATAAAGTATAAAAAAAAATTGAATTTTAATTGATACTTAAATTTTGTTTCAATTATTTATTTGAATTCTAGTTCGTTAACATATTGGGCAATTTTGGTTTCAGGAGTAAATTTACTGATTCATCTCTTATATATAACAGCTAATGCTGATCACAAGTGCCCTTCTTAATTCCTGTCACTCATTGAGCCCAACCCCAACCCACTTCTCCATTAACCCTCAGTTGATTAACTATATTTAAGAATCTTTTATGCTTTGCTTCCATCTCTCTCTTTCTTAGCTTCCCCTATATGCATCTGGTTTGTTTCTTAAATTTAATCACATCTATAAACTCTGTTAGTATACCTAATTTCTCCTCACTTTAGGTATTAATTTCTTCCTCACACACTAATTCCTCATTTTTCATGTACAGACTAATAATAATCTCATATGTATGTCTTCTAATCTCTTTAGGAAATTTAAATTAAGTTTACAAATCCATATTACTTCATTTTATTTCAACCTGAAATAAAGTGTTCCTTTCACACTTCCTGTAAGAAAGGCCTCGTAATAAAAACCTTTCACTGATTGTATGTATGTCTTAGTTTCTTTTCTTTTCTTTTCTTTTCTTTTGAAGGATAACTTTAGAGTCACAATATTTTCAGTTAACAGTTTTTATTCTGCCATCACTTTGAATGTATTTTTCCCTGTGCTCAGTTCTCAATTTCTGCTGAGAACTCAGAAGATAATTTTACTGATGTTCTCTTTTACATGACAAGTTGCATTTTTCTTGCTGCTTGCAATATCTTATTTCATATTTTGATACTTTGTGTCTTTTTGTGGATCTTTCTAAGGGTATCCAGCTTGGATTTTGTTAAGTTTTTTTGAATTGTATAATTATATCTATCATCAATTTTGAAATTTAGCCAGTTTTTTCATATAGATGGTCTCTCTGCCTCTTTCACTTTAATATTCTTCTGGGATTCCTATAACACATATATTGTTCTACTTCATGATGATCCAGTTATACCATTGGCTATCTTCACATCTCCTTTGTCTTTTTGTCTTTTTGCTCTTTTGCTTTTTTGTTTTTGCTCATCAGAATCTACAAATATGGGCCTGCCTTCATTTTCATTAGTGATTTTTTTTTCTGACTGTTCAAATGTCCCATTGAATCTCCCTAGTAACTTTTTTACTGTAGGTTTTGTAGTTTTCAACTTTAGAATTTCTGATTGCTTTCTTTTTGTTGTTGTTGTTTTGTTTTAGAATTCATAGCTCTTTGGTGATATTCTCATTTTATTTACCTGATATTTGAAACAAAATTCCTTTAGGTATTTTACTGTTTTTTTTATTTACTCATTTGATTATATTCATTTTTTTTTTTGATCTAGCAATTCTCATCTTTGTGTTTCCTAAAGGACAGTTTTTATCAATATAGTCCTTATATCAACATAAGGACTAGGTTTTCCTACTTCTTTGTGATCCTTGTGATTTTGTTGTTGTTGTTGCTACTGGCCAAAAAATAGGCATTGGAAATAAAAAAAAATTGCCTTCTCTCCCATTTTTTGCAGACTTATGTCCATTATCAAAGAGCCATGCAAGTAGTTTTACTGCCTTCAAACTCCTCTGTGCTCTGCCAATTTATTTCTCCCCAACACATGATCCTGAGAGCTACTGAACTTCCAGTGTCTTCATAGTCTGCTCATTCCAGAATATGTTGTAGCTGGAATTAGACAGTATATAGGGTTTTCAGATTGGCTTCCTTCACTTAAAAATATGTGTATGAAATTCCTCCATGCCTTAACATGGACTGATAAGCTAACATCTTGTTAGCTTCCAAGTTTTGCAATTATAAATAAAACTATGATAAATATCTATGTAATGATTTTTTTAAAAATATTTTATTTGTCAGAGAGAGGGAGAGCACAAGCAGGGAGAGATGCTGTTGGAGGGAGAAGCAGGTTCTCCATTGTGCAAGAAGCTGGATTGGATTCCAGGATTCTGGGACCATTACTGGATCAAAAGTCAGATACCTAACTTCTGAGCCACCCAGGCATCCTGAAGTGTAGTTTTTACGTGGATATGTTTTCATGTGTTGTGGACTGCTGGATTGCATGGTTAAGATAAGTTTATTTTATTAAAAAACTGTCAAACTATCTTCCAAAGTGGTTGTGTCATTTTGCAATCCTGTCAGTAAAAATATCACTTCTGCTTTGCCACATCATCATCAGCATTTAGTCTTGTTGTTGCCTGGACTTTGACCACTCAAGAGATATGTAGTAATATCTTATTTATGTTTTAATTTGCATAAAACAGATGACATGGAATGTGAAACATTGTATGCTATGCTTATTTGCCATCTATCTTCTTTAGTGATGGGTCTTTGGGACTCCTCTGTTTTCTCTTTTTTTAAGATTTTATTTATTTATTTGACAGAGAGAGAGAGAGAGATCACAAGTAGGCAGAGAGGCAGGCAGAGAGAGAAGGGGAAGCAGGCTCCCTGCTGAGTAGAGAGCCCGATGCAGGACTCGATCCCAGGACCCTGAGATCATGACCTGAGCTGAAGGCAGAGGCTTAACCTGCTGAGCCACCCAGGTACCCCCTCTGTTTTCTTAATCAAGTTATTTTCTCCATTGCTGATTCCAAGAGTTTTCTGTATATTTACAAAAAAAATTATCAAATATATGTTTTAGGAAGTGATTCTTTCAAAATTCTCTGAATCTGGGGTTTCCTGTTTGTTTTTAATTCTTTCTTTCATAGAACAAAAGATTTATTTTTAGTAAATCTTTATTTTTTTATTTTATTTTTTATTTATTTTTAGTAAATGCAGTATATTGATTTTTTTTTAATAAATTATGCCTTGTGATCTATGCTATCTCAATCAGTGTAGTACATGGCACTTGATTTCAGGGTTTTAAGTTTGAGCCCCATTTTGGGTGTAGAGATTTCTTGAAAAAAATAAGTTATGTGTTGGCATTGTATCTAATGATCATTTTCACACTCGACATCATCTAGGTTTCTCCTGTGTTATTGTCTACAAACATTATAGTTTTACAGTTAGTTCTACAATGCTTTTTAGTTTATGTGTTTTTCTAGATTTTTTATTTGCAACAGGACACTGTTGTTCCAGCATCATTTTTAAAAGACAGTATTTGCTTCATCATGTTGTCTTTGTTTTTGACAAAATTCAGTTAACTACACTTATGTTGGGTTTCTTCTAGTCTTCTTTTTTTCCGTTGATATCTTCATCTAGTATCACACCAAACTACCAGTCATGATTTCTCCAACTTTGTATAAATTCTTCAATTTGGACATCATCCGTCTTTCTACTTTCTTCCTTTTCAATATAATGTTGGCTATTCTAGGCTTATTTTTTCCTCTCACATAAAGTTTATAATCAATTTGTCAATGTCCACAAATAACTTGATATAATTTTGATTTGGATTTCATTAAATCTATAAATCTAAATTAGCAAAATTAGTACGTTCACAACTTTAAATCTTCCTATCCATGAAACTGGATCATCTAAACATTTATTTAGTTCTAACTGCATTCATCAGAATTTTGTGGCATATTCCTTAGAGGTATGATACATATTTTATTTTATTTTATTTGTTCCTAACAATGTTTTTCTCTTTCTTTCCCTCTTTTCTTCTCTTTCATTCTTCTTTCTTTCCTGGTGCTAAAGTAAATGATATTGTTTTTAATATTTCCTATTACACTTGTTCATTGATGCCATATGGCATAGGGCAAGGTTGCAGTTTCTATATTAAAATTTTGCCTTGCAAATTTGCTAAATTTCTTATTATTTCATGAGAGCTTTTGTCTACTCTTAGATTTTCTACCCAATAAATAGATCATGTATGAACAAAAGTGTTTTTAATTTTTCCTTCTCAATTTATATATATTCCATTTCTTTTGCTTTTCTAATTGAATTTCCTAACACTTTCTGCACAATGTTGAAAAGGACTAATGAGAGGGAACATACTTGTATTGTTCCCGATCTTAGTGTGAAAGTTTCTAGTTTCCCACTATTAACTATAAATTTCACAGTAGGTTTCTTGTAGATATTTTTTGTCACGATGAACTGTTACCTCTATTTCTAGTATATTAAGAGGTTTAATTGTGAGTGGGTGTCATATATTGTACAATGCTCTTTAAGTATGTATTTATATGGGAGGTGATTATTTTCTTATTTATTCTTTTGATATAATGAACTGCATTAAGTGATTTTGAATGTTCAATCTCACATAATTGCAATATATCTACTTAATTGTGATATATAATTCTTTTATACATTACGTAATCAATTTATAGCATTTTGAGGATGTTTGTAACTATGTTCATAAGAGAATCTGATGTGTCTTTTTTATAGCATTGTTTTAATTATAATAGGGTAATGATGATACCATCGAAGGAATCAGAAGTATTCCAATTGCTTTTATGCCCTGAAAGTAATTGTAGGTAATTAATTTAATCTGTTCTTTCAATGTTTAATTAAATTCACCAGTGAACCCACCTGGGCCTGTAGTTTCTGTTTTGGAAGTTTATTAATGATTATTCAATTTATTCAATAGATAAAGTCCTATTCATTTTGTCTCTTTCTTCTTAATGAGCTTTAGCAAACTGTGTCTTTCAAAAATTTCTCGATTTCCACTAAGTTATCAAACCTGTCACCTTTGAGTTATTTATAGTATTCCTTTTCTATTCATTTAATTTCAGTGGGATCAGTATTCATGTTCCCCTCTTTCATTTGTGATATTAATCAATTGTGTCTTCTCCCTCTCTTATTATTTCATTAGCCTGATTAGAGTTTTATCAATTTCATTAATCATTTTATAAGGATTTATTTAAATTCCACTTAGTTAAGATACAGCATAATATTAGTTTCAGGTGTATAATACAGTGATTCAATACTTTTATACATCACCTAGTGCTCATCACCAAAAAAGTGCATTTTTTAATCAAATCACTTAATTTTGAATTATTTTTTTCCTTTTCTTGATTTTTCTCTATTGATTTAACTGATTTTGCTCTAGTATTTATTATTCCTATCATTTCTTTATCTTTTGTTACATTGTCATTAATTTAGTTTTTGTTGCATTGTATTTATTGATCTAGTATTTATAATTCCTTAGAAATGAATGTAAATTATTGATATTAGACTTTTCTTTCTTAATATATGCGTTCAACACAACATATTTACATGTAAGCTGTATGTCTCCGCATTCAATAAAATTCACTAAGTTTTTTTTTTCTTTTTTATGTGTTGCAACAGTTGAGGTGAAACTGGGTGGCTCACTTAGAAGAACATGTGGCTTTTGACATTGGGGTCATGAGTTCAATCCCTCATCTGGTTGTATAGATTATAAGTAATAAACTTTAAAAAATACAATTTTCTTGAGATTTATGTGTTTGCCTGTGTTATTTAAATGTATGTTGTTTAATCCTTACATGTTGAAATGTTTACTTTAGGTTTCAACATTGATTTCTTTTTTTACCTTTTCATTTTTTTTTATTTCTTTTCAGTAAATTCATTGTTTATGCACCACACCCAGTACTCCCTTTCTAGTTGCATTGCACTATATTCTGAGAACAGACATTATATGACTTCTATTAACATTTGTAAAGGTGTATTTCACAGCTCAGAATGTGACCTATTTTGGTGTATAATCCATATAAGTATGAAATAATATATGAGTTGATGATATTGGAATATGTCTATACATGTTCATTATGCAGATTTTTAAAATTATTATTCCAAATATTTATTTAAATTCTAGTTAGGTAATATATATGGTGAAATTGATTTCAGGTGTAGAAGTTAATGATTTATCACTTACACATATCACCCAGAGCTCATCGCAGCACATATATTCCTTAATACACATTACCCACATAACACATCCTCCTCAAACTTCCTCCATCAACCCTCAGTCTCTTTTTCTACATTTTGGATTTCCTTATGGCTTGCTTCCCTTTTGTTGTTGTTGGTGGTGTTTAATATCCCTATTTTTATCTGTCTTGTTTTTAAATTCCATATATGAGTGACATCATATGGTATTTGCTTTTCTGTGACTACAACATTTCATTATCATAACAAACACTTGCTGTGTCAATGTCATGGGAAATGACAAGATTTCATTCTTTTGGGTGGGTGTGTAGTGTGTGTGTGTGTGTTTATATTACACATACATATGTCTTTTTCTATAATTTCACTACTGTTGATAATGCTACTATAAACATTGAGATGTATGTACCCCTATGAACCAGTAATTTTCTGTCCTTCAGGTAAATACCTAGCACTGTGATTGCTGTGTCATTGGGTAGTTCAATTTTTAACTGCGGTCAAACCTCCATACACTTTTCCAGAGTGACTGTACAAGTTTGCATAACCACAAAACATGACAGAGGCTTCTTGTAGCTCCACATCATCACTGAAATTCGTCATTTTCTGTTTTGTTAATTTTAGCATTTTGATAGTTGTGAGGTGGTATCTTATCCTGGTGTTTATTTGCATTTACATGATGCTGAATGATGTTGAGAATATTTTCCTCTGGCTGTTAGTCTTCTGTATGTCTTCCTTGGGAAAAACAAACAAACAAACAAACAAATGTGTGTTCATATCTTCTGCCCATTTCTTAAATGGAATATTAAATTTTGGCATGCTGAGTTTGATTCATTCTTTATGGAATTTGAGAATTATTTTGACTATCAGAGTCTTTTGTAGTTCTTTAAAAAGTTTAGGATCTAGTTCTGCTCAAAGTGCTGGTGGTTTTTTATATGGACTGCATTAAATGGGTAGATTGGTTTTGGTAGCATAGACATTTTAACAATATTTATTCTTCCCATCCATTAGCATGGAGTGTTTTTCCATTTCTTTGTGTATACTCTACAATTTCTTTACGTGTTCTATAGTTTTCAATGTAGAGACATTTACCTCTTTCATCAGGTTTATTCTTAGGTATCTTGTGTCTGGTTCCATTGTGAATGAGACTGACTCCTTGATTTCCCTTTCTGCTGCTTCATTGTTGGAAATGCAACAGATGTCTGTATGCAGATTTTATATCCTGTAACACTGAGTCTTTTATGTTTTCTCCATAGAGTATCATGTCATCTGCATACACTGAAGTTTGGACTTGGTCCTTGTCAATTTGGATGTTTTATTTTGTGCTTTTTCTTTTCTTTTTGTTACCTGACTGCTAAGTCTGATACTTGCAGTACTATGTTAAATAACATTTATGACAGAGTCTTATTCCTAACTGTAACGGTGAAGCAGTTTTTCTGCTTTGAAGATTATATTGACTGTGGGTCTTTATATATGACTTTTATCATGTTGGTTTATATTCTTTCTATAATAATGTTGTTGAGGGGTTTTTATTTAATTTATATTTTTATTAATGATAATGTATTATTTGTTTCAGGAGTATAGGTCTTTGATTCATCAGTCTTACACAATTCACAACACTCTCCATAGCATACACCTTCCACACTGTCCATCATCCAGTCACCTCACACCTCGCTCTTCTAAGACACTCACTCTTATCATACTGGTTTCAATCAGTTTCTTTATGTGACTTATTGCTTATATATCTGGATGTTTACATGTTTGTAGCAAAAAAATGTACATTTGTCAGATCTTCTTGTTGGAGAGGCTCCTTAATCAGGAAATAGTGTCCTCATTCATCTTTCATTACAATCCTGGGTTTAAAATCTAGTTATTCTGATATAAATATGGTTACTCTGATTTTCTTTTCACATTCATTATCATGGTAGATTTTCTCTATCCAGTCACTTTCAATCTGGTGGTATCTTTATATCTAAAATGAGTCTCTCTGTTTTTTAAATCCATTCTGATACCAGTGCCTTTTTATTATAACATTTATTCCATTTACATTCAGAGGAATATTTGATAAGAATTTCATGTCACCAAAGAGCCCCTGGGTGGCTCAGTCAGTTAAGTGTCTGACTTTACTTCAGGTCATGATTTCAGGGTCCTGAGATTGAGCCCCACGTTGGACTCTCTGTTCTGCACAGAGTCTGCTTCTTCCTTTCTCTATCCCCTCCCCTTCTTCCTGCTCTCTCTGTCTCAAATAAATTAATAAAATTTAAAAATAAAAGAAATTAGTGCCATTTCATTGTCTCTAATTTAGTGTTTCTGGGGATTTTCCCTGTTCCTTTTCTAGTCTTTGATGTTCTTGGTCTTCCCCTCTCAAAGAGTCCCCCATATTATTTCTTACAGGACTGCAGTAGTCATGAACTTCTTTAATTTTGTTTTCTGGGACTTTTTTGTCAGTCCTATTTTACATGACAGCTTTTCTGGATAAAGTATTCTTGGATGAATAGTGTTGCTATTCTGCATTTTGAATATATCATGTCACTTTCTTCTGGCCTATCATATTTCTGTGGACATCTCTTCTATAGACCTGGTTTGGTTGTCCTTGTAGAATTTTTGTTTGTTTGTTTCCACTTGCTACTTTCAGGATTCCTTCCTTATTTGTGCCACTTGGATTTTGATGTTTATGTCTTCCTAAATTTGAGAATGTTTCCAGATACCCTTTGATCAAATAAGCCTTCTGTCCCTTTCTTCATATTCTTGGATTCCTTTGAAATGAATGTTACTGTGTTTTGTGAATTGCCTGAGTTTCCTAAGTCCACATTGGTGAGCCAATACTTTACTTTCCCTCTTCTTTTCAGCTTCCTTATTTTCCATAATGTTATCTTCATGTCAACGATTCATTCCTGTTTCATCCATCCTCAGTGTCATTACATACAGTTGGTTTTGTGACTTAATTATAAAATTCTTTTTCATTTTAGCATGACTGGTACTTAGTTCATTGGTCTCTTCAGTAAGGCATTGTTTAGATCTTATTAGCATTATTTAAGCCCAGCTAGTATCCTTAAAATTGTTGATTTAGGGGCACTGGGTGGCTCAGTGGGTAAAGCCTCTGCCTTCAGCTTAGGTCATGATCTCGGGGACCTGGGATCAAGCCCTGCTTTGGGCTCCCTGCTTAACAGGGAAGTCTGCATCTCCCTCTCCATCTGCCTCTTCAGCTACTCATGATTTCTCTCACCGTCTTTCTATCAAATAAATAAATAAAGTCCTTAAAACATTTACCATACGTAAGTGGGATTTATTCCTGTGTTGTAATGATTGTTTAGTATTTACAAATCAATCAATTTGATACACCACATAATAAAAGAAAGGATAAGGACTGTATGATCATTTGATTAAATGAAAACAATATATTTGGAAAAGAGACAGCATCCAGTTATGATAAAAAGCCTCAATAAAGTAAGTTTAGAGGGAACAAACCTCAATAAAGACCATATAAGTTTATTTTTATTTATTTGACAGTCAGAGATTACAAGTAAGCAGAGAATCAGGCAGAAAGAAAGGAAAGCAGGCTCCCCACTGAGCAGAGAGCCCAATGCAGGACTTGATCCCAGGACCCCGGATCCTGACCTGAGCCGAAGGCAGCAGCGTAACCCTCTAAGCCACCAAGGTGCCCCACCTTATAAAATCATTAATATCAGGTGATTATAGAGCAATGTTTTACTACAGCAATTGCATTCTGAGATTCAGCTAAGAACACAAATTCTCAAAATTTCTTCACTAGAAACCAAAGTGAACACACTTTCTCTTCAAGAAAAGGATAAATAGGAGACAGGAGGGCAGAGGAGAAGGGATTCTAAGTTTTTCTCATTTCTTGAATAGAGTTAGATACCTATCAAATCATTCTGAAACCTCATAAATCAAGTAGAGATCTGAGAAAAGAAATGCTGCAGGGCTACAGGTAGGAAAGTGACCTCCTTTTGGAAGGTAGAAGGTGCAGAGACTTGAAAATGCTGTGATACAGCTAAAGATACAGGGGATGGAAAGAAGTCCTCCTAGAGATACTATTGCAAAGTACTAGAAGTAGTGGAGCATAAAATCAGAACAATTTTCTAATTTTAATTTTTATATATGTTTTATTATTTTTTGCTTTTATTATATTTTAATTCTTATTTTTTTTAACATGTTGGGATTTAGTTTCTCTAAACAAGCAGATGAGGACACAAAGATATCTAGTTTCTTGTTTTGGTTGTTGTTTTTCTTGTGTTTTTTTCTTCCTTATTCTTTTCTCATCTTGAAAAAAAAATAATGAGATGGTGAAATTTATCACAAGAGTAAGGAAGTGGTTCTCATAGCCACAGATTTAATCATACAGTTACAAGTAAGAAGTCTGAACTAGAATTTAAAGCAAAGATTATAAACATACTAGCTTTGTTTGAAAAACAAATACATAGAAGGTACTAGAAAATCCATCACTATAGACATACAAGGACTACAATATAGACATGCTGAAATTAAAAATGCTATCACTGAGGTCCAGTCCCAAGTGGAGACCATATAAGTGAGGATGAACGAAATAGAAGAGGAATTTAGTGATATAGAAGACAAAGTTATGGAAACTAATGAAGCTGATCAGAGGAAAGATAGACGACTCTTAGATAATGAAGGTAGACTTAGGGAATTCAGCATTCCATTAGTGAAAGAATATCTGTATTGTAGGAGTCTCAGAAGAAGAGTAGAAAAGAAGCAGCAGGTTTAGTTGAAGAAATTATAGTTGAGAACTTACCTAAACCAAAAAAGGAAACAGGTATTCAGGTACAAGAGGCACAGAGAACTCCCCCCAAATCAACAGAAATAAGTCAACACCACGACATACTAGAGTGAAAATTCAAAGTGAAATTTCAAAGATAAAGAGAACATCCTAAAATCACCCTGAGACAAGATGTACTTACCTACACATGGAGGCACATAAGGCTGGCAGCTGACCTGTCCACAGAGACCTAGCAGGCCAGAAAAGACTGGCATATTCAATATGCTAAGTTGGAAAAATATGTAGCCAAGAACACTATATCCAGCTAGGCTGTCATTCAGACCAAATAAATAAATAAAGGAATTCATGAACCCTAACCCAGCCTTGCAAGAAATATTAAAGGGACACATAAAGCAAAAAGAGATCCCAAAAGTAAAAAAATCCATAAAGGAACAGAGATAATCCACAGATATGGCAACCTTACATGTAATAAAATGACACTAAATTTATATTTTAATAATTCTCTAAATATAAATGGATAAAATGTTCCAATTAAAAGACAAAGGATAACATAATTGATTAAAAAATTTTAAAAAAGACTCATGTACACTGCCTACAGGAGATTCATTTCAGACAGAAAGACACCTCCAGATTTCAAATGAAGGTGTAGAGAATGATTTATCATACTAATGGACATCAAAAGAAAGTCGGAGGAACCATCCTTTTGCCAGAGAAAATAAGTATTAGACCAAAGATGACAATAAGAGATGAAGAAGGACAGTATATGATTATAAAGGGGTCTATATAAAAGGAAGATCTAACAAATGTAAATATTTATGCCCATAATATAGGAGTAGTCAAATGTATAAATTAATTAATAATAAACTTAAAGGATTTCATTGAAAATACTACAATAATGGTGGGCTTTAACACCCTAATCATAGCAATGGACAAATCGTCTAAGCGGAAGATAACCAAGGAAACAAGGGCTTTGACACACTGGACCAGCTGGACTTAACAGATAGTCAGAGCATTTCATCCTAAAGCATTCAGAAATACATTCTTCTTCTGTGCACATGGAAAGTTTTCCAGAACGGATTACATACTGGATCATAAATCAGACCTCAACTTTTTGAAAAAGATTGAGATCATGTCATACATATTTTCAGACCACAATGCTATGAAACTTGAAATCTAACATATGAAAACATAGAAGGACCAAAAATTCATGGAGGTTAAAAGGAATCCTATTTCAGAATGAATGGGTCAACCAGAAAATTAAAGAAGAACTTTAAAAATTCATGGAAGCAAATGAAATTGAATACATGACAGTTGTGAACCATTGGGAAGCAGCAATGGCAGTTCTAAGAGGTAAGTATATAGCAATACAAGCCCCTCCCCCCCCCCACCAAGAGACAAGAAATGTATCAAATGCACAACCTAATCTTATGCTTAAAGATACTGGAGATAAAAAGGACATAAACCATAAATCCAGTGGGAGATAAGAAATAATAAAGATTAGAGCAAAGGGGCACCTGGATGGCTCAGTGGATTAAAGCCTCTGCCTTCAGCTCGGGTCATGATCCGAGGGTCCTGGTACTGAGTTCTACATCGGGCTTTCTGCTCAACAGGGAGTCTGCTTCCCTTCCTTTCTCTCTGCCTGCCTCTCTGCCTACTTGTGATCTCTGTCAAATAAATAAATAAAACCTTAAAAAAAAGATCTGAGCAGAAAGCAAAGAAACAGAAATTAAAGAAAAGAACAGAGAAATGTGACTAGGAACTGGTTCTTTGAAAGAATTAATAAGATTGTTAATCCTCTAATCAGGTTTACCAAAAATAAAAGAGAAAGGACCCAGATAAATAAAAGCATAAACAAGAGAGGAGAAAACACAGCAAAACCCAATAAATGCAACAATCATATGGAAATATTATGAGCGAATACATGCCAAAAAAGCTGGGCAAGCTGAAATAAATGGATACAGTCCTTGAAACATAATCTACCAAAATTCAATGAGGAAGAAACAGAAAACCTAAGCAGACCCAAAACCAGCAAAAAGGGGAAAAAACTGAATTAGTTACCAAGTTTCCCAAAAAGTATCCAGAGACAAATGGCTTCCCAGGGGAATTCTGCCAAGTAATAAAATAAGAATTAATGCCCATATTTCTGAAAGTATAAAAAAAAATAGAAAAAAGGAAAACAGCAAACTCCTTCTATGAGACCAGCATTGCCTTGAGGCCAAAACCACAGAAGAATGCCCCCTAAAAAGAATTACAGACCAGTATCCCTGATGAACAAGGATGCATATAGTCTCACCAAGATACTAGCCAACAGGATCCAATGGTACATTTAAAGGATTATTCAACATGACCATGAGGGATTTATTCCTGCACTGAAAAGTGACTCAACCTCAGCAAGTCAATCAATGGGATAGACCACATTAAAAAATGGACAAAAAATAAAATAAAAAACAAACGCAAGAACCATATGACATTCTCCATAGATGCAGAAAAAGCATTTCACAAAATACTGCATCTTCTTTGAAAAAACTCGCTACCACGTAGAAAGAGAGGGAATATAACTCAACATCATAAAGACTATATATGAAAGACCCACAATAGATATAATCCTCAACAGAGAAAGACTGATTTTCCCCTACGTTCGGGAACACACCAGGTTTGTCCACTCTCACCACCGATGTCCAAATGTTTAGCATGGAAATGTGTGGTTCCTCTCATAGCAGATCTCCTATGCTTCTGCCTTTTGCCTCCCTATCCCTGGAAAACAATCCTACAACCATGCAGTAGCAAGCAGTTTATGTCAACACAGAGCAGAAAACTGGCATCTAGACACTCTCTTCTCAGGCAGGTTTCCTGCTCCTAAAGCTCGGTGGTAAGGTAGGGTTTTTTTTGTTGTTGTTTCGTTTTGTTTTGTTTTTTGTTTTGTTTTGTTTTGTTTTTCTGTTTTGTTTTTGTTTGTTTGTTTTTAACTTTTTTAAGTCTGGGAACTCTGCCATACTCAGGCAGCACCCATTTTCATGTCACCCCAGGGATCCTGAGACCAATCTTGTCACACTCAGGATTCCACCTGGCTTCCTTACCTGAGCATTTTTAAGCCAGGCACACCCCCACAGCAGCAGACTTCTAAATGTTACCATTTTCTGATCTGCTGCTAAGAAGACTTTGTGGTAGCTTCCCCAGGCAGGTTCCCACCCCTAAGCTATATAACACCAGATTCAAATCTGAACACCACCTCCCTTCCGAATGGTGGGCCCTTTTCTACTTATAGACCTGCAGCATTTTTTTTCTCAGATCTCTGATTCATTTATTGTGTGTTCTGAATGACCTGATAAATATTGACTTGTATTTGAGGGAGGAGACAAACTTAAGTCCTCCTCCCACTGCTTTGTGTTGGAAGCTAGACATGAAGACAGTGAACCTGCTGACAGGCTGGATTTTGTTCTCCCCCGTCTATGAGAGCTAAATATTGTTTTGGCAGAAGGTAATGACTTGGGACACAGCATCATCCTTTCTTGGTTTAAGTTTATTTTGGGAAGACGTAGCAAACATAATAGCTACCATTTTCTACATTTATATTTAAGCTTTAATGGAGGAGTGGAAAGTAGCATCATATTATGAACTTACCCATGAAGTGTGACAGTTCATGGGGTTTAATGGTCCATGTCTTCATGAGTACTGGTGATAGCATTTCAGGGAATGGTGACGCTGAGTGACACATTTTGCTTTATACTGGTTGAGTCTTTCGGCCTCACCATGAATTTCACTATAAATACATCCCAAAGATGAATTTTTCATCCTGAAAGAAAGTTAACCTGTTTTCCATTCGATGATGTCAGAAGGGTCACTGAAAAAGCCCTTGGTCATTGGCCAGCTGAGCTACATGGTGACTGGCCACCTGAATGAGACCAATTTGTGGGTGCCTGGGTGATTCACCAGGGCATGGTGGTGACATCACAAGAAGGCATTGTGATGCCCTAGGGTGAGGCCAGCAAGACGGGCTAGGCTGTGCCGCTGATGGGGAGACCACCTGAGCCGCCTCCTCGAAGTCTCCCCACAAGGCTGTGGAATGGATTGGGGCTCACCCAGCAATAAGACCCCGAGAAATTGGAAGAAGTGCTTTTCCTTCCAGGAGTCTTTCCAGGGGAGCAGCTTCTCCTTCAGGCAGAGCAGGAAGACTGCGGGAAAGTGGCTGGGGAGGGGGAGCCACCGGTGAGGCCAGAGTCTCTGAGGACCAGACCTCCAGGGGCACCACTCCAGCCTCCACAGAGATGGGCACTGCCTCTGGGAGCAGGTGGCGGCAGATCTGGGAGGGCGTGGTGTGGACTTGACTTCCAGAGGCACTGCTCCATCTGCTTCAGAGATGGGTCTGGCCTGGGGGAGCTGGCATTGGTGCTGGGCATGGGGTGGGCTGTGCAGAATGAGGGCTGCGGGGGTGACCCACAGGAGTTCCAGCCCCAAAAGGCGGGGAGAGTCAGGTGATTCTGGTCAGCCTTCACAGCCCCCCACACAGGAGGCCCAGCCAACTGCAGTCCAGAAGCCCCATGGTGGATGCAGCAAGGAAAAGAGCCCAATTGTTGAGATAATCCAAGAACTTTTCTCAAGTTTGTTGCAGGGGTGCCAGATACCGGTTTTGGAGAACTTGTCTACAATCAGGGATTGATTTCAAGGATGTCTTTTTTTTTTCTTTTTTCTTTTTTAAGTGACAGATTTGGTTCCCCCTCCTTCCCCACAGATCCCATCCTAAATCACACTGTTACCCCATTCCAACAGGTCCGGGAGAACTTAAACAACTTCCTCTGCTGTGATTCTTTTTTGTTTTTAAATTTTGAATCATTATTAATTTTTTTGCATATTTTGCATCTTTGTTCTAAAATATAAACTTTGTCAATCTATGGACATGCCTATATATGAAGGAGATGGGTGTGCCCAAAGTGATAGGATGATTTCTTATAAAATTTACCTAGTTGTACTACTTTCTGTACTTAGCTAGAATATTTAAAAAAATGTCCTTGGGGCCCTGGTTGGCTAAGTTGGTTAAACTTCTGCCTTAGGCTCAGCTCATGATGCCAGGGTCCTGATAGTGAGCCCTGCATCTGGCTTCCTGGTTGGTGCGGTGCCTGCTTACTCCTCTCCTGCTCCCTTTGCTTGTGCTTTCTGTGAAACAAAGACAATCTTTTTCTTTTTTTAAGTTAATTTTAAGAATAAGCAAAAATAAGAAAATGAAATATAATTTTCTTTGCCTGTCACTAATTTTCCAGTGCAGTCATAGTGACAGCAATAATAATAGAGCAAAGTTGGATACTTCATTAAAACCAATGAGTGTACTGAAATTTTTCGGGAACAAAGTCCCTGAGAAATGCAAGGATGACATGTGTATGGATAAAAAATGTATGATGGTTACTATGCTGATTTTAGTGGCAATGGTGAAGATGGTAAAAAAAATATCACAGCTACTGTGCATGGGTCACTCATGCCACTCAGATTTGACACATCCAGTATAAACTATCCCATTTAGTCTTGTCATTTTTTTTTGCCTTTTCTTCAGATTTATTTAGGTATAATTGACAAATATTCCATATATATAAGGTCCACAGTTTCATTTAAGAATTACACTTCCTGGGGCACCTGGGTGGCTCAGTGGGTTAAAGCCTCTGCCCTCGGCTCAGGTCATGATCCCAGAGTCCTGGGATCGAGGCCCACATCAGGCTCTCTACTCCGCGGGGAGCCTGCTTCCTCCTCTCTCTCTGCCTGCCTCTCTGCCTAGTTGTGATTTCTCTCTGTCAAATAAATAAAATATTAAAAAAAAGAATTACGCTTCCTAATAACTACAAAGTGCATATCCACCAATTCACTTAGCTTGTGTATGTGGTGTGTGTGTGTGTGTGTGTGTGTGTGTGTGTGTGTGTAAGAATACCACCAACTGGGGAGATCTCCAGTAACAGGAAATTTCCAATATACCATGTTGTTAACTATATATAAATTGCTGTAAATATAACTTATTCAACATGTATACTGGAAACTTAGCATTTGACCCACATCTTCCCAATTTTCCCTGCCTTTAGTCACTGACAATTGCCATTCAACTCTTCTAAAGATTGACTTTTAGATTTCATTTACAATTGTAATTATAAAGTGTTTGTCTTTCTATGTTTGGCTTATTTCACTTCTCTCAATGACCTCCAGGTTCATCCATGATACTTTTATTTCATTTTTCCATTCATTTGTCAATGAATATGTCAAATTAATTTCCACATTTTAGCTATTGTGAGTCACACTGCAATAATGATTACACGAGTAAAGTATAGCTTCAAATTTGATTTCATATCATTTTATGTCCTTTGCATAGATATCCAGAAGTGGGATTGTTGGAACTTAGGATAGTTTTACTTTCAACTGTTTGAAAAACTTCTATACTATTTTCCATAATGGCTGTACTAATTTATATTCCCATCAATAGTTCTCAAGTGTTGTTTTTTATCTGCATCCACTCCAACAGACATCATTTTGTTCAATTATTGATAACAATCATTCCAAGAAATGTGAGATCATATCTCATGATTCTGATCTGCTCTTCTGATGAGTTAAAGGCTCAAAGAGTTGAATTCATTAATCCATGTTTACATTTCTAGTAAGTGACAGCTAGCATTAGATCTAACATTGGCTCCAAAAATCTGCAGCATGTTTTACAATAAAGCAAAATAAACTTCTCTTCAGTCTGAATCTAAAGACAAAGTATATGCTGATAAATCAGATATCTCTCCATATATCTCTCTACCTACTTACCTATTTATCAGTACTGCTTCTCTGATGTGATATTTCATGACGATATATATACAGAAACACACAGATATAGGCACATACGAATACTATACATTTTAGATCTCTGTGTACAATGAAATCCTTACGATCACAAGCTTTATAACCATCTAAACAAATGAAAAATACACATTGGTTAACTATTTTAAATGAGTCTTAATCCCTAAGTCATGAAAGCTTTCTGAACTCTGCTGTTTGTCTTCTTGCTTTTTTTTTTTTTTTTACTTTTTTTAAAATTTCCTTTCAGCGGAACAGTATTCATTGTTCTTGCACCACACCCAGTGCTCCATGCAATATGTGCCCTCCCTATTACCCACCACCTGGTTCCCAAACCTCCCACCCCCCCCTGCCCCTTCAAAACCCTCAGGTTGTTTTTCAGAGTCCATAGTCTCTCATGGTTCATCTCCCCTTCCAGTTTCCCTCAACTCCCTTCTCTCCATCTCCCCATGTCCTCCATGTTATTTGTTATGCTTCACAAATAAGTTGTTTTCTTTTTAACAGAAACTGTTGTGGAAACATTAGAAGGCATGAAAAATTTCATGTATGACTCATTGCAGAGATACTGCAGGGAACTGTGCTTGGCTGGACTCCAGAGGATTGTCCTCTCGGCAACCTGATACATTCTAGGGAAGTCATTTCATAATACCATGAAATCTAGGTAACGGATAGCAATGCAAAATAATTAATATCTATGGGCATGCAGATACAAGTATGAACAAAGTTTTCAAAGAACGGAGGTATGCTTTGAGCAGCCAGTAAGTTCATGGTAGTCCTGTGGAAAAAGTCTGCGAGGTCTTTTAGAGAACTCTTCCCCCATAGGTGGGTAAAGAAGTTTATTTTGATAAAGTTCACACAAAATTATGACAGAGTTCTTGAAAAGAGAAGAAATAACCCAAATTTATATGAAAATTGATTTTTGTTTTTTAAATTCAGATGCTTATTAAAATTTAGTCTGATATTTCTTATAAAATTTTAGGGAAAATGATAGAAATTTCTTTGTTAAAGGCGCATTCTGGTTGCAACTATGCAATAATCAGACAAAATGGATTGTGACCAGACTTATTTAGTGATCTGAATGATCTTTTTTTGAGATTCGTTTGCTTCTGAATAAAATTCTACATTGTCCGGTATCTAGAGAACACATTTCTAGATTTGCCAACGGATCATATATAGTTTGAACCAAATTAATTCTCATCACATGGGATCCACATTTAATCTTTATAATGATCCTATATTTGAAAAATCACTTTATTCTGTAAATATGTGAATCAATAAAGTGAGAGGTTTTTCAAGTCTTATTTGCAATTGAATAGGAACATTTGAAACCTAGGAAAAAGAATATCTGTAATATTGATAATGCTTATTAAATTATATTAAGCTAAATTCAAAATGGTAATATGCAAATTATGTATAAGTTACATTATTTCGAGGACTTTTCTCATTGTGAAGTAGGAATAAACTGAATATATACATTTACAAAGCAATTTACAGGGGAGATAATAAAGAGGAGTTTGATCTTTGTAAGCACAACCACGTAGGGCAACTTTGGTATTGGGGCAGGACATGGATCAGAGTTCATTGAGAGGATCTGGAAGTGATGTGTGTATTCTCTACACTATTGATCAAAGCTGTATTATTGCAGGGAACAAGAGAAAATAAGATTAAGACTGAAATAGATAGGAAACAAGAAATATCTTGAAATGACAATATAGAAGAAACAAAGCAATTTATTGAGGCATAGATAACTTGTATAAATTCTTGACTCTCTTTCATCTCTGGAACATGTTTAATTAATAGGTTTAATACTTTTCTTTTAATTTCTATTTACTTTTGAGCAGTTAAAAACGACCAATTTTATTTCATAATTGTTGCCTAAAATATTTAGTGCTAAGATAGGATTCTTTTAAAATAAAAATTAAAAATATAAATACCTGCATCTATTTACTATCTGTGTTAAGACAGGAAATCCAATGAATTCCCTTAAATTTCTGAAACTTGATTTATCATCAGCAACTCTCTGTATTCATATTGATGGTTGTATCAAACTGAAGAGACTTTGGTCAGGAATAAAAAAAATAAATTCCTGGCATCAATCTCACATATGGTAGGTTCCACCCTGAGGAGATGGTCAATAGAAGTGTATAGTCCTATCCTCTCTGCCATGTATGGACCTTCTTCAGGTTCAAGCCTTCATTCTCCACCTGACTAAGAAACCATCTCTTTCCCTTTTACTCCACTCCCTATTGACAGTAATGCTGAGGCTAGACCCAAAACTTCGAGTGAAGTTTCAATGATTGAAGCAGATGCAAATCTTTTGCAAAGTAAGTAGACTGGCTTCCATAATGCCATTGGGTAAAATTAAAATAATGGAGAAATAATCTAATTATTTTTACATGAAAATATAATTCTTCATATTAGAGTTTTGAACCAGATATTCAATATCTAAAGTGAATTCCGTGTCAGATGCAATAGCTCTTTAACTATAAACACAACCAGCTTTCCCAGTTTTTCCTCTGCGAGTTGACAGTGACCACCCAATAATTGAAAATAAACTCCTTCACATAAACCCAGAACCCTGATGTAGGTATTTCCCAGTAGATTAGGAGATGAACATCTGCAATAATTTGAGAACATGTAAATTACTAAGTGAAATAACTTTTTTATGACTTTAGGATATTATTCCAAGAATGCATGGACATTGCATCAACAGACCATAGGATAAATTGATGGTCCCACAACCTATGCCTCTTGACACCCAAGGCAGATACTTCAAACCCACTTACAATTTTTACCAGTACTTCCTCATTTTTTAAAGATTTTATTTATTTATTTGACAGACGGAGATCACAAGTAGCCAGAGAGGCAGGCAGAGGAAGAGGGAGAAGCAGGCTCCCACTGAGCGGAGAGCCCAATGTTGGGCTCGATCCCAGGACCCTGAGATCATGACCTGAGCCAAAGGCAGAGGCTTTAAACCACTGAGCCACCCAGCGTCCCCTTCCTCAGTTTTTTAAAATAATACACTCATCTCTCATCTTGATTCCTAAATCCGAAATACCATGCCATGATTTATAACTCATCCAATGCCAAGATAAATGTGTCTACGAAACACAATGCACAGATTTGAGGCCTCTCAGGACCACAGAGGGGCACAGACATAGGTGCTGATATGAAGGTGGTGTGTAGAGTATCGGAGAGAGGCCCAGGACAGGAGGAATGAGCAGGGGCTTGCTATGGGCAGGGGCAGGGAACAGGGCAGAGAAGTCAAGGAAGAGCAGGAAGAGCAGTGACTGAACTGCCATCTCTCTCCACACTGCAGCCTGTGCTGTTGCCAAGCTTTTATAACTGCCCCAGGACATCACAATGCCATCTTCATGTGATGTCACCACTATGCAAAGTAATCACTATGCCCTGGCCAATCATTGGGGATTTCTCAGATTAGCCTCATTCTGGTGACCAAGCAACATACAGGTCAGCTGATCAGTTATTGTTGGCTTTCTCAGTTTCACCCCTGACTGATATTATCACCTGGAAACCATGTTTTAAAGGAAAACAAGTAAACTGTCCTACAAGATGAAAAGATAATATTTGAGCTGTATTTATACTGAAGGTCATGGTGAGGCTGAAAGTCTCAACCAACGCAAAGCTAAATGTGCCACTTAGAGGCACCGTTAATTAAAACACTTACATGGATATTAATGAAGACATTGGCCATTAGACCCCATGAAGGTCACAGTTGCGGGTAACTCAGACCACATGGCAATAGAGCAAATGCTACTCTCAACTCATCCATCACGGCTTAAATATAAGTGTAGAAAATAACAGGCATTATGTTTGATTCATAGTAATAATAAAAGGGAGAGATCATGACCAATGTAAGAGAAACAGAGAATTCTTAGAACATATCATCAGCAACTATACAGCAACAAATTAGGCCATCTGGAAGAAATAGATGCATTCATGGAAACTTGTAATCTACCAAGTCCAAAACAGGAAAGAATAGATAATCTGAGCCGACCCATAACCAGCATGGAAATTGAAGCAGTGATCACAAAGCTTCCAAAAAATCTAGATTCCAGGGTGAGATAGCTTCCCAGGGAAATTCTACCAAACATTGAAAGAATAAATCATACCTCTTCTACTGAAGCTGTTTCAAAAAAAAGAAAGAAAGCAAGCAAGGAAGGAAGGGATGGATAGTGTCCAAACTCATTTTATGAGGCGACCATTAGCTTGATCCAAAAGCAGACACCCCACTGGAAAGGAGAATTACAGACCAATAGTCTTGATGAACAAGAATGCCAGAATACTCAGCAAGATACTAGCCAGCAAGATCCCATGGAATGTTAAAAGAGCTATTCATGATGAAGGGAGATCAATTCCTGAGATGCAAGGAAGGTTCAACATAGACAAGTGCATCGATGTGATAGATCATATTAACAAAAGAATGACAAGAACCATATCATCCTCTCAACTGATGCAGAAAAATCATTTGGCAAAATACAACATCCTTTCCAGATGAAAACTCCTCAAAATATAGGGTTAGAAGGCACATGTTTCATCAAAGCCATCTCTGAACAACGCACAGCAAATGTCATTCTCAATGGGAAAAATCTGAGAGCTTTTCCCTTTGGGTCAGGAACATGACAGGGATTCCCATTCTCACCACTTTTGTTCAACAGAGTATTAGAAGTCTTAGCCTCAGCATTTGTACAACAAAAAGATAATGGATTCAAACTGGCAAAGAAGTCAAACTCTCTCTTTGCATATGACAATATACTTTATGAGAAAATCCCAAAAGACTCCACCCCTAAATTACATGAAATAACAGCAATTCAGCAACATGAAGGACTCAAAACGAATGCACAGAAATCAGTTGCTTTTCTATATACTAACAATCTGAATGGAGAAAGAGTAAGGTTTCAATTCCATTTACTATAGCATTCAAAACCATAAGATACCTATGAATAAACCTAATCTAAGAGGTCAAGGATCTGTACCATAGAAACTACAGAAGATTTATGAAGGAAACTGAGGAAGACACAAAGAGGTGGAACAACTTCTATGCTCATAGATTGGAAGAAAAACATTGTGAAAACGTCTAAGCTGCCCAGACCAATCTACACATTCAATGCAATCCCTATCAAAATAAACTTGATATTCTTCCCAGAGCTAAAACAAGCAATCCTAAAATTTGCATGTAGCCAGAAAAACCCCTAATTGCCCGGGGATTGTTGAAAAAGAATACCAAAGCTTGGGGCATCACAATTTCTGTTTGCAAGCAAGTTTACAAAGCTGTGATCATCGAGACAGCATGTTAGTGACACAAAAACAGACGTATCACTCAATGGAATAGAACAGAGAGCCCAGAAAAAAACCCCTTGACTCTAAGGCCAACTGATCTTTAATAAAGCAGGGAAGGATATCCAATGGAAAAAAAGGCAATGTCTTTGATAAATGATGCTGGGAAAATTGGACAGTCACATGCAGAAGGACGACACTGGCCCATTCTCTTCTACCACATGTAACAAAAAATCCAAAATGGATGAAAAACCCCAGTGGGAGAGAGGAATCCTTCAAAATCCTAGAGGAGAACCCCAGGTAGCAACCTCTTCAACCTCAGCCACAGTAACTTCCTGCAACACAGGTCTCTAAAGGCAAGGGAATCAAAAGAAAAATGAACTACTGTTTCTCAAGATAAAAAGCTTCTGCACAGCCAAGCGAACAATCAACATAACTTCTGATTGGGAGAAGATATTTGCAAATGATATATTCAATAAGGAATTAATAGCCACAATAAAGAAAGAAGTTATACATGAGAGACATAATATTCAAGATCTGAATAAATATATTTGTTTACCCACTGAATAAACTTGAACTCAACTATTAAAACAGCTACACAAATTATCAGAACTTGTTTCTAAATTTTGTCCTAGAGATATGATGAGCAATTGCTATTTTAATGTTACTCATATCTCAGTGAATGAGACATGAGAATTGTATTCACTTCTCACACTGAGTGAGTTTATGAGTGAATACACTCATAAAACATCAAGTATTCTCCTTAATCTCCAAAGATGTCCCCAGATCATGAGTCTTTATGGAGTTATCTAAAATGGCAAGAGCAGGGATGAGAGCAAAGTATACACAGTGGTTTGCAAAATACTCTATTCAGAAAAATGACTTCATTGATAGGATGATGGGAGGACCAATATCAGCTTGAGAAACCAGTATGTTTGTAACTATGCATGATAACAAAGGGTACATGTCTTATGGGTATTTTTATTGTTACTTATCATTTAAATGCTTAAGATAATTTTGATTAGAATCAATAAAGAAACTATTTAATAAAATATTAGAATTAACAATTGATAGATTTTTTTAAAGAATTTTTTTATTTGACAGAGAGAGATCACAAATAGACAGAGAGACAGGCATAGAGAGAGGGAGAAGCAGGCTCTCCGCTGAGCAGAGAGCCCAATTCAGGGCTCTATCTCAGGACCCTGAGATTATGACCCAAGCTGAAGGCAGAGGCCTAACCCACTGAGCCACCCAGGGACCCCAACAATGGATAGATTTAAGCATTTAATTAACAATGGCCGGGCGCCTGGGTGGCTCAATGGTTTAAGCCGCTGCCTTCGGCTCAGGTCATGATCTCAGGGTCCTGGGATCGAGTCCCGCATCGGGCTCTCTGCTCAGCAGGGAGCCTGCTTCCCTCTCACTCTCTCTGCCTGCCTCTCTGCCTACTTGTGATCTCTCTCTATCAAATAAATAAATAAAATCTTTAAAAAAAAAAAGTATATAAATTTTTACATACTTGTGTGTTTAAAAAAAATGAAACTCTCTTTAAGCCTTAGACAAAACATTATAGAATTCTTGAAAGAATTGTTGTTGTACCTTGTATTCTACTGTAAAATGGTAGTAAATATAGTGGAATTGATATTTTAATCAATGGCTGACATCTACAATCATCAATGCACTTCTTTTCTCTATGGTAAATTAAACTAAGGTCTACACTTAATACTATATTCACGTAAATACGGTCACTAAATAATTATAATTCTCTGACAAAATACACAGCACATGTATGAATGGTAATGGACCTGCAAATGTGAGAATTTGTCCAAACCAAGGTATTTTTAGTAAAATAATTGAATTTGAAAGAGGCATATTATCGCTGACTGGTACAGCTAAGATGAGATAAGTGAAAAGTTCCTGTGGTTTAAATTAACTCCTAAGACTATGATCTTTTAGAAAATGTGGGTATTGTTTTTTTCTGTGTGTTTTTTCCCCTTTCCTTCTTAATCAAGACAGTAGTGTTGTAAATCTGCCTCACAAAATACATCCTAAGAATGTTTATTTAAAAAACAAAAACAAAAACAAAACAAAACAAAACAACAACAACAACAACAACAACAAAAAACACTAAGCCTCCCCCTGTTATTTCCAGTGTCCCATTATTCCTGGCGCTGTCATGCACCCCTTCCATTTCCCCACCAGTCCCATCACCTGCAGGTAAAGGCGCCACCTCTCCCAATCCCAGCCTAGCCAGGCTCCAAAGGATGAGCTGCAGGCCAAGGGCAGTGCTGGAGCCCAGACCTGGAGGAGCCCATGGCTGCTGGGAGCAGGGCGGCGTCCCACCCGTGGCCCAGAAGTAGGAGCCTCCATGGTTACCCCTGAAGTCAGGCTACCTCGCCGAGAAGGAGGAGCCCTGGGAGTGGGGAGGCCGCCAAGACATGCTAGGCTGCGCCCTTTGACAGGGAGGCCGCCTTGGTCCCCTGCTGGATGTCTCCCCCAAAGGCCAGGGACCAGCCCTGCACTAACCCAGTAGCGAGAGAGCCCGAGAAATAGGAAGAAGCACTTTTCCTTTCAGAAGTCTTTCTGGTGGAGGGGCTTCTCCTTCAGGAAGAGCAGCGAGGCCACAGGAGAGCGGGAGAGGCCTCGGGGGCCAGGAGACCCTCCACTGAAGGCCAGATGGACCAGGCCTCCAGGGGCAGGGGCACAGCTTCAGCTGCCACAGAGATGGGGCTGGCCTCTGGGTGGAGCAGGTGGCAGGCCAGGCGGGAGGGGGCAGCGGGGTAGGAGGGGGCAGCTGGGGCAACCCACTGGAGCCCAACATCAGGAAGGGAGCAGACTGGTCAGCTTGGTCAGCCTGCCCAGCCCCTGCACTGGCGACCCAACTGAGTACAGTCCGGAAACCCCCCAGTACCCTCAGCAGAGGAAAAGGACCTGATTGTTGAGATAACCCAGGAAATTTTCTCCCTCTTTGTTTGTTGCAGGGGTGCCAGCTACTGGTTTTGGAGAACTTGTCTACAACCAGGGATCGATTGTAAAGCTTTGTTTTCTTTTGGTTTGGTTTGGTTTGTTTTTTTTTTTTACTTTTTATTAAGTGGAGAATTTGTTTGCCCTCCTTCCCTACAGATTCCCTCATAAAGCTCTCTGTTACCACCATTCCAACAAGTCAAGGAAAGTTTAAACACCTTCCTCTGCCTTGGTTTTCCTTTGTTTTTGTTTGCATCAGTTTAAAGTTTTTTACATACTTTGCATCTTTATTCAAAAATGTAAACTTTTTCTATGTGCAGGTCCATATATGAAGGAAATGGGTGGGCCCAAAGGGATAGGATTATTTTTTTAATACAAATTTTGCCCGATTTTACTGCTTTCTGTATTTAACTATGGTATTAAAAAAATTGTCTTTGGGGCGCCTGGGTGGCTAAGGGAGTTAAACTTCTGCCTTGGGCTCTGCTCATGATCCCAGGCCCCTGAGAGTGAGCCCTGCATCTGGCTCCCTGGTTGGAGGGGTGCCTGCTTATCCCTCTCCTGCTCCCTTTGCTTGTGCTTTCTGTCAAATAAATAAATACAATCTTTTTTTAAAGTTAACTTAAAAAATAAGTAATAATAAAGACATAAAATAAAAATTTATTTGCCTATCACTAAGTCTCCAGTGGAGTAATAATTACATCTGTGATAGCAAAGTAGGATGCTTTGTGAAAATCAATGAGTGTTTTGAAACTTTTTGGGAACAATGTCCCTGAGAAATCCAAAGATGATATGTGTATGGATAAAAATGTATGATGGTAACAATGTTGATTTTAGTGGCAATAGTGAAGATAGTAAAAAATGTCACAATTAGTGTGCATGGGTCACTCATGCCACTCAGATTTGACGTATCCAGTATAAATTATATAATTCAGTCTTGTCATTTTTTTGCTTTTTTTTCCTTCAGATTTGTTTAGGAATAATAGACAAATATATATATATAGATATATATATAGATATATATATATAGATATATATATATAATAAACACACACACACACACATATATACGGTGCACAGCTTTATTTAAGATACTTACACTTTCCAATAATCACTACAAAGCACATATCCACAAATTCACTTAGCTTCTGTGTGTGTGTGTGTGTGTGTATGTGTATGAATACTACCAACTGGTGAGATCCATAGTAACAGAAAATTTCCAATATACAATTTTGTTAACTACATATAAATTGCTCTAAATAGAACTTATTCAACATGTACACTGGAAACTTAGCATTTCACCCACATCTTCCCATTTCTCCCTGCCTTCAGTCACTGACAATTGCCATTCTACTCTTTGCTTTTAAAGATGGACTACTAGATTTCATATACAATTGTAATTATTGTAAGTGTCTGTCTTTCTGTGTTTGGCTTATTTCACTCCTTTTAATGTCCTCCAGGTTCATAAATGTTGCTCTTATTTCATTTTTCCATTTATTTGTCAATGAACATGTAAAATTAATTTCCATATTTTATCCATTATGAGTCACACCGCAATAATGATTACAAGAGTAAAGTATAGCTTCAAATTTGATTTCATATCATTTTACTTCCTTTGGGTATATAGCCAGAGGTGGGACTATGGGAGTTTTACTTTTAACTTTTTGAAGAACTTCTATACCAATTTCCATAAAGGCTGTAGTAATATATAGTCCAATCAATAGTGCTCAAGTGTTGTGTTTTCGCCACATTCTCTCCAAAACTCATTATTTTTTCAATTATTAATTACAGGCATTCTAGGAAGTGTGAGATCATATCTCATGATTTTGATCTGCTATACTTATGAGGTAAAGGTCAGAGAGTTGGATTCACTAATCCGTGTTTACATTTCTAGTAAGTGACAGCTAGCATTAGATTTAACATTGGCTCCAAAAATCTGCAGCTTGTTTTGCAATAAAGCAAAATAAACTTCTTTTCAATGTGAATCCAAAGTCAAAGTATATACTGGTGAATCAGATATAACTCCATACATCTGTCTACCTACCTACCTATTTTTCAGTGCTGATTTGCTATTGTGATATTTCATGAAGGTATATATAGAAGCACACAGATGTATGCACATACAAATACTGTGCATTTTAGATCTCTGTGTACAATAAAATTCTTAAGATTACAAGCTCTATATCTATCTAAACAAATGAAAATACACATTACTTAAATATTTAAGAAGCACATTAATTCCTAAGTCACTAAAGCATTTTGAACTCTGTACTTTTTGTCCATTTTAATAGAAACTGTTGTGAAAATATTAGAAGGCATGAAAAAGTCCATATATGAAATTGCAGAGATACTGTAGGGATTTGTGCTGGGCTAGATTCCAGTGGATTCTCCTCTCAGTAATCTGATTCATTCTAGGAAAGTCATTTCACGATACTGTAAAATCTGGATAACTAATAGCAATGCAAAATAATTATCTATGGACATACAGATACAAGTATGAACACATTTTCCAAAGAACCAAGGTGGACTTCATGCAGCCAGTACTTTTAAGGAAGTCCTGGGGAAAAAGATCTGATGGGTCTTTTAGAGAACTCTTCCCCTATAGGTCCATAAAGAACCTTAATTTGGTAAAGTTCACATAAAAGTATGACAGGGTTCTTGAAATGAGAAGAAGCAATCCAAATTTATATGAAAACTGGTGGCGATTTTTTTTTTTTTACATTCAGATGATTATAAAAGATTAGTCTGAGAATTCTTAAAACATTTTAGGCAAAAACTAGAAATTTCTTTGTTAAATGCACATTCTTTTTCCAACTATGCAATCGACAAAAATGATTGCGTCCACACTTATTTAGAGATCCCAATGATCCTTCTTTGAGATTTGTCTGCTTCAGAAGAAAATTCCTCATTGTCTGGTATCTAGAGGACACATTTCCAGATCTGACACTGGATCACTATACAGTTTTAACTAAATTACGTCTCATCACCTGGAATCCACATTTAATCTTTATCATAATGATCTTATATTTGAAAAATCGCTTTATTCTGTAAATATGTGCATCAATAAAGTGAGAGGTTTTTCAAATTTTATTTGCAATTGAACACAAACATGGAAAACAAGGAAAATAACATATGTAATATAGATAATGCTTATTAAATATTCTTAAACTAAAATAAAAAATGGTAATACCCAAATTATTTATAAATACCATTATTTAGAGGAACTTTCTCATTATGATGGAGGAATAAACTGAATATATACATTTACAAAGCAATTTACAGAGGAGGTAATAAAGAGAAGATTGATCTTTGTAAGCAAACCCACCTAGGGCAACTTTGGTATGGGAGCAGGACATGGGTCAGAGTTCACTGAGAGGATCTGGAAGTGATGTGTGTATTTTCTACACTGTTGATTAAAGTTTTATGGTTGCCAAGAACAAGAGAAAATGTGATTCAGACTGAAAATGAGAGGAAACAAGAAATTTCTTGAAATGACAATATAGAAGCACTAAACCAAGCTACTTAGGCTTAAATAACGTGTATGTATTCTTCATGCTGTTTCATCAATAGTGCATTTTTAATTAATAGCTTTTAAATTTTCTTTTAATTTCTATTAAGTACTGAGTAGTTAAAAATAAGCATTTGTTATTTCCTAATTGTTGCCTAAAATATTTAGTGTTATGATAGTATTCTTTTTAAATAGAAATTTCACATATAAATATCTGCATCTATTTACCACCTATGTTAATACAAGAAATCCAAAGAATTCCCTTTAAATCTCTGAAACTTGATTTATCAACAGCGACTATCTGCACTCATATTGATGTAGTCTCAACCTCAAGAGACTTTGGTCAGGATTAAATAAAATTAACTCCTGGCACCAATCTTGACATGGTCAATGGAAGCGTATAGTCCTATTTTCTCTGCCATGTATGAACCTCCTTCAGGTTCAAGCCTTAGTTCTCCAACGCATTAAGAAACCATCTCTTTCCCTTTTTCTCCACTGTCTATTGTCAGTAATGCCGATGCTAGACCCAAAAGTTCTAGTGAAGTTTAAAAGATTGAAGCAGGTGCAAATCTTTTGCAAAGTAAATAGAATGGTTTTCTTTACATCGTTGAGTAAAATTAAAGTAATGGGGAAATAATCTAAGTATTTTAATATAAAAATATAATTCTACAGATCAGACTTTATAAACAGATATTCAATATCTAATGTGGCTTCTGTGTCAAATGCAATATCTATTTAACTTATGAACACAACCAGCTCTCCCAGTTTTTCCTCTACAAGTTGACCATGACCACCCAATAACTGAAAATCAGTTGCTTCACATAGACCCAGAACCATGATGTAGGTATTTCAAGGTAGTTTAGGAAATGAACATCTGCAATAATTTGAGTACGTGGAAATTACTAACTGAAATAACTTTTTTATCACTTTAGTGTATTATCCCAAGAATGTATGGAATGGCATCAGCAAACCACAGGATAAAATTATGATCCCATAACCTGTGCCTCTTGACACCCAGGGAAAATACTTCAAATTCATTTACAATTATTCCCAATACTTTCTCAGTTTTTAAAACAATATGCTCATCTCTAATATTTGATTTCTAAATATCCAAAATACCAGGCCATGATTTGTAACTCAGGCCACTGTGAATGATGAGTCATCCCATTCCTACATCATCGTTTTTGCCTCCCCTTCCCATTCTGTCAACGTGGCTACATACCATGTTATGTTTGAGGATATGCATCTAGAGCTTTATTCCATCTCCTAGAATTTATTGTTCACATATAAAATATATAACAGTATTTGAAACGTGATGTTATTTTATATGCATGGCTGTCTAGATTTCTTCTCATATTATCATAATTTCTCTCAAGGTGAATTTAGAATACCAGTCTACCTCATTTTGAGGATTATCAAGAAATTGTTTTCAAGACAATATTGAGTATTTTCTTTTTTTTAAGATTTTTAATGTATTTATTTGACAGAGATCACAAGTAGGCAGAGACAGGCAGAGAGAGAGGAGGAAGCAGGCTCCCTGCTGAGCAGAGAGCCTGATGCTGGGCTCCATCCGAGGACCCTGAGACCATGACCTGAGCTGAAGGCTGAGGCTTAATCCACTGAACCACCCAAGCACCCCAATATTGAGTATTTTCAAGAAAATACCATTTAATGATTATTTATGCTAATTTTCTGTGTTCTTTATATCATCATTCAATATTGTAAATCATATATTGGTTTAGAAAAAAGTTCTTTTATACAGATGTAGTGAAAAGAAGCGCCATCTGTACCCCAATGTTTATAGCAGCAATGGCCATGGTCGTCAAACTGTGGAAAGAACCAAGATGCCCTTCAACAGATGAATGGATAAGGAAGATGTGGTCCATATACATGATGGAGTATTATGCCTCCATCAGAAAGGATGAATACCCAACTTTTGTAGCAACATGGACAGGACTGGAAGAGATTATGCTGAGTGAAATAAATCAAGCAGAGAGAGTCAAGTATCATATGGTTTCACTTATTTGTGGAGCATAACAAAAAACATGAAGGACATGGGGAGATGGAGAGGAGAAGGAAGTTGAGGGAAATTGGAAGGGGAGATGAACCATGAGAGACTATGGACTCTGAAAAACAACCTGAGGGTTTTGAAGGGGTGGGGGTTGGGTTGTTGGGGGAACCAGGTGGTGGGTAATAGGGAGGGCACATATTGCATGGAACACTGGGTGTGGTGCAAAAACACTAAATACTGTTATGTTGAAAAAAAATTTTAAAAATTTGAAAAAATAAAAAAAAACCCGCAAAAAAACAAAAACAACACCAAATAACAGAATAGGGAGCCTGATGTATATCTTTATTGTTCATGAAACTATATTTCTAATGTTTCCTGAAAAATAACAAAACTTTCCAGAAATGATTAGATTATAGATGGTGTACTTCAAAAGATACAGAAAATAACATGTAAAGTGACCTTTAGCCCAATTTTAAGACTCCCATTCACTTTGAAAGAAATAAGCAAACCAGGCATATATAGATGATTATATTTTTTTTTCTGTAATTTCTTTCTTCCCATTTGACAATTGTTAAATTGTGTTAATTTTAAATAAACATGATTCTTTCATAGATACAAAAAAAGAAAGAAAAAAGGTCTTTTTGTAATATTAAATTAAAAATAAATAAATATTGTGTCAAAAAAAATGAATGTCATACACATTTACAGAAATGCCCATAAGTATATGTTGGGTCATCTTTTATTATTCCTCTCACTCTATTTTCTGTCCTAAGTGTCAAATTTTGTGTTTTACTGTGCTTTCTGGTCGATTTTCACCAATTTATATTTTCAAACTTTCATTACATTTATTACATTAATTATTATCATTTATTTTAAAAAAGGTTATTATTTGACCCTTCATTTTAAATAACTCATGACATTTTTAGTATGGATTTAACAAATTCTCTCATTTTTGTTGTAAAAGGGTCTTGCCTTTATCTTTTTTTAAATTTAATTTTATTTTTTCCGTGTTCCAAGTTTCATTGTTTATGCACCACACCCAGTGCTCCATGCAATACGTACCTCCTTAATATCCACAACCAGGCATTTATGTAGGTCATTTTTAATTCAGTATAACTATATGGGTGTGTGTCTATCTTTCATACAAAGAATTCCTCAATATTCTGATGGCTTTGATCCTAGAAAAGTATGAGAGTGTGAAGCACTACAATCCTTTGTAGGCACAGCATGCTGGGCTTTACTCACTGATGGTATTCCTTCTGGAGAAGATTCTCTCCACTCCTTCCTACTTAGAATATTCTCAAAATGCCATTTCCCCTACTCTTTTTAAGTGTCTGTTCCTTAAAACCTCTTCACCCAATATGTCCGTAACCTTTCTATCTCTGATTCCACCCTCTACTCTGTTTCCCACTTCATTTAAAGTTATGTAGATTTACTTCTGTATTATGTTAGTTGATTTTTATGACAGAGATTGATACATATAGGAGCTAAACTCACACTTATCAAAAAATTGAAAGTGTTTTAAATACACAAAATCAAAAGGTCAAACAGAATAAGAAGAGGTGCCATAAAGCAATGCTAACTGTTATATAATTATTGAGAAGCAGAAGAATAATACAGATATTTTCAGAGAGCGTAAGCAGAACCAAGGAGCTAAAATAAAATTTTAGAGAAAACTGTCAGGAAAGGAGTTTCTTTAAAGCATTTGAATATAGAGTGAGGAGGACCAAATCGGCTTCTTATAACTTATAGTTGTCAATAACTCTTCATTGTAGATTTCTGGGGGAAAATGAAGTAGATAATTGTCTTGGCACCAAAACAAACAAATGAACAAACCAAAAGGATATATATCTACACCGTGTCGTGATAGACTACTATAATTTCAGAAATCTTAGGGCTTAATTAGAGAAAAAAAAATCACTGCCTGTGTGTCATAAAATATATTTATGTACGGGTCTATAATTTATGCATTTACACTGCCTTACAATGCATATATAACAAGTACTAAGACTGCCATTGATAATAACTAAACTTATACAGAAAAATAAAATATGGGTATCTTAATAAAGTCACAGAAATATATTACCCTTACAAATTTACACATTTCTATGAACTATTTTGGAGTTTGATATTCGTATGACATCAAGATTTTTAACTATGAGGAGATTTTTTTCAAGATATGTGCTAATTTTTTTTAAGAGAGGCAATGTGTCCTGAATAAGTCAGAGTGGAACTAAAATAATGAATTAATAAGAGATTGTTTTTTCTGTACTTATTATGTGTCTCCCTTTAGGGGAAACTAAATTAATGACACACAGAAAACATTAACCAAACATCAACTGATTTATTCTTATTGGGGTTATTCTCACCATGAAGAATTGTCCTGTTTTTCTTCATTCTCAGTTTTCTCCTTTTCCTAATGGTCGCTCTGTTTGGTAACCTGTCCATGATCATCCTGGACACCCACCTCCACACACCCATGTATTTTCTACTTAGTCAACTCCCTCATGGACCTGAACTATATCTCCAGGAATGTCCCCAAGATGGTTTCTGATTATCTCTCTGGAAACAAATGTGCAACTCAGAGTTTCTTTTTCATTAATTTATCTGATGCAGATGGATTTTTATTGACGTCTGTGGCCTATGATCATTATGCAGCAAATTTGCTTTCCTCTCCACTATGCTGTTTGTATGAGCAAAAGAGTTTGTGTGGTGACCATAAGAGGATCTTTGATCCTGTGCTCAATCAACTCCTATGCCCACACTGCATATGACTTCCAAATCCCTTAGAATAGATCCAAAACCATCAACCATTTCTTTTGTGATGTTCCAGTCATGTTGACTCTGGCCTGCATGGATCCTTGTTTACACTTACTCATGCCCAAGATCCTTCCAAACTCCAGAGAGGTTAAGGTCCTTGCTGTCTCCTACACTATCCTGATCCCAGTAGTCAACCCCATCATTTACAGCCTGAGAAACAAGATGATGGGGACCATAATAAGAGTAATTCAGAGGATCTGCTCTGTAGAAATGTAACAAAGTTCCCACTAGTCCTGCTTCTTAGGAGTCCATTAATTTCACCTTGTGAACTCTTTAAGAACAATGCCATTCCATCCTATTTCAGGATTTAAGACAAAGGTTCCATTAATTCAGAAAAATAAATAATAGGGATTTGACAAAATAATTATATAGTACCAGTCACTCTATTTTTGTGGTAATTTTTCTTTTTTTCTTATAAGTAACTTATAAAATGTAAGTTGATGTCTAAAAGCCACAGACATTCTCAATAGTTTGCATACATAAGCAATACTGTATATTTGACCACAGTACCCAAAATATGGAAGGAGTCCAGTTGTCCATCAACAGATAAATGACTAAAGAAGAAAAGGTGTTTATACCATTATATAAATCTATACAGATGCATAAATATATATATATATATATGTATAAATAGGTATATAAATTATATCTATACATGTGTATAGATATTTATATAGATAATCTATAGATATATAATATATGTCATATATAGAGATATGTATAGATATATAGATATGTAATACATATTAGACATCAGATATAGGTATATAATATAATATTACTAAGCCATAAATACAATGAATTCTTGCCATTTGCAGTGACATGAATGAATCTAGAGAGTATTATGACAAGTGAAATAAACCACAGAAAGACAAATACCATTAAGTTTTTACTCGTATGTGAATTCAAAAAAGAAAGGAGCAAAGGGGAAAAAAGAGAGAGAGGCAAACCGATAAACAGACCCATAACTCCAACGAAGGAAGAGATGATCACCTAGGGGAGGGTGTTGGGAAGGTATTAAATAGGGGATAGGGATTAACAAGTACACTTGTGATGAGTACCAGGTGTTGTATGGAAGTGTTGAATCACCATATTATATATCTTCAACTAGCATTCTGTTGTGTATTATCTAAGTGGAATTAAAATAAAATCTTAAAAACATGTCAGGTGGTGGGTAATAGGGAGGGCACGTACTGCATGGAGCACTGGGTGTGATGCAAAAACTATGAACACTGGTATGTTGAAAATAAACAAATTAAAAAAAAAACATGTTAAGTGGTGACTAATGACAAAACTTTAGCTACAATGGACAATTTGTTTAGCAAGCATAGAATGTTTCCAAAATAACCCCCTTCAATGACACTGAAGTGTATAATGCAGTTCATTTTGCATTTAATTGTTGCAATTGGTTCTCACTGTTTATGCTTGGAAACAGGGGTTTAAGAAAAAAGTTCTAGATCAATGACCAATCCTACTATTGATCAATTAATAAAGAAATATAGCTTAACTTTCCTTTGAAAAATGAACATATATAGCCATAAAAATCACACACACACAAACATAAAACATATGAACATAAAATACAAAACACTGAATCATATTGAAAGGATTAATTTAGCACTCTTAAAAGTGGAGCATTCCTGGATTATAGCTAATCCCTATCATAGCTATGGTTTTGTGAGTTTCCATTTCCACCTACAGTAGACGGACATGTTATAGAACTGTTGTGGTTCTGTTCTATTTTGATGACCTTCAGAAAGGGGTTATTCTCTGTTCTTCATGCCACCAGTGGTTCCTATCCTAATAATAACCATCCTTATTTGTCTGGACAACATCAACATTGCTGCTTAGAGTTTGTTAATTCAGTAGAATTATAAATAGAAAATAACTAGTAGCCATCAGAATTCTAAAGCCCATTGCTCTTAATATACCAATGGTCACCTTATGATACTCACCAATGTGGCTAAGTCATTGTAATCTGCAGCCATACACATAAAAGGGATTTAGTACAACAGCATTTCCAACATTTTTTTAATATAAGTCTACCAATGATTGGTTTCCCTGGGTGACTCAGTGGGTAAAGCATCCAACTCTTGATTTCATCTCAGGTCTTGTGAGATGTGACTGCAATATTGAGCTCCAAGTTTTGTGTGGTATGAGATTAAGATACTCACTCCCTCTCCCTCTTCCCTTCTCCCTAGTCCCCTAAAAGTAAATAAATAAATAAATAAAAACTAACATGTGTACATATTTTTATATTCTTTATATAGTAAAAAAAAAACAAAAAAAACCTGTATCATTTTAAAGGGATGCCAGCTTTGCATATAACCTTATGTTGTTTTCAGTGCTAGCAAGCCATAGATGTCCATTTCAGTAATTCAGGATGAGGTTACCCAGCCTGGTCACCGGTTTTATTGGAACATCTTCTCCTTTATTTAGACCTAGCCCAGGAAAACACTGTTCCCATTTTCATAAATGTAAGCCAAATATATTCAATAAAAATATTATAATAATTTCATATAGAAAAGGATGAAAAGGTCATATAAATTACTCTATATGGCTTTCAGCCCAGAAATTTGAGTTAGAGTCTTATTAAGAGTGATTTTTCTAAGGACCCGCTGAAACCAGAAATGCCCTTCACTCTTTCCATGCTGAGAACACTTTTAAAATTTAGATCCCTGAGAATGAGAAGTTTTCATGATGATCACCAGTAGGAAAGACTGGGGTTACAGGGCAGTAACTGAAGCACTTGCTCTTCACCAGAAATGCAGCCTGTACTCAGAGAAGAACAGAAATGGGAGTTCTCATCCACCCACTGGGTCCCACTTGAGTTTCCTACATTTGGGATGGACAGGTATGCCAAGGGGTCCCTTGAATGTGCTGTTGTCACAGAAACACACCACAAGGCTGTAAAGTTTTGAGCATAAACATGTGAAAAGGGGATGGTACTAAGTGCACCTTTTCCTTAGATGTGTTTTAATGTCTCCTCTATGCAGATGCCTCTTGCTTCCCTTCCTTTTTCCCTTCGCCCCATATCACTGTTCCTATCTGATTGGAGCATCTGACACAGATTGTGTTTGTGCTGGTTTTATATTTTCGTGTGGTCATGGAACCTAACTGAAAAACTGCTTTAACAAAGTGTTTTGTATTTCTCACTCAGAGGGTAACATCAAAATAAGTTTCTACCAAAGAAACAGTGTAACCTAATAAACAAAACTAAGTCATTTCCTAGTTTATGTTATTCAATAGCAAACCAAAAAGATCATTTTGGAAGTGATAATTGCTAACCATGTTTAATTACTGAATTTCTTCCTGGAAACAGCACATTGATATTTTGTACCTTCCAGGTATTCTTTGCAGACTTGAGTTTATACAAAAGCCACCTCCAAGAAATTAATATTATTTAAAAAATAAAATATATTGCCTTCAATTACCAGCTATTTGTAATTGTAAACCAAAGTAAGTGACTTCATAAGTGGTTCTGTAATGTGGGAACCAAGTTTTGTGAAAGTCGAGCATGAATCAGGAAGCCTGGGAGATTCAGGAGAGCAGGAGCTCAACGGCTGCTGCTTCCCAATCAATCTCCAGTACGTAGAGCAGTTCAATAGATACTAGTTCTCCCAGCTGGGAAAGGATGTGTATGCATCATATATATGTATTTTATGTATTTATTTTTCTTTATTTTGAACTTGTCCCCAAAGATGTGCAAGGAGCAAAGTCAAGAGCCAGAAAAGGTCACCACAGGGGGGTTGCAGAACCAGAAGGAAGCAGGACAGAGAGGAGTGCAGAGAGAGAAAAGCAGTTGGAAGGTCGCCCCTCAGCTCGGACAGCAGTGTGGGAGTGGGAAAGGGTCTGGCAGGAAGCTGACAAGACTCCTGGGATTCCTTCCCATAGAACAAATAAAGAGAGCGATCACTTAGGAAAAGAGCAACAGCCATGTCCCTCCCATATGCAAGCTCAATAGTCCTGCTGGCAAGTAGCAAAGTAAGTCCAGCTGAGCAAGAGCTCTGGGGTGGGAGGAGAGCAGCAGGTGCCACAGGGACACGAGCCCTGGGAGAGTCATGGAGGCTCCTGAGAACCCATTATAGGAGACCCTAAGCCCCCCAGCAAGGACCATGGCCAGTGGCTCCCCAGGATGGGCCTCTGAGCTGCCGTGGCCAGGTCTCACACTGCTAGGCCTGTGGCCTTGAGTGGCTTGGCTGGAGTGAGGAGGACAACGTGGCTGGTGACATGAATGTGCACTGGACTAAGCATTCACGAATGATGTCAGAGACTGGGACACTGCTGGACAAGGGTTCTGGACATAGCCTTAAGGGGCCCCCAGGGCAAGGGGATGGTGGGAATGGGGTCATCACCCATTCCTTCTCTCTCTTTCCTACTGGTGCACCAGGTTCACTATGCCTTTGCTGCCCAAATTGTTGCCTCCTTAGGTATGGTGGGTGTCCCCTGCTGATAGGAGTCCTGTCATCCCAGGTACAGGTCAGGGATCAGGTAGGAACTCTGGGGGGTCTCAAATGAACCTCAGGAAAGAATGGCTTGCAGTGGACATTTGGATTTGTTTCATATCAGGGCAGGTATCTCCCATCTTCCTCTTCTCCCCATGGAGACAAACTTCATGCACAGCAGGACAGGGATCCGACCTACTCCCAGGAGCAATTCATTATCCCACCCACCAGTTTCTCCATGATCCAACCCCCAAGTTCTCATCAGTGCCCAAACCTGATCAGAGGAAATGCTCAAAGGGAAAGTGGATTTCCCTAGTAACTGAGGGCTTAAAATAACTCACACCCCACACCAGAATCTGCACCAGGGATGCACTAGCAAAAACATCAAATCCTGTCCTCTATGGAGATGGGATGAGCAAGAAGAGAAAGAAACTCAGTACACCTGGGCCAGCACCACAGTTACCTGTCTGATTGGTGCAAGCATTTTCTAGTGGTGGGAGAACTATCTTAGGGTTGTCCTCTACCTTTTACAGCCCCTAGTCACTGATTAAAGTTCATGGAATGTGCTTTCCCTCATCTATGCCTTTATCGACTTGAAGACATTATAATTCTATATATAACTTCAGGTGAAAAAATGAATAAATCGAAGGTCTTGTCATTATTACTGCTGAGAATACTGCCTGTCATAACCAGATGCAGTCAGTCTGGTGAGTGGAGGAGACAGAGCCACTTCCATGCGCAGGACTCATACTTCAGAGTTGTTTGGTCGCCGATAGGTTTGCCACTATCTTCTGGTTGGAGCTATTGTAGAAAGTGCTGGGGACAAGCTCCAGTTTCAGTCCTTATCTGAAATAAGTGGAGCGGGGCATCTGCTGGTGTTCTCTAGATCCCGATCTTAACTTAAAAAAAGGGTAAAGTGGCAAACAGGGGGTAGTGATTGGAGTCTGTTCCTGGGTCTTGGTAATAGAGACTATGAATACTTTGGACCCTTCACCAGATGCTAAAAATGCAAACTTCACTTGGTCCTCCTGGAACCCTATAATCAGGAGAAAGGGTTGAAAGTGGAAAGATCTCTGTGGCATCCAAATGGATTGGATTCTGCTGTACTAAGTGGAATGTAATTTATAAGTAGAAAAGATGAGCTTAAAACGCTATTAAATGTATATACAACATCATTGTTCTCCATTCATGTGATTATGGACATCAGAGTTCTTTACATACTTAGATAATTGTGGACATTTCTCCTATAAACATTGGGGAAACAAGTGCCCCTTTGAATAACTATCCTTCTATCCTTTGGATAAATACATATTAGAGCAGTTGATGGGCCATAGGGTAGTTATATTTTTTATCTTTTACTTTATTTATTTGATAAAGACACCATGAGCGGGAAGAGGACGAAGCATAGTCACTGCTGAGCATGAAATCCATGGCATTGTTCAATCTGGGATCATGACCTGAGCCAAAGGCAGGTTTTTTAACTAACTGAGTCACTGAGTACTTGTTAGGATTACTTCTTGGGAGCCCTGAGTAGTTCTATTTTTGACATTTAGAGGAATCTCCATACCATTTCCAGAGTGTCTGTACCAACTGGCATTCAGACCAACACTGTAAGAAGGTTCTCCTTTCTCTTAATCCTCACCATCATGTGTTGTTTCCAATCTTACTAATTTTAGCCAGTCTGACCAGTGTAAGGTGCTATTTCATTGAGGTTTGATCTGTATTTCCGTGATGCTGAGTGATGTTGAACATTTTCTCATATGTCTGTTGGCCATTTGTTCATACACAATAGAATATTACTATACCATAAAAAGAATGACACATTGCCATTAGCAACAACATGGATGAAAATAGAGGTGTTGTTAGGTGAAATAAGTCCATAAGGGAAAGTGAAATATCTGATTATTTCACTCATATGGTATTTCGAAACACTATTTAGGAAAAAAAAGGGGGGAAGGAAATCTAGGGGAAGGAAAGGAAAAAATAATACAAAAGGAAGTCACAGAGGAAGGCAAACCATAAGAGACTCTTAACATTAGGGAAGAAACGGAGGGTTGCTGGAGGGAGAGGTCATTGGGGAAAAGGTAACTGTGTGATGGGCATTAAGGAGGGAGCTTGACATAATGAGCACTGGGTGTTATTTGCAAATTTTGATTCACTGAATTCTACCTCTGAAAGTAATAATACGTTATATTTGAAATTAAATAAATTAAATTTACAAAAAAGCTCTGCTGTTGTGTTTTCTTTCACATTTAAGGTACATTGGGGAGCTTATGTTGCTAATAGTTATTGAGGGTTGTGATGTTAACTAGATGTTGCTAGAAAATATTGCTATACCTTGACAATGAGCTCTCAATCTGTTTTCTAAGGAAGGATACTGGTGAGAAGGTGATCTTGTCAAGATACAATGAAGGAAAATTGAAGAATTGCCTCAATTTTCACCTTAAGGAGAAATAAGTGTATTTTTAAGTTCATGGCATGAATACAAGGTGAGCCCTACCACCTATGTATTTCATTGCAATACTTGTGTGAATTATGGTTTAAGTTACACTTAAATTTATCTTTACTTTTCCTAAGAAAATTGTCAATTGTGTAACAAATGATCTACTATGTATGCTCATACCTTCCTAGACCAACCACTAAAAACATGAGGTATCACTGCTTTCAGGACATAAAGCATGCAAAGCAAACCAACAGAATTATGTGACAAGGAACTAATAAGTGGGATTGGAGACTATGGCAATCTTTGCTAAAATGCCAACAGGTGAAGGAGTCAGTGCTCAGGGGTTTGTGGACTGACCAGAAGAGGACACAGAGTTGGGTTGTGGGCTGAGTCTTGAGGAGTGAACATTGAACAGATTCCCTGGGAGAATTAAGAACAGGCAGGGGAGCCTAGGACAGAGGAGGGAGCTTCATGCCTCTCAGGGAAAGATATGATTCATTTAGAGTGAAGGAAGATTATTTACAGTGTCTGGATTGAGACATGCAGTTATACATACTCTCTCACCAGGCCTTAATATACTGTTGAATTCTATTGGCTAGTATTTTGGTGAGAATTTTTGCATCTGTGTTCATCAAGGATATTGATCTGTAGTTCTCTTTTTTGGTGGGATCCTTGTCTGGTTTTGGGATCAAGGTGATGCTGACCTCATAAAATGAGTTTGGAAGTTTTCCTTCCATTTCTATTTTTTTGGGACAGTTTCAGGAGAATAGGAATTAGTTTTTCTTTAACTGTTTGGTATAATTCCCCTGGAAAGCCATCTGGCCCTGGGCTTTTGTTTGTTTGGAGATTTTCGATGACTCTTTCAGTCTCCTTACTGGTTATGAGTCTGTTCAGGTTTTCTATTTCTTCCTGGTTCAGTTGTGGTAGTTTACATGTCTCTAGGAATACATCCCTTTCTTCCAGATTGTCAAATTTGTTGGCGTAGAGTTGCTCATAATATGTTCTTATAATTGTCTGTATTTTTTGGTGTTAGTTGTGATCTCTCCTCTATCATTCATGAATTTATTTATTTGGGTCCTTTCTCTTTTCTTTTGGATAAGTCTGGCCAGGGGTTTTTCAATCTTATTCTTTCAAAGAACCAGCTTCTAGTTTTGTTGATTTGTTCTATTTTTTTTTTTTCATTTCTATTTCATTGGTTTCTGCTCTGATCTTTATGACTTCTCTTCTCCTGCTGGGTTAGGGTTTCTTTCTTGTTCTTTCTCCAGCTCCTTTAGCTGGAGGGTTAGGTTGTGTATTTGGGACCTTTCTTGAGAAAGGCTTGTACCACTATATATTTTCCTCTCAGGACTCCCTTTGCTGTGTCCCGCAGATTTTGAACCATTGTGTTTTCAATATCATTTGTTTCCATGAATTTTTTCAATTCTTCTTTAATTTCCTGGTTGACCCATTCATTCTTTAGAAGGATGCTTTTTAGTCTCCATGTGTTTGTGTTCTTTCCAAATTTCCTCTTGTGATTGAGTTCTAGCTTCAGAACATTGTGGTTCGAAAATATGCAGGGAATGATCCCAATCTTTTGATACTGGTTGAGACCTTTTTTATGACCCAGGATGTGATCTATTCTGGAGAAGGTTCCATGTGCACTAGAGAAGAATGTGTATTCTGTTGCTTTGGGATGAAATGTTCTGAATATATCTGCGATGTCCATCTGGTCCAGTGTGTCATTTAAAGTCTTTATTTCCTTGTTGGTCTTTTGCTTGGATGATCTGTCCATTTAAGTGAGGGGAGTGTTCAAGTCCCCTACTATTATTGTATTATTATTGATGTGTTTCTTTGATTTTCTTATTAATTGGTTTATAGAGGTGGCTGCTCCCATGTGAGAGGCATAGATATTTATAATTGTTAGATTTTCTTGTTGGACAGACCCTTTGAGTATCATATAGTGTCCTTCCTCTTCTCTTATTATAGGATTTGGCTTAAAATCTAATTGATCTGATATAAAGATTTCCACCCCAGCTTTCTTCTGATGTCCATTAGCATGGTAAATTGATTTCCACCCCCTCACATTAAATCTGGAGGTGTCTTTGGGTCTAAAATGAGTTTCTTGTAGGCAACATATATATGGGTTTTGTTTTTTTTTATCCATTCTGATATCCTGTGTCTTTTGATTGGGGCATTTAGCCCATTAACATTCAGGGTAACTATTGAGAGATATGAATTTAGTGCCATTGTATTGCCTGTAAGGTGACTATTACTGTATATCGTCTCTGTTTGTTTCTGATCTACTACTTTTAGGCTCTCTCTTTGCTTAGAGCACCCCTTTCAATATTTCCTGTAGAGCTGGTTTGGTGTTTGCAAATTCTTTCAGTTTTTGTTTTTCCTGGAAGCTTTTGATCTCTCCTTCTATTTTCAATGATAGCCTAGCTGGATAGAGTATTCTTGGCTGCATGTTTTTCTCATTGAGTGCTCTGAATATATCATGCCAGCTCTTTCTGGCCTGCCAGGTCTCTGTGGATAAGTCTGCTGCCAATCTAATATTTTTACCATTGTATGTTACAGCCTTCTTTTCTCGGGCTGCTTTCAGGATTTTCTCTTTGTCGCTAAGACTTGTAAATTTTACTATTAGGTGACGGGGTGTGGACCTATTCTTGTTGACTTTGAGGGGGGTTCTCTGCATCTCCTGGATTTTGATGCTTGTTCCCTTTGCCATATTAGGGAAATTCTCTCCAATAATTCTCTCCAATAGACCTTCTGCTCCCCTCTGTTTCTTCTTCTTCTGGAATCCCAATTATTCTAATGTGGTTTCGTCTTATGGTGTCACTTATCTCTCGAATTCTCCCCTCATGGTCCAGTAGCTGTTTGTCCCTCTTTTGCTCGGCTTCCTTATTCTCTGTCATTTGGTCTTCTATATCACTAATTCTTTCTTCTGCCTCATTGATCCTAGCAGTGAGAGCCTCCATTTTTGATTGCACCTCATTAATACCTTTTTTGATTTCAACTTGGTTAGATTTTAGTTCTTTAATTTCTCCAGAAAGGGCTTTAATATCTCCAGAGAGGGTTTCTCTAATATCTTCCATGCCTTTTTCGAGCCAAGCTAGAATGTTCAGAATCGTCATTCTGAACTCTTGATCTGACATATTACCAATGTCTGTGTTGATTAGGTCCCTAGCCTTCGGTACTGTCTCTTGTTCTTTTGCTTGTGGTGATTTTTTCCGCCTTGTCATTTTGTCCAGATAAGAGGATATGAAGGAGCAAATAAACTACTAAAAGGGTGGCAAAGACCCCAGAAAAATGTGCTGTAACCAAATCAGAAGAGATCCCAAATTTTTATATGTTTATAAAAGAAAAGAAAAGAATGGATGAATACCCAACTTTTGTAGCAACATGGACGGGACTTAGCTTTTATGGTTGTGTTATGAATGTCCACAAAAGTCTAGACTAACACAAAGGGATTTAGAGAAACAAATGAGTGAGCTGCTTTTAGGAAATCCAATTGAGGGGCGCCTGGGTGGCTCAGAGGGTTAAGCCTCTGCCTTCAGCTCAAGTCATGATCTCAGGGTCCTGGGATCGAGCCCTGCACTGGGCTCTCTACAGAAAGCCCACTTCCCCCTCTTTCTCTCTGCCTGCCTTCTTGACTACTTGTGATCTCTCTCTCTCTCTCTGTCAAATAAATAAAAATATTTTTTTAAAAAGGAAATCCTATTGAAAGTGCTAAAAATGCTGAAGAAAGTGTAAACAGAAGTCTATAAAAGATTAAGTTTCAAATGGGACTATGAGATTTAATGAGATCCAAACACCAATATATGGTAACTAGTAGCCAGCCTTATTTGTCGTTCACATTTTCTCTGAGACTATAATCTTTTCGTTTAGGAACATTGTGTTATACCAGTCTTGCCTTTATGTTATACCTTCTGTCTGAGCTGCCTCCCTGACTAGATGCTGGGAGAGAGTAAGACATAGAATCAGAATCTCAGGAAGAGAAAGACACTAGTACCTCATCTGGTTCTGTACCTTCCATTAAAGAAAATCCTTGAGTTCTAGAATCACTCATTACATTCTTAGGTGAATCCAAGTTTTCTTTTTACTGAGTTAGAAATCAGGTTGGTGACTGTCAGCAAGATTCCTAATTCTACCCAACATAGCCATCATAGGACATGTCTAATCTTCCTTCTGCCCAACATTTATTTAAATAAAAGTGAAAATACCATAAAACTGAAATAAACTATAATCAGTTGTTACCTCGATGAGATGACATTATTAGGTATCACCCCATAGCTGTACAATCATGACCTAATAATAATAAAAGTAACCACCATGTATTGAGTCAGTGAGCAACCACAAAATCCTGGACTAGGGATTTTACTTAGATTTTTTTCCCCTAATGTGTACATGAAACCAACAATGTGAAGCATTTGTGCAACCAACAGGGGAATTACTGTTATTCTCTAAGTTTGCCAGTTGACAGAGGTGCTGTCAGTTACTTTAGGGGCCCAACCTGACCCAGGTTCAGGTCTGACCATAAATCCTGGTTCCTTTACTATCTATGCTCCTTTATACAAATTGCAAGCACATGCCTTATTATTAACTGTATTATTCCTGGTAAAGTGCATTATGTAAATTCTGGGTCCTTTTAAAACAGTTGATCTTTGGGTTGTAGAAATAATCCAAATGATCCTCGCTTAGATAGTATAATTTTGGGGAAACTGTTTTAAATCAAGATCAAGAGGCAGATCACTAGAAGAGGCAGTTTTGTTAAGTCTCATCTCGCATGGGACAGAGTGGGAAGTTGTCTTGTCAGCAGTCAAGAAAGGATACATCAAGGCATCTTCATACTTCCCAAATCTTTAGTTGAGTCCAAGGAACATTTTATTGTAAGTTTTTGTGACTGTTTATTTCAGTGATTAAGAAGTATAATTAATAAATAAATGACAGAGATTTAGCACAAAGTTCATGTATAATATGCATGGTATATACAATATATTTATATGATATAGAGATATATATGACTTATCCAAGATATACTTATGTTTAGGTTTATATATATAATACTTTTTCATCACAAAGAAAAAAGTACAAATTCATAGTGGTAAATAGAAATGTTTACAGAAAAAAGTAGAAGTGTTTAAAAATAAATGTAATAATCACCTTTGCAGTATTCCCTTACACTCCCCCAGGTCTCTTGATAATTTGAGGAATATGCAAGTATTCTTTTCTTTGTCCTCATGTTTTTCTTTTTTCTATTTTTTATTCTTTCATTTTTATTTTTTTAGACTTTTTAAAAATGATTTTGTTTATTCATGAGTGACAGAGGAGGGAATTAACATCCAAAGTATAGGATAACTTGTTTAAATAAGAGGTGCCTTTTAAATTTACAGAGATTGATTATTTTTCAAAAACAGTTTTGCAATTCATACTTGCAAATCAATGGTGGACATGCCTTTTCTCCTCAAAATCACGGGATACCATAAAGTTTTTAAACTTTGGCTAATCTGTTGAGTGAAAAACTGTATGTCATTTAGGATGCAAATATTTTTAAAAATTTTATTTATTTATTTGACAGAGAGTGACACAGTGAGAGAGGGCACACAAGCAGGGGCAGAGGAAGGGGGAGAATCAGGCTCCCCACCAAGCTATGACCCTCAGGCAGGGCTTGATCCCAGGACTCTGGAATAATGACTTGAGCCAAAGGCAGACACTTAACAATTAAAGCACCCAGGTGCCCTCATGATGCATAATTTGGATGTCTAGTGATGCTGAAAATCTTTCTCTGTTTAAACATATGTTTATATGTTGAATTATAAAACTATATAATGTAATTATAAGGACCATTATATGTCCTTTGTGGCTTGTCTGTTAATATCCTTCACTAAATTTTCTATTGCTTTTTATTTTTTAGTTTACTCTTATTAATTAGAAGAACTTGTATATATTAAAAATATTATTTTGGGGGGCAACTAGATGGCTCATTCAGTTAAGTGCCGTGTCATGATGTCATGGTTGTGGGATCAAGCCCATTGTGGGGCACACAGTTCAGTGGTGAGTCTGTTTGAGATTCTTTCTCTCCATCTCTCTCTGCCCCTCCTCATATCTAAAATCAATACATATAATCTTTAAAAATTACTACCTTTTTGTTGGTCATATTCATTCAGAATAAATACTTTTCCCAATCTATTATCTTTTACATTTTTCATAGAAGTTTTGGCAAATAATTATTTTCTGTCATAAAATAGAGTTTGCTTAGGAAGATCCCTTCAGTATGTGTGATGGTTCATTTTATGTGTCATCATGACAAGGCTAAAGGATGTCCAGACACTAGCACAATATTATTTCTGCCTGTGTTTTTGAGGATTTCTCCAGAAGACATTTATGATAGGAGGAGTAAAGAAGATTACAGGTGGTCATCATCCAATCTGTTGAGGGCCTGAACAGAACAAAAAGGCAGGGGAAGGGCAACTTCTTTCTGTGCTTGAACTGAGACATCCATCTTCTCCTGCCCTTGGACTCCCTTGGGCATTCAGACTCAGCCCAGGGCTTAGAACAGCAGCCTGAATCTTTGGCCTTTGGACTCGGACTGAATTATACCACCACCTTTCCTGGATTTCCAGCTTGCAGATGCAGATTGTGGGCCTCCTTGCCTCCATAACTGCCTGAGCAGATTCCTATAACAAATCTCTTATAGATATTACTGTCTATACTTCTGGCTCTAGTTTTGTGGAGAATACTGACTACTACAGTCTGTTACAAATTTTTTTTCTCTAAAACAACTGTCATACTTTTTTATTGTGAAGTTTATTTTTATATTTTGAGACCAAGGCTAAGTTTCCTTTAATATCATTAGCACAAAGGTTGGCTTTATAGGACAAATTGAAATTCTTTCCATATTTTCCTATGACCTAGAAAGAAAGGGTAAAATATTTAAAATTTGGTAGAATCAGCTATAAAACCCACTGGAGTGAGGTCATCTGAAAGGTAGATTTTTAATTAATGGCCCATTCTGTGATTGTGTGTCCATGAAGATTATTCATCTCCTGGATCAAATTTCATAGTTTTCCTCAAGATTTCATTTGGTGTCTCACAGTTGCTCTTATATCTTAAATCCTTCTGATACCTTGTTTTCTATAAACCCACCTTTATGTACCTTCAGTTTATCTCTTTTTTAAAGTCATATGACAGATGATCTGTGCATTCCTAAACCTACTCATGGTTGTCTATCCCTTTAATTATATCCCTTGACATACACATTCTCTTTTACTGTGGCAAATTAGCAGGTGATGGAATGCCTGGCAGTTTCTTGCAGCTCTGAGTAAGCTGTAGACTCTAACCATTCTTTTATGGCTGGGGAGGATCCCACTCTGCTTTCTTTTTCTAAGGGGTTGCTACCATGTCCCAGATGACAGCCCTGGCCCTCAGCACTGCTTCCACCAGAGCTCATAAAGGTTTACACAGTTGAGTAGCCATTCTAATGATCACAAGAAATAGACATGTACTGCCTCTTATCCCAAGATCCAGTCATCTGAGATCACTCATGAAGTGTTCTCCTCAGACTGAAGAGAGACAAACCTTGTCCTTTGTTTCAGATCCCTTGGAGAAGGAAACCATGCCTTAAATTCCTTCCTCAGAAATCCCAGCAGGGTGGGAGCCTGCTTCCTCCTCTCTCTCTCTCTGCCTGCCTCTCTGCCTACTTGTAATCTCTATCTGTCAAATAAATAAATCTTAAAAAAAAAAAAGAAATCCCAGCAGGACTTGTGTCCTTGGACCCTCATGATTAACCAACAACATGCTTATCTGAGTCTATCACCTTCTCTAGAAAGAGGATATTGACAATGAAGTTGGAGTAGTGCTATGTGACCAGCATGCCATTGCCCTAGAATCCTGGAGGAATGACTTCAGTGTTTAGACATATCTTTGTAAGATAAAGAAGTCTTTTATGCTGTGTTGTTTTTTTTTTTTTTTTTTTTTTTTTTTTTTTTTTTTTTTTTTTTTTTCCCTTTAACACACTTTGGAATTAAATGCAACCAGATTTTAAGTGTTTGCCTCTTACAAGCATGGTATAATAAGAACTGGAAAAAAAAAGTGGATATTGTTCTTCAAGGAATTTTTAAAAGATTTTTATTTTATTTATTTGACAGTCAGAGATCACAAGTAGGCAGAGAGGCAGGCAGAGAGAGAGGGAGAAGCAGGCTCCCCACTGAGCAGAGAGTCTGATGTGGGGCTTAATTCTAGGACCCTGAGATCATGATCTGAGCCAAAGGCAGAGGCTTAACCCACAGAGTCACCCAGGTGCCCCTGCAAGGAATTTTAGAACTTCAAGGCTGACCCACTTGAATTTCAGTTTCTTCATAAGCTAAATTGTGTTTTGCTTTCCTGCTACATGTCTAATCATAATCATATGAGTATTTTTCTGCTCTTCTCCATGCAGATTGCCCCGTATGTGACATCTTTCCATCTGAAACTCCCCATGGGTTCAATCACCCTCTTGCAGAAGTGCCTCTCAACTTTTCCTAAGCATTGCTGGTGTGGTCGCAGCTGTCATTTCCTCAGCACCATTTGTAGACTGCTATTTTGTGGGAATTCGTATGGATTCTAAGTAAGAATTGAGCTCAAAAGACCAGCATATTTAGTTTTTAAAAGAAAAGGAAGTAATCGATCACTTCCTATTCTAATCCACTCTCTTTACGCCCCCCCCCACACTTCTCCCCATTCTACCCTCGCAGGAAGATATTTTTTTTTTTAGTTGTTATGATTTTTTATTACGTTCATTTAGCCATTAGTTTTTTTTTTTTACCCTTTTGAATTCTTTTTTTTTCCCTTTTTATTTATTTATTTATTTTTTTTCAGCGTAACAGTATTCATTCTTTTTGCACAACACCCAGTGCTCCATGCAAAACGTGCCCTCCCCATCACCCACCACCTGTTCCCCCAACCTCCCACCCCTGACCCTTCAAAACCCTCAGGTTGTTTTTCAGAGTCCATAGTCTCTTATGGATCGCCTCCCCTCCCCAATGTCCATAGCCCGCTCCCCCTCTCCCAATCCCACCTCCCCCCAGCAACCCCCAGTTTGTTTTGTGAGATTAAGAGTCATTTATGGTTTGTCTCCCTCCCAATCCCATCTTGTTTCATTTATTCTTCTCCTATCCCCCTACCCCCCCATGTTGCTTCTCCATGTCCTCATATCAGGGAGATCATATGATAGTTGTCTTTCTCCGATTGACTTATTTCACTAAGCATGATACGCTCTAGTTCCATCCACGTCGTCGCAAATGGCAAGATTTCATTTCTTTTGATGGCTGCATAGTATTCCATTGTGTATATATACCACATCTTCTTGATCCATTCATCTGTTGATGGACATCTAGGTTCTTTCCATAGTCTGGCTATTGTAGACATTGCTGCTATAAACATTCGGGTACACGTGCCCCTTCGGATCACTATGTTTGTATCTTTAGGGTAAATACCCAGTAGTGCAGTTGCTGGGTCATAGGGTAGGACCCAAATCAATAAAATCATGAATGAAAGAGGAGAGATCACAACTAACACCAAAGAAATACAGACAATTATAAGAACATACTATGAGCAACTCTACGCCAACAAATTGGCCAATCTGGAAGAAATGGATGCATTCTTAGAGACATATAAACTACCACAACTGAACCAGGAAGAAATAGAAAACCTGAACAGGCCCATAACCAGTAAGGAGATTGAAACAGTCATCAAAAATCTCCAAACAAACAAAAGCCCAGGGCCAGACGGCTTCCCAGGGGAATTCTACCAAACATTTAAAGAAGAACTCATTCCTATTCTCCTGAAACTGTTCCTAAAAATAGAAATGGAAGGAAAACTTCCAAACTCATTCTATGAGGCCAGCATCACCTTGATCCCAAAAACAGACAAGGATCCCACCAAAAAAGAGAACTACAGACCAATATCCTTGATGAACACAGACGCAAAAATTCTCGCCAAAATACTAGCCAATAGGATTCAACAGTACATTAAAAGGATTATTCACCACGATCAAGTGGGATTTATTCCAGGGCTGCAGGGTTGGTTCAACATCCGCAAATCAATCAATGTGATAGAACACATTAATAAAAGAAAGAACAAGAACCATATGATACTCTCAATAGATGCTGAAAAAGTATTTGACAAAGTACAGCATCCCTTCCTGATCAAAACTCTTCAAAGTGTAGGGATAGAGGGCACATACCTCAATATTATCAAAGCCATCTATGAAAAACCCACCGCAAATATTCTCAATGGAGAAAAACTGAAAGCTTTTCCATTAAGGTCAGGAACACGGCAGGGATGTCCATTATCACCACTGCTATTCAACATAGTATTAGAAGTCCTAGCCTCAGCAATCAGACAACAAAAAGAAATTAAAGGCATCCAAATTGGTAAAGAAGAAGTCAAACTATCACTCTTCGCAGATGATATGATACTATATGTGGAAAACCCAAAAGACTCCACTCCAAAACCTCTAGAACTTGTACAGGAATTCAGTAAAGTGTCAGGATATAAAATCAATGCACAGAAATCAGTTGCATTTCTGTACACCAACAACAAGACTGAAGAAAGAGAAATTAAGGAGTCAATCCCATTCACAATTGTACCCAAAACTATAAGATACCTAGGAATAAACCTAACCAAAGAGACTAAGAATCTATACACAGAAAATTATAAAGTACTCATGAAAGAAATTGAGGAAGACACCAAAAAATGGAAAAATGTTCCATGCTCCTGGATTGGAAGAATAAATATTGTGAAAATGTCTATGCTACCTAAAGCAATCTACACATTTAATGCAATCCCTATCAAAATACCATCCATTTTTTTCAAAGAAATGGAACAAATAATCCTAAAATTTATATGGAACCAGAAAAGACCTCGAATAGCCAAAGGAATATTGAAGAACAAAGTCAAAGTTGGTGGCATCACAATTCCGGACTTCAAGCTCTATTACAAAGCTGTCATCATCAAGACAGCATGGTACTGGCACAAAAACAGACACATAGACCAGTGGAACAGAATAGAGAGCCCAGAAATCGACCCTCAATTCTATGGCCAACTAATCTTCGACAAAGCAGGAAAGAATGTCCAATGGAAAAAAGACAGCCTCTTCAATAAATGGTGCTGGGAAAATTGGACAGCCACATGCAGAAAAATGAAATTGGACCACTTCCTTACACCACACACGAAAATAGACTCCAAATGGATGAAGGACCTCAATGGGAGAAAGGAATCCATCAAAATCCTTGAGGAGAACGCAGGCAGCAACCTCTTCGACCTCAGCCGTAGCAACATCTTCCTAGGAACAACGGCAAAGGCAAGGGAAGCAAGGGCGAAAATGAACTATTGGGATTTCATCAAGATCAAAAGCTTTTGCACAGCAAAGGAAACAGTTAACAAAACCAAAAGACAGCTGACAGAATGGGAGAAGATATTTGCAAACGACATATCAGATAAAGGGCTAGTATCCAAAATCTATAAGGAACTTAGCAAACTCAACACCCAAAGAACAAACAATCCAATCAAGAAATGGGCAGAGGACATGAACAGACATTTCTGCAAAGAAGACATCCAGATGGCCAACAGACACATGAAAAAGTGCTCCACGTCACTCGGCATCAGGGAAATACAAATCAAAACCACAATGAGATATCACCTCACACCAGTCAGAATGGCTAAAATTAACAAGTCAGGAAATGACAGATGCTGGAGAGGATGTGGAGAAAGGGGAACCCTCCTCCACTGTTGGTGGGAATGCAAGCTGGTGCAACCACTCTGGAAAACAGCATGGAGGTTCCTCAAAATGTTGAAAATAGGAAGATATTTTTACAGCTTGGAAATGGAATCAGATTTCCCAGCTGCACAATTAAATTGCAGTCAAAAATGCCACTTACCAGAATGCGTATAATACTAATAGTGCTGTAAGAAATAAGACACTTGATTTAAAAATGGCACACTTGTCTGTATCTTTAATGTGCATTCCTAATGAGTCCTATGGGGAGGCTGATTCAGAGGAAAATGCACATTAGCTCCTCCAAGTTTAATATACCACTGTATGCACTCAGGCCCTCTCTTCATTACCATTTGAATGCACTGTTTTCTTTGAGGTTTTGTGCAGGAAACAAATCCCTGTATATGGCACTCAGTTCTAGAATCTGACCGGTCTGCATTTGCCCTTTAGACAAAGGGTCAAAACAAAGTGCTCTGTGGTGCATTGATTTTCAATCTCTGGCTATTTTTGAAACTGTAATGCAGCCCATTTCCTTTTCCAAGGGACTTTAGGCAGTATACAGCATAGAGGTGGGTATAGCCAGGGTATTTGTTTGTTATTCTGAGCAGTGGCAGGCTATCTTTCTCACATGGATTCCAGATAAAAGAGGTTACTTTAACGTCCAGTAAAATAAAATATTACTTGGAATCTGGTTTCATTATATTGAGTCTACATCACTATCTGGACTTTGAAGTCTGAGACAGCCAGTTGCCTGAAATAAAAACCGAGAAAGCAGAAGTTTTATGTAACTCCTATCAAGATTATAATTTGACCTTTCATTAATTTTTGGTGTTTCTGGCATGCCATACTCCCACAGTCCTACAAACTTCCTGGTTTAATCTGAAGCAAATGAAATCAATAACATTAAAGATTCTGTGAACATTTTAAATGATTTCTTTCATCTATTTTCCCTCATTTTCAAGCATAATGTAATTTTAGCCTTTCAAAGAGGCTTAAATTATTGTAAAACAAATGTCTTTCTTATGACATAGCAGGTAGTTTTTACTCTTGAGTAATGAATCACAGTAGGATATGTTACTAAGGATGAAGTCATTTTAGAAAATACAAATGGTTATCATTTTGCAGATTTACAGAGTGAAACAGAAAGATAAGGCATACTTGAGGTGCGCAGATAGGCAAAATGATTATTTGTTCATAAGGTGGTGTTAAGAATAAATTACTAAGGTTAAGGAGAGCCAGGGTCACTGGAGGGCACGTGGCATATTAGAAAGCATTTGATATTAGAGTTCATTTCACCTGTCGATTTGTTTATAGTCTTTACAATGTATTATATTTTGTCAAAATTTATTCTTAATTTCTATTAGTCTCATAATTCTTCTTTCCTATTCTTAGCAACATCTGTAAAACATAATAATAACATCCTTTATATATCATTGTTGTGAGGGTTAGAGATAAAATCACATAGACTCAGGACACCGGGTGTCTCTGTCAGTTGGGCATCTGCCTTAAGCTCTGGTTGTGATCCCCCAGGTCCTGGGATTAAGTCCTGCATCAGGCTTCTTCCTGGGCGGGAAGCCTGCTTTCCCTTGCCTGGTTTTCTCCTGCTTGTCTTTGCTCTTTCTCTCTCCTGCCAAATAAATAGAACCATTAAAAATGAATTACTTAGGGGTGCCTGGGTGACTCAGTGGGTTAAAGCCTCTGCCTTCAGCTTGGGTCATGGTCCCAGGGTGATGGGATCAAGCCCTGCATTAGGCTCTCAGTTCAGCTTGGAGCCTGCTTCCTCTGCTCTCTCAGCCTCTTTGTGATCTCTGTCTGTCAAATAAATAAATCTTTAAAAAAAGAATTACTTAGAATCTAGTTATAAATTCATAAAGTTTATAGGATTTAAAATCTATAAAGAACTAATGGTATTTCTGTACACTAGCAATGAATAATTTGAACTCTAAGTTAAGAAAAATTCTTATCTGGAATAGTATCAAAAAGAGTAAATACTCAGGAATAAATTTTAAAAATGAAGTACAAGAAGTCTTGTATACTAAAAAGTATAAAATGTTGATGAAAGAATCTAAGGACCTAAATAAATAGAAAGATATTCCATATTCATGGCTCAGAGATTTAATATTAGTAATATGATAATACTATCCAAATTGTTCTACAGATTCAACACAGCACCTTTCAGAATCCTAGCTGTGTTTGTTTGTTTGTTCGTTTGTTGCAGAAACTGACAACCAAATCCTATAATTCATTTGGAAATGGAAGGGATCCTGATAGCCTAAATAGTCTTTTTTTTTTTAATTTTTTTAATTTTTTAATTTGTTTATTTACAGCATAACAGTGTTCATTGTTTTGGCATCACACTCAGTGCTCCATGCAGTACGTGCCCTCCCTATTACCCACCACCTTGTTCCTCAACCCCCACCCCCCCGCCCCTTCAAAACCCTCTGGTTGTTTTTCAGAGTCCATAGACTCTCATGGATCATCTCCCCTTCCAGTTTCCCTCAACTCCCTCTCCTCTCCATCTTCCCATGTCCTTCATGTTATTTGTTATGCTCCATAAATAAGTGAGACCATATGATACTTGACTCTCTCTGCTTGACTTATTTCGCTCAGCATAATTTCTTCCAGTCCTGTCCATGTTGCTACAAAAGTTGGGTATTCATCCTTTCTGATGGAGGCATAATACTCCATTGTGTATATGGACCACATCTTCCTTATCCATTCATCCGTTGAAGGGCATCTTGGTTCTTTCCACAGTTTGGCGACCGTAGCCATTGCTGCAATAAACACTGGGGTACAGATGGCCCTTCTTTTCACTACATCTGTATCTTTGGGGTAAATACCCAGCAGTGCAATTGCAGGGTCATAGGGAAGCTCTATTCTTAATTTCTTCAGGAATCTCCACACTGTTCTCCAAAGTGGCTGCACCAACTTGCATTCCCAACAACAGTGTAAGAGAGTTCCCCTTTCTCCACATCCTCTCCAACACACGTTGTTTCCTGTCTTGCTAATTTTGGCCATTCTAACTGGTGTCAGGTGGTGTCTCAATGTGGTTTTAATTTGAATCTCCCTGATGGCTAGTGATGATGAACATTTTTTTATGTGTCTGATAGCCATTTGTATGTCTTTGTTGGAGAAGGGTCTGTTCATATCTTCTGCCCATTTTTTGATATGATTATCTGTTTTGTGTGTGTTGAGTTTGAGAAGTTTTTTATAGATGCTGGATATCAACCTTTTGTCTGTACTGTCATTTGCAAATATCTTCTCCCATTCCGTGGGTTGCCTTTTTGTTTTGTTGACTCTTTCCTTTGCTGTGCAGAAGCTTTTGATCTTGATGAAGTCCCAAAAGTTCATTTTTGCTTTTGTTTCCTTGGCCTTTGGAGACATATCTTGAAAGAAGTTGCTGTGGCTGATATCGAAGAGGTTACTGCCTATGTTCTCCTCTAGGATTCTGATAGATTCCTGTCTCACGTTGAGGTCTTTTATCCAATTCGAGTTTATCGCTGTGTACGGTGTAAGAGAATGGTCGAGTTTCATTCTTCTACATATCGCTGTCCAGTTTTCCCAGCACCATTTATTGAAGAGACTGTCTTTTTTCTATTGTATATTTTTCCTGCTTTGTCAAAGATTATTTGAACGGGTTTTGAAGGGGCGGGGGTGGGAGGTTGGGGGAACCAGGTGTGGGTAGTAGGGAGGGCACGTATTGCATGGAGCACTGTGTGTTGTGCAGAAACAATGAATACTGTTTTGCTGAAAAAATAAATTAGTTAATTAAAAATAATAAATGAAACTGATTCATCCATAGACTGATCTAGGAAGAAAAAAGAATTCAGAAATTACTGATATCCAAAATAAAAGAATAAATGAAAGAAATAACTAAAATGACAGTTCATATATATACTAAACTCATAAAAATATTATGATTAATTTTGTGGTGATTATGTTTACAACTGAGATGAAGTGTGCACATTCCTTGAAATAAACTAATTACCAACACTAACTCAAGAAGGAGTGTTTTATTCTTGTTAAGGAATTAAAATCATAGTTTAAAACCATTCCAGAAAAGAAACCCCTCAAATCTTAGATCACTTTTCTAGTGAATTCAACAAAGCATTTTAGGAGGAAATACTGGCATTCCCTCTATGCCCTTCTTGACGGAAGAGGGAACACCCCCCCCCCAGCTCAATATATGAGTCCACCATTATCCTGGTTCCAAGACCAAACATAGACAGGACAGGAAAACTGCAAACCTATCCCTAATGTGTATGGACTGAAAATACTTAATAAACCCACACATAACACTACTCTAACTGTAAGGAAACATCAGACAAACCCAAATGAAGGTCATTCTACTAAATGCCTCAAAATTGTCATGGTCATCAAAAATAGGAAAGGTCTGAACAGCTGTCATACTGTAGAGGAGCTTAACGAAGATATAATGACTGAATCTAATATTGTACTTGGGATAAGATCTAGAGATAGAAAAAGGACATTAGGTAAAAGTCTGGTAATTACAGTCTTCAGTCAATAACAATGATTAATGCTGGTTCATTAGTTGTGACAATTGTGTTACAGTATTTTAAGATGTTTATAAGGTATACTGGTAGATGGTACTCAGAAACTCTACAAACATTTTGCAACTTTCCTGTATATCTGAATCTATTCTAAAATAAACATTTAAAAAATAAATGTTCATTTATTAAAATTTTATTTATTTGTTTGACAGAGAGAGATCACAAGTAGGTAGAGAGGCCAGCAAAGAGAGAGGGGGAAGAAGACACACCCTTGAGCAGAGAACCCGAGATGGGGCCCGATCCCAGGACCCTGGGATCATGACCTGAGCCAAAGGGAGAGGCTTTAACACACTGAGCCACCCAGGTGCCCCTAAAAGTTTATTTTTAAAAAAATCACTCTAGTTACTATATTAATACTAAAAAAAGAAAGCAGCAAGAACATATGATAATTCCAAAGTTGCAAGAGACGTATTTGTCAAACTTCAACACCCATACCGACAAAACCCTACAAAACTAAAAAGACAATTCCTCAATTTCATACTGGACATCTACAGAAAAACTCTATAGTCAGCTAACATCATACGTTATGGTGGAAGATTATTTTCCTGTCTAAACTAAGGAACTAAAAAAGTTAAGTCTCTTCACACCGATTCTATTAAACAATATAGTGGAGGTTCTAGCTAGTACATTAAATTAAGAAAAGAAAAGGAAAATTGAACAGGTCAGAAAGGAAGAAGTAAAACTGACTTTATTCATAAAGGAAATGAATGTGTACATAGAATACTCTGAGAAATCTACATGAAACTAAAAGCGCTTTTTAAAGAAAACTAACAAGTGAATTTAGAAAGATCAAAGATTAAAGGTCAATAAAAAAGTCTCAGTTGTATTTCTACATATTAGCAACTATCAAATGGAACATGCAATAAAAAGTCTCAATATCAACAAAAAAACATGAACATCTTATTAGAAAGTTCAGTAAGGAAATATGATGTTATTGGCAAGAATAGACATATAGAGTGATGGAAGAGAATGGAGTTCAGAAGTAGACCTATACAAATATGGTGAGCTGGTTTTGGACAGAGTTTCCAGAAGGAAGACAGACCCTATTTATCCAATTGGCAAAAGAAACTCTACACAGTCATTGGTATTGCAACAACTGGATATCTGTAAGGATAAACAAGAAACCTCTACCTTTACTTTATGCCATACACAAAAATGAAATCCAATCTATCATAGTCTTAGCACAGAAGAAAACATAGGATACTACATGTGGAACTTTCAAATACTCAAATATTTATTATTTAAGGCACAGACATGTAAGCTATGAAAGAGAAATCTTGTCCAATTGGACTTTATCATAACTAAAAAGTTTTATCCCTCAAAAACGAGTACTAAAGAAAATGAAAAGACAGATTTAGAGGAAATATTTTCACTATATACATCTGACAAAGGACCTATATATTCAGAATATGGAATGAACTCCTATAATTCCCTAGGTTGGCATGTAAAGAAATGCACAAAAGTTCACTTCACGAAGGAAATGGGCAATGATTACATGAGATGATGTCCAATATCTTAGTCTTCAGGAAAATGGCAATGAAAACTGCACTGAGATACCACTATATACCCAATAGAAAGCATATATATTTTTTAAATTGTCATTCATTTACTAAGTTTTGGCCAAGATGGGGAACAACTGGAGATCTCATGCATTGTTGCTGGGTATGCAAAATAGTATGAACACCTTAGAATATTGTCTGACAGTTTATTTTAAAGGTACAGAAACACTTACTATATGATCCGGTAATTTAACTCTGTTGCATTTACCCAAAAGAGTGAAAACAGAAAAGACTTGGATACAAACATTCACTGCAGTTTCCTTCATAATAGCCCTAAAGTGCAAACAACTCAAATGTCTATTGACAGGCGAATGAAGAAGCTAACTGTGGTATATCCACAAATGGCATCCAGGCAAACTGCCTGGAAATAAAAAGGAACAAACTTCTGATGCATGTAACATGGAAGAATCTCAGACACATTCTACTGAGCCAAGGGAGACAGAGACGAAAAACAAAAATCGGACAAAAGAAAGATATTTCTACTTGATAAAAAGTAGAACTATCCTGAGCTTTATGGACATCACAATATAGGTTTCAAACTAATCAATTAACAAGAAGAAATTGATATGCCCACAACTGAAGTGGAAAACAACACACAGCTCTCTTAGTGAGGGACAGAAGAAGAGGACACAATATTAGGAAGGGACTGATGATTCACATAACTGGTAATATCCTTTTCAAAACACATGCCATACTTCTCAATATCTGAGTTTGCAACAAGTCACAAAGAAAGTTATAAATCATATACCATGCAATCATATTCTCTGGCATAGGCCAGAAACTTAGATGGTAACATTAAAAATTACAGTAAAAAGTGAAAATAAACCCAAGAACTATAAATGCAAAATACACATTTCAACTTCCCTACTTTATAATAGAAAATTCTGAGAGCTAAGTAACTAATTCCATTACACAATGTAATTTTTAGGCTCTTTAAGTTGGAGATAAAAGTCACTGAATCATTTCAAAGCCATTCTATAATTTCATTTAAGTGATGGTCTCTCATCTGTCATGTGCAACTACATCAGACAGAATCTAATGGCCACAAAGAGATTATAATAGTGATAATGCAGTTTCATAAATCTAGATTCTAAAAATGTTCTTTATCATATGAGATAGGAAATTCTCAAAATTGAAATGATTATATTGAGGTAATATAAAGTACATTGGGTAAGGTCACAAAATGTAAGATCACAGAGAAACTGAGATTTCTGGAGGTGAGGGGGTGGAGGAGTGGAGGGGGTTGTGGGAGTTGGGCGAGCCTGGAGGTGGGTATTAAGGAGGGCACAAATTGCATGGAGCACTGGGTGTGGTGCATAAACAATGAATATACAATGAACATTGGAAACATGAAAAAATAAAATTAAATTAAAATGTTTATATATACATATACATATATACCTACACACATACACACACACACAAATGCTTAACTGGGAACCTGGTAAATGGTTAGCATTCAATTTAAATTGTAACTTTCATTGTATTGCTAATACTAATACTTTATCCTATACCATTAAAATTCACCATGTTAAAAATTTGCTCAACTGGCCAATCTGTTAATGTCACCATAATTATCCAGGCTTCAAAAGCTAAAACTTCATTCTTAATTCCTTCTTTCTTTCATCCACATCTAATTCTCACTCTCTAAATTTTCCCCTTCAACATGCAAGCTGTTCATTAACATTTGATTGAATATTTTTCAACTATCTCCTACCTGTCTGGACCATCTCTCTTCCCATCAGTTCTTTGAGAGAACTGTCTTTCTAAAAACAAAAATTAAATCACATGATTAACTCTGGTTTTCTTAGATTATAGCTCTACTATCAAGAAATCCTGAGTTCTGAGCTGACAAAGGTGATTCCCCATCTGGACTTTGTTTTCCTATCCTCATCACCTGTCATTCCTTCCTATGAACGTTGAGCATTCTAATAGTACACTATGTCACCTGTTCCCTCTGCTAAAAGTCTCCTACTTATCCATCAAACCCTAGCATAGACTATATCACCTCTAGGAGACTTTCCCTCAAGGCCTAACGCATTTGCTTTGTTGTTGTTTTTTCTACCTGCATGATAGCACTTATAGTCTATTAAAGTAATTTATTTCTGACCTTTTTTTTTCCCTTAACTACTTGAAGGCTAGTATTGAGAAACTCTTATCTAGTAAGAGTGCTTTCCTCATGGTGGGCAGTCTTTGAATAAATAAATGACTTTTTTGGGGGAAAATGCTGAGCTGTCAGAAATAAAACATATACATTGTTACAACATCCAAAAGCTTAGGATATGTATTACTTGAACATCTAAGCACACCTGAGAGTCTGACCACTACCTAGGAGCCCCTGAGTCTGTTGGAAGCGAGGTGCGGGGTCAGGAACATCACCGTCACATGCCATCCACCAGAAAAAAGTACCCAGTGGCTGTCCCTCAGCGTCCAGGTGCAAGGCACATCACCACAGCACCCCCCCCCCACCTAACTTCCTTAGCATGTGTTGCCACTCCCTGGCTGATGCCAGGGGCCCTGAGGACTTGGAGGGGAACGTGTTCCCAGACAGTGAGTGCCCAGGGACCTCGGAGGCACCCAAGAGGCCAAGCTCTTGGGGAGGGGTCGTGCCCGAGAAAGGCAAGGCCCCAATGCCTGCCCATGGGCCCTGAATGAAGGGGGATCCTGGCCACCGGAGGCAAGCCCTGGTGAATGGAGAAGGGGAGGGAGCTTGTGGGTCTGCTCAGAGACCCTCTAGGACTCTAGATGGGAAACCTGGGATCAGGGTGTGACTTCAAGCCTTTGTCCTGTGAGGGCAGGGTAGGCAGGAAGATCAGAGAACACGCAGCAGGCCATGAGCCTAGAGCCTTAAATACCTGTCACAGCTGGCTCAGGCAAGGCAGTGAAGATTCAGAGGGTTGGCGATTTTGGGCAGGGATTGGGGGTGGGGCAATGGAGGCAGCAGGGGCAGGGCACCACTCAGCATCCTCACATTCTTGGTGTCTGGGCCTGCTAGCTGAGACAAGCCTGTGAGAGAAGAGGAGCTGCCCCCACTGCCCCCTAGAGTCTTCTTCTGGGGGGACATTGCTTCCATGAAGAAGACTTTCCCACAAATCCCAGCCCAAGAGAAGGCTACACAGTTGTGTCCTGGGGGAGCCCGTGGGTCAGGTGAGGACACGGGACCCTAGGCTGCTGTCCCTACCAGGTAGGGAGCTGGGCTCCTGGTGCTGATGGCGCGCGTACCATTGCTGCCATTCACCACCCCATGCTGGGCACCACAGGCTGCAAGGGAATGTGGCCATGACCACCAGAGGTCTCTGAGGCCCACCCTGCTCAGACGTGCCCCCTCCACGCAGGACATTCCATGCCTGGACCTTCCCCCGTGGCCCTCCTTGGACCATGGTGCTCAGAGGGGCTTCCTAGGACTGTGACGCTGGTAGGACTGGCTTCTATCTCGTCTTGCAGAGATCTACTAAGGGACAGGTGACCTACCTACCTTACAAGTTTGTGACTCTAGTAGATAGGCCCAGCCTACAGGAGTGAAGCTAGTGGGGTGGGGGGGAGAAAAAATCCCTGTGAAACACTTGTGAAGTTCACAGTCCAGAAGCACAGGCACACTAAAACACAGGACTCATAGTAGAAATATAGAATGTTTTCCCTTTCCAACACCTCACCAGCACATTATTTTTATTAAAGATTTAATTTCTTTTTTTGATAGAGAGAGATCACAAGTAGGCAGAGAGGCAGGAAGAGAGAGAGGAGGAAGCAGGCTCCCACTGAGCAGAGAGTCCAGGCCACGTTTGATCCCAGAACCCTGGGATCATGACCTGAGATGAAGGCAGAGGCGTTAACCCACTGAGACACCCAGGTGCCCCTCACCAGCACATTATTAAAGGCCTACTTACTGCAGTTCTTTTACTCAGTACAGCATGTCTAGCTATCAAGATGGAATTATAAGGCATTAAAAAATTGGAAACAAAACAACCTCCACCACACACACACACACACACAACCTGGAGACACAGAGTTTGTATCACATCCAGACATGGTAGGGGCATTGAATTATCAGCCGGGGAATTTAAAACATCTATGAGTTATTTAGGAACAGCTCTACTGGATAAAGCAGACAATGCATGAATGGATGGACAATGTAAGCCAAAAGATGGAAATCCTAAGAAAGAACCAAAAGAAATGCTAGAGGCAAACAAAACAAAACAAACAAAAAACAGAAAGGATGTCTTTGATGGGCTCATTAGTAGATTAGGCATGGCTGAGGAAAAACACTCTTAGTTAGAGGATATATTAACAGAACACCTGAAAATCAATAAAGAAAGAGAACAGTGGCTGAAGAAGAATGTAGTTTCTAAGGACTGTGGGACAACTGTAAAAGTGTAACATACACATAATGAGGATACCCATCAGAAAACCCAGTGGGAAGGAGAACAAAAATAGAATGGAACAGAAGAAATGTTTGAAAAAATAATCACAGAATTGCCCCAAAATAATGTCAGACATGAAACCACAGATCCATCACCAAGGACGATAAATACCAACAGACTATACCTAAGTGTATCCTTCTCAAATCACAGAACATAAAAGATGGAGAAAAAATAGAAAATGAAGCCAGAGGAAAAAGACACCTTACTTAAAGCAAAGCCAAGATAATTACATGTGATTTCTCAGGAACCATGCTACTCTGGAGACAGTGGAGTGGAATATTTAAGGTATTGAGAGAAAAGAAAATGCCAACATAGAATTGTGCACCCTGAAAATATTTTATTAAAAAGTGAAGGAGAAATAAAAATTAAGACAAACAAAAATTAAGGGAATTTCTTGACAAAAGACATGCCTTACAAGAAATGTTAAAAGAAATTCTTTAGACAGAAAGAATATAATGCAGATCAGAAACTCAGAGCTACATAGAGAAAGGAAAAAAATCAAACAGAAGAAGTGAAGATAAAATAAATTCTTTTTACTTATTTTTAACTAATCTGGCATAACAGTTTGTTAAAAAAATAATAGTAGTGATGTACACAGTTATGTATGCCTATGCATATGCTATATATATGGCATATGCATAAGCATATATATATTCATATATGCATATCCACAAAAAATACAGTTAATATGAACATTAATGGTGAGAAACTCAGAGGTCCCACTAAGATCACATAAAAGACAAGGATGTTCCATCTCACCACACATTTTCAACATTATACTGGAAGTTTTGCTAATGCGTTCAGGCAGAAAAGAAAAAAGGTATACAAATTGGAAGGAAGACATAATTTTTCCTTCTTTCTCTCTCTTTCTTTTCAAGAGGCACAATCGTCTATGCAGAGTATTGAAAAAAAAATCAGTCAGCTAACTTGTGGACCCAATAAGTTATTATAGCAAGGGTGTACAATAAACAGTTAATGTACAAAAGTCAATTGATTTCTTATGTCCCAACAATGAACATGTGAAATTTGAAACTAGAAACACAGTAACATTTCCATTACCATCCAAAGAAAAATGAAATACTTAGGTATATGCAGCCACTCTGGAGAACAGTGTAGAGATTCCTCAAGAAATTAAAAATAGAGCTTCCCTATAACCCTGAAATTGCACTGCTGGGTATTTACCCCAAAGATACAGATGTAGTGAAAAGAAGAGCCATCTGTACCCCAATGTTCATAGCAGCAATGGCCACGGTCGCCAAACTGTGGAAAGAACCAAGATGCCCTTCAATGGACGAATGGATAAGGAAGATGTGGTACATATACACGAGGGAGTATTATGCCTCCATCAGAAAGGATGAATACCCAACTTTTGTAGCAACATGGATGGGACTGGAAGAGATTATGCTGACTGAAATAAGTCAAGCAGAGAGAGTCACGTATCATATGGTCTCACTTATTTGTGGAGCATAACAAAGAACATGGAGGACATGGGGAGATGGAGAGGAGAAGGGAGTTCTGGGAAATTGGAAGGGGAGATGAACCATGAGAGACTATGGATTCTGAAAAGCAACCCGAGGGTTTTGAAGGGGCGGGGGGTGGGAGGTTGGGGAACCAGGTGGTGGGTAACAGAGAGGGCATATATAGCATGGAGCACTGGGTGTGGTGCAAAAACAATGACTACTCTTAAGCTTAAAATAAATAAAGTAATTAAAAAAAGAAAAAAGAAAAAAATGACATACATAGTAGAATTCTAACATTAAATATATATATATACACAAGATCCATATGAGGAAAACTGTAAAATTTTGATAAGTGATATTAAAGTGGAGCTAACCAAATGAAGTGATATTCCTTATTAGTTTATAGGAAGACTTAATATTGTCAAGGTGTCAATTATCCCCAAATTTATCTATGGATTCAGTACAATCCCAATCAAAATCCCAGCAAGTTATTTTATGAATTTTGATAAACTTATTCTAAAGTTTACACAGAGAGGCAAAAGAACCAGAAGACCCAACACAATACCGAATGTGAAGAATAAAGTTGGAGGACTGATGTTACCTGATTTCAAGACTTACTGTAAAGATTCAGTAATCAAGAGAGGGTAATATTGATAAATAAAAATACATTGATGGGACAGAATACAGATCCCAGAAATAGACCCTCATGAATACAGCAAACTGATCTTTGATCAAATTGCAAAGGCAATATACTGGAGCAAAGATAGTTTCTTTAGTAACAGTGTTGGAACAACTAGACTCCCTCTGGCCCCCACCAAAGGAAAAAAATCTAGACACAGAGCTTACAACCTGAGATGAAACCAAGAGTCAGACACTCAGCTGACCGAGCCACCCAGGCATCCCTGAAATTAATTACGTATATGGTATAAGATGGAGGAACTGAGGGTAATTTAAATAGATAGATAGATAGATAGATAGATAGATATAGATACAGATATAGATATAGATATATAGATATCTATTTCTATAGATAGATATAGATATATAGATAGATATCTAGATCTATATATAGATATATCTAGATCTATCTATCTATCTATATATCCAATTGTGTGAAAAATTTCCCTCTTTTTAACTACTTTTTAACTCTTTTTTAATATTGTTGCTTAAATCAATTATTATGTGTATGTGGCCCTATTTCTTCATTCTTTAATTGGTTACATTGATCTATGTCTCCATCTTTATGTCAACAGAACACTATCTTGATTACTCCGCCTTTATAGGAAATTTTAAAGTCTTATGGATAAATTTTTCATTCTGACTAATTCCAAGATTAGTGTTTCCAAAAAAACACTAAGGAAAAAACACTGAGGGAAAGAGAGATAGAGAGAGAGAGAGAGAGAGAATGCAAGTAGGAGGAGGAATAGCAGGGAGGAACGCTCCCATTGAGTGGGGAGTCCAACACAGGATGCAGTCCTGTGAATCATGAGATCATGATGCAAGCTGAAACCAAGATTTGGAGGCCTAAGCAACTGAGCCACCCAGGTGCCCAATTTTCAAGATTGTATTAGCTATTCAAAAGTCTTTTGAATTTCCTCAGAATTTGAGAATTAGCTTTTAATTTTCGAACAAACCAATAACCTCTCCTTTGATTTTAATTAAGACTGCATCGGACATATAGATCAATTAAGGAGTTTAGAATTGATCTTTTCATAGTCTCTATTCTTTCCAACCATGAACATGGTGTATCTTTACCTTTATTTAGTTCTTATTTAATTTTTCCTAGAACATTTAGCACTTTTTTTAAAATTTCAGGATAGCTAGGATCATAGTATTATATTAGTTTCAGGTGTACAATATACTGAATTAACATCTTTAAAGAGTTATATATTTCTTTGACAGAGACAGAGGCAAAGAGAGTGCAGGGGGGAGGATCAAAACAACAGTAAAAAACAATCAAAAAAAGTTCCCAACTCATTTTATAATATTAAATGACCTTTACAATCATAATGACCAAATCTGGGCAAAGAGAATAAATTAAATAAAATACCAAAGAAAGAGATTGAATGAATAAAATACCAATCCACTTTCTTTCCCCTTTAGAAAATTAGAGTTCTATTTACCTTTACTTTTTCTATCTGCTAAGATCCATCTCTACTTTAGAGTTCACTAGTATTGATACAATGATTTTGCCTGCAAGATTTCTGAGTCCCCTGGTTTTAGTCCACTGGGGAACTTGAACTCACTGGGAATGGCCGATGATTTCTTACAATCTCTATATCTCCCTCACCCATTTTATTCACTCTTTTTCAATAGAGAGATAATTTTGCCTGAAAAGGAAGAAGTAAAACAGGAATTGCACTCTATTTTTTCATTTGTTATCCATTAACATTTCACCATCATTCTTAAGTTAATGTCTGAAATTATTATTATTAAAAGTAGTATTTAGTATTTTTATTAATAACCCATAACTTAATAAATTCCAAAATGTGATCACATACTGGGCATGGAGTACTTATTGCAATTAAACAAAGAATTATCCTGGATATAACTTGTACAAAAACCAAAGAGGGCAGATGGTTTCACTCATTTATTCAACAACTATTTATTGATTATCTGTTCCATGTCAGGAATTATGCTAAGCACTATGGACAAAAAGTTATGTGGCCCTGACCTAGAAGAGCTCACAATTTAGGAGGTAGGAAGGGGAGGGATGTGGAGTTGGAGAGGTGGGATAATCACTAGGCATTTTAAAACTAGAAAAGAAAATTGTGATTGTCAGGAGGCAGAATGAACCATAAAAAAGGGTTTATGTTCCTTCATTGTAGACCAGGGAGTACTGTACAGAGAATATACCTTAATTTTAACAAAACACTCTGGTTCCTTCTTACCTAACATGGCTCCTCAGTGAAATATTCTGGTGAGCAAAACTGAAAAACATGGATTGACTGATAGCACAGGGAGGTAAAATTTAGAGTTGGTTCCATTTCAAAAGGGTAACTAATAACTAGGTATTTACATAAAAGGGTGTCTTTCATGGTGCTATGAGTTCCTGTTCATGACTGTCCTCTTCAGTAAACCTAGAAACAATGTGGAAGGAATGCTTGTTGAATCTACAGAAGAGGCAAACCTTGTTGGGGGGAGCTAGGGTCCACAAGGACACTTAGATTTCAAACCATCCTGAAAAGTTAAAACAATGTGCTTAAAGCAGATGAGATATAATGCAGTAATATATATATATATATAAATTTGATTACGTGTTATACCAATAATCAGTGGTTCCTAGGACAAAATCTGTACATTTTAGTTGACCACAAGTTGAATTTTAGCCAGTGGTTTGATATAGCTAGTAAAAAGTGAAGGCATTCGTATGCTCTGCTAGAAAAGTATATCATGAAGATATGCTTGTACAAACTCCTCACTTATCAAATACCAAGCTATATTAAAATGATTTGCTAAGTGTTTTTCCATTAGACTATGAAATATTTGAACATAGGGACTATAAATTCTTTATTTATATATTCCCAGGATTTAGCTCCATTCTTGGAATATAGCAAATATTCAGGAAATAGCTGTTGAATGACTAATGAATAATTATGTGTAGAGGCTTCCCGGAGCATTTTAATGCAATTCACTCACTTTTTTCTCCCAAAAACCTATTGAAGAAAGTTTTTATTTTTAATTTCCATTATATAGAGGAGGAACCTGAGGCCTCAGTATGTGGTTTATGAAATAAGGGTCACAGAAAAGCAATGTACCAAAACTTTCAAAATCTCAGTATAGAAAGTACTTCCAAACTTTCCTTTCAAGGTTTTTTTTTCAAGAAACAACTTGTCCAAGGTCACATGCCTATGAGTGGTAGAGCTGAGAGTTATGTAGTGTCTACATAATAGTATGCCTCAGGACTACATAGCTTAGAGCATAGTAAGCTCCAAGGGTTAATGGAGATACTTGCCATTCTCCCCTCCCTCTTTCTTTCCTTCCATTTCCTTACCCTTTTATCAACAACGAAACAAAAAGATTTAAGTTGGCATAAAAAATGGAAATGTAACAAAATGGGAAAAATTAAAAAAGGACAAATCCCAAATAAAGGAAAGAAGGGTAGGTAAATAAGTTGGAGCCATCGTAAGTCTATGGCACAAAACACATATAATGAGATCCTATCCCCATGAACTTCTTTGTGACTATCTATCTTTCCGGATCCCTTCTTTTACCTTCTATTGCATTTCTTGTGACTTGATGCATTTGGCACTTAATGATGGACTTCTAACAATTTTATGGGTACAATTTTTACTCCTCAGCAAGCTTGTATATGTCTAGACACAAGGACCTGGTGATATTAAAGTTAATATTCATTTGACCCCTTATATAATGCTATATTCCTAGTAGATTCTGTACAAGTAACCACTGTATTGAGAGAATTTTCAATTATTGGGATTAATACCTACTGGACTTTTCTGGACTTTTCTCACACCCTTTTTTCCTTTCTTTCTCTTTTTCTTTCTGGAGCACAATGCAGAATTAACTGTTCATCCCCAGTGAGTATAAACATGGTTTATATTTTTCCTAAGCTCAAGAGCATAATTGATATGAGGCAGGCAAAGGTCCAACTAATGGAGCACTGGAGAGGAGTTTCTGGGGATGGGAGGATGGTTCCCCCCAAACACAATGACTCAATTATGACATTCCTGACAGGTGGACTTAGGAGCTGGCTCCAGGATATGAATCCAAGTTTACAAATTCCTTGCATTAAAAGACATGGACAGAGGCAACTGAAGCTGGCTGCATTTTTATTGTTAGAAGAATAGCTTCATGTGGCATAGTCTTTTGAAGTTGTCAAATATTCTATCCAATACATTATCTCCTAATCCACCTGTCAGAAATAAAGGGTGGATATCTTTCTTTAAAATGTGTAATATAAAAATAAGTATTAAGGGGAAGATACAAATTCACTTATCACTTCTAAAGTCATTTCTAATCTTTCTTTTCCTACCCATTGGAGTTCAGTTTTCTTAAAGAGATAACACCCTGGGCCCAGAAGTAGAGAAATAAGTTTTGGCAAATAGAATCATTGAAAGAATCTTCTTGGGGGACATCTAGGTAAGAAGACCATTACTGGTATCAGAAACATGGCTCAAATGTTTGAATTTGACTATATACCCTCAGCCTGTCCAGAAGGCCATGAGAGACACAATTCCTCCAATCTTGCGGTTTACTGCTTCAGCTGTATCCTAAACTCTGACTAGAATCTACTCCAGATTCACACTTACACGAGCTATCCTGCTTTGCTCAATCTAGATACTCCCAGTAGGAAGTGGTAGCTGATGGGCAAATAGGGCATTAAATTCAGTTCAACATTTTATTTATCGAGCCCCTAATAATACAAATTCCATGAATGTGCAAATCTACGTGAATGAAGTAAGGTCAGGACTGGACATACAATGTCATTAAGGTTTTCCTGCCTTTAAAGAGCTCCCAATTTAATGAGATACACTTACATAAAACTAGGTATAAGGGCAGGGCTGCGGGGTGTCTAATAAGAGAAAGTAAAAAAAAAAAAAAGGGATTGTAAGGTCACAGAGGAAAATATCATATTGATCAAAATTGGTGAGAGTGGACATCCTTTTCATGTTCCTGATCTCAAAGGAAAGACTGTCAGCGTTTCCCCATTGAGAATGATTATTTGCTATGGGTTTTTCATAGACAGATTTTATGAAGTTGAGGAATGGTCCCTTTATTTCTGTACTTTGATGCGTTTTAATCAGGAATGAATGCTGAAAACCTCTAGAATCTTCCTATGAAGCCCACATTATCCTGATCTGCAACCAGGCAAAGATGCCATCCAAAATGAGAATTTCAGACCAATAGTCCTGATGAAATGAAGGCCACGGTTCTCAACAAGATCCTAGCTAATAGGATCAAAGAGCACAGAAAAACATTATCCACCATGAACACGTGGGATTTTTCCCTGGGACACAAGGGTGGGTCGACATTCACAAATCAATGTGTTAGAACAAATCAATAAGAGAAGAGAGAAGAAACACAAGGTCTTCTGAATTGAGATAGCAAGTGCATTTGAAAAGATCTATTTGTATTCTTTAGTGCTTTACTTTTTTTCTTTTTAAACTTTTTATTATTTTTGATGTTTATTTTTACATATAAGTTATGTACATGTATATCTTTTTCTAGTCCTTTTCATTAAATTGTTTTATATTTCTAAGATTTTCTTTTTTTCTTTCTTTCTTTTTCTTTTTCTCCTTATTTTGGCATCTAGTTTCTTTTCATGAACAGTCCAAAACAGGTACTGGGTCCAGTTTTTTGTATTTTTTGTTGTTTATTTTGTTTTCCATTTTTTTTTAAAGATTCCATTTAGTTATTTGACAGAGAGAGATCACAAGTAGACAGAGAAGCAGGCAGAGAGAGAGAGAGGGAAGCAGGCTCCCCGCTGAGCAGAGAGCCCAACGCGGGACTCGATCCCAGGACCCTGAGACCATGACCTGAGCCGAAGGCAGTGGCCCAACCCACTGAGCCACCCAGGCGCCCCTTTGTTTTCCATTTTTTGTTATTCCTGTTTTTTCTGCTCTGGCTGTCATGGCTGATTTTGCTTTCATAATTATTTTCTGGGCGAAATGAGGAGATGGAGAAATTCACCCCAAAAGAATGTCCAGGAGGCAGTCCCCACTCCCAGGGATTGCATCAATATGGATATAAGTAAGATCTCTGCACTAGAATTAAAACCAATGATTATAAAGATAGTAACTGGGCTTGAAACAAGCATAGAAGGCCCAAGAGAAACCCTCACTATAGACATAAAAGAACTAATATCTACTCAGGTCCACCTTAAAAATGCTATTACTGAGATATAGTTCAAGTGGAGGCTATACAAAGGGGATGAATGAGGGAGAAGTATGAATCAGTGATTATAGAAGATCAAAGGATGGATCAAAATGCTGAAAAAATGAGAGAAACAAAGCTACTGGGTCACAAAGGGAGACTTCGAGTGCTTGGGAATTCCATAAACTGAAATGATATCCTTATTATTAGAGGGGTCCCAGAAGATGAGGGTCAGGAGAAAAGAGCAGAAGGTTTATTTCAACAAATTGTAGTGAGTTGAGAATCTCCCAAATATGGGGAAGGAAACAAGTCCAGGAGGCACAGAGAATACCACTCAAAATCAGTAAAAATATGTCAATGTATAAAAATATAATCCTGAAGTGTGAAATTCAAAGGCAACTAGAAAATCCTGAAAGAAACTTGGGCCAAGAGTTTCTTCACCCCTAAGGGTAGGCACATGAGGCTGGCAGCAGACCTGTCCACAGAGACTTACCAGTCTAGAAAGGACAGGTTGGGTATAGGCAATGTACTAAATAGAGGAAAAGAATATGCAGCCACAAATAAGTGTATACCCCAAGGCTATCTTTCAAAGTGAAAGGAGGGGTAGAGAGCGTCTAGGACAAACAAAAATGAAAGGAATTTCTGAACAATAAACCCTCACTGCAAGAAGCATTAAAGGAGATCCTTTGAGTCCAGAGAGAGGGAGCCATATCAAAAAAGAGAGAGAGAGAGAACACAGACGAGGTACAGAAACAGTGACATTACACATTCTTAAAGGCACTAACGTCATATCTTTCAATAATTACTCAGAATGTAAACAGGCAAAATGCAACTACTGAAAGACATAGGGTATCAGAATGGAATGAAACAAACCAAAATGAAACAAGAAGACCCACTGAGAGACGCCTGGGGGGCTCAGGTGGCTATACCTTCTGCCTTCAGCTCAGGACATGATCCCCAGGTCCTGGGATCGAGCCTCAGGTTGGGCTCTCTGCTGGGCAGAAGGCCTGTTTCCCCAAACCCCCTCTCTTTCTCTGCCTGCCTCTCTGCCTACTTGTGATCTATGTCTGGCAAATAAATACATAAAAACTTTACAAAAAAGAGAAGAAGGCCCATTGATGTGGTCTGCACAAGAGACTCGTTTTAGACAAAAGACACTTCCAGATTCAACATGAGAGTTGAGGAACTATTTATTATGGTAGTGGACATCAAGAGACCGCTGGAGTAGTCACCCATAAAGCCAAAAGTGTAGTGAGAGTTAAAGGAAGACCCTCTATAATAATATAGGTGTCTATGAAATAAGAAGATGTTTCAAATGCCATTGCTGATGCCCCTATCTTTAGAGAAACCAAAATATAAACTGATTAATCACTAAATGAAGGCACACATTGATAGTAATTCAAAGATAGTGGGGTACTTTAACACCCCACCCACAGCAAGGGACATGGTGTCTAAGGAGATCACCAAGGCAACAAAGGGCTTTAAGTGACACATTGGACCTGATGAACTTCAAAGAGATGTCCAGAGCATTTCACCCTAAAGCAAAGGAGTATACCTCTTTCTCGAGTGCACAAGGAATGTTCTCCAGAATGGATCATGTGCCAAGTCAAAAATCAGTTCTCCTCTGGTTCACAAAGATTGATTTCATACCCATGCATTTTTCAGACCACATGGCATAGATACCTGAAGTCAACCAAAAAGAAACATGTAGAAAGGCGACAAATACATGGAAGACAAAGAACGTCTTACCAAAGAGTGAATGGGAGAACCAGGAAATTAAGAAGATTATTTGAAATACTTGGAAGGAAAGAAAAGTAAAACCACGACAGTGCAAAAGCTTTTGGGTGCAGCAAAGTGTGTCTTAAGAGGGAAGTATACAGCAGGACAGGCCTTCTTTTAGAAACAAAACAAGAGGGGCGCCTGGGTGGCTCAGTGGGTTAAGCCGCTGCCTTCAGCTCAGGTCATGATCTCAGGGTCCTGGGATCGAGTCCCGCGTCGGGCTCTCTGCTCGGCAGGGAGCCTGCTTCCCTCTCTCTCTCTCTCTCTCTGCCTGCCTCTCTATCTACCTGTGATCTCTCTCTATCACATAAATAAATAAATAATCTTTAAAAAAAAAAAGAAACAAAACAAGTCTGAAATACACAATGTAACATAAAGGAGCAGGAAAAATGACAGCAAAGAAAGCCCAAATCCAGCAGGTGGAGAGAAATGATAAAGATGAAAGCACTAGGGGCGCCTGGGTGGCTCAGTGGGTTAAAGCCTCTGCCTTGGCTCAGGTCATGATCCCAGGGTCCTGGGATGGAGCTCCACGTCGGGCTCTCTGCTTGGCAGGGGGCCTGCTTCCTCCTCTCTCTCTGCCTGCCTCTCTGCCTGCTTGTGATCTCTGTCTGTCAAATAAATAAGTAAATCTTAAAAAAAAAAGATTAAAGTACTACACAACATACAGAAGTTAAAAATATAGATCACTGAAACAAAGAGCTGGTTCCTTGAAAGAACTAACAAGATTGAGAAACCATAATCAGGAATGGAGGAAAAAAGATCACAACCAACCCCAAAGAAATAGAAAAAAATGTAAGAGAATATGATGACCAATTTTGTGCCAACACACCTTCCAAAGTCATTCTAAGAGGCCAGCATAACCTGGATCCCCAATGCAGATGAATACTCCACCAGAAAGGAGCATTATAGGCCAATATGCCTGATGAATATGGGTGTAGAACTTCTCACAAAGATACTAGCCAAGATGATCCAAGAGTACATTAGAAGGATTCTTGAACAGGACCAAGGGGGTTTAATTCCTGCACTTCTGCAGAAGTGTTTCAATATCTGCATGCCGATCCACGTGATACACCACATTAACATAAGAAAGAACAACAACCATATGATCCTCTCCACGGATGCTGAAATGGCACATGAAAAAAACACACACCATCTTTCTTGAAAAGATCCCACTGTGTGTCGGAATAGAGGGAAAACACCTCACTATCCTGTGTCACAGAGGAAAGGCTGAGAGGGGATATCATTTTCAATGAGAAAACACTTGGAACTTTTCCACTAAGGTCAGGAACACAAAGGGACTGTCCACTCTCAACACTGCTGTTCCACATTGTACCGGAAATCCTATCATCAACAATCAGACAACAAAAGGAAATAAGAGGCGACCAAGTCAGCAATGAAGGAATTAACATATTTACATTTCTGTCCTCATGAGAAGACATGATGCTGCATGTAGAACACCAAAACGGAGGCGCCTGGGTGGCTCAATGGTTAAGCCTCTGCCTTTGGATCAGGTCATGATCCCAGGGTCCTGGGATCGAGCCCCACATCGGGCTCTCTCCTCAGCAGGGAACCTGCTTCCACCCCACCCCCCCCCGCCTGCCTCTCTGCCCACTGGTGATCTCTGTCTGGCCCTAAAAGCACACTGCATAAAAGAAAACATTTGATAGACAGGACTTTACCAATATCGAAAACTTTTATGCTACTAAGAACTTTGTTCTTATTAGGGTCACAAAAATACAAGTTATAGACCAGGTGAACATATTGGCAAACCACATATCTGACAAAGAATTTCTATGGAGTGCATGTAAAGAACTCTCAGTGTTTATTAGGAAAAAAAAACAAACTATCTAAAGAGAAAATGGACAGAAGTATGTGGACAGCCATTATACCAAAAAGAACATGCAGATATCACATAAAGCTAAGGGAAAAATGTTCAACCTCTCTAGCCATGAGAAAAATGCCACTGAAAACCTGACAGACTTACCAGTACTACCCGCCTTTTAGGTTAGCTGGCTAATATAAAACACAGTACAAATATCAAATGTTGGAAAGAGCCAGCTCTCCTACACTGAAGGTGGGAAGGTCAATGGAAGAGCCGCTCTGGTAAGAACATGTGATGGGTTCTAAAGAAACAAAACCTAAACTATGTAACCTAGCAAGCACTTTCCTGAACCCAGAGAATGAAAATTTGAGATGCCATGAAACACAGTGCACAATGTTTCACTTCAGATTCATTTGTAACTGCTGAAAAGAATGGAAGCAGCCAAAATGAGTGAAGATTGCCTCTGTGAAGGGAACTTCTGAAATATCTGTGGCTTCTGGTCATCTAGAAATCTACCACTCTACCTCCCTCATCCTATATGTAGTAGTGCTCTACCTGTCAGCATATCCCTAAGCCTAGTAGTGCCACCCTGGCTCACTGGAGTTGGAAATGTCCCTGAAGGCCTCAGAACCATAAGGTGTGGCTGTCAAGCAACAGTGAAGGAGTCAGGGTGGGTCTGGTGCTGGCCTGTGACTTGGCAGATGCTGTCCTGTGATTTCCTATAGCCCATAGGGGCAGAGAAGGTTGGTTATGGGACAGAGTCATCTCACGAACTACCTTCCCAAAGGTGATATTTTGCCTTTGGGGAGAAAAGGCCAGGAAAAGGACCCAGCTCACTGTCTACCATGCAATCTTCCCTCCCTCCTCTAGACTACCTCTGTCCCTGCCCTTGTAGATCCCCTCCCCAAACCTGCCTTCTCCTGCCTCCTGCTCACACAATCACCTCCTATGAAAGTTACCCTCATTTTCCATATGAAGGAAGAGGGACTGAAGAGGTGAGCAGCTCTTGGGTGCCAGCCCACCCAGGGTCCTGATGTTTGTGGAACCATTGGTTCAGTGAGCATGATCTGAGCAGCTAATCACAGGAGTTTCTGAGGGCTAGCATCACATAAGCAACCCATACCTGCCTTACATTTAAGTGATCTGGACTCAACTAGCATCCACCCAGGCTCCTGGAAGCAGCCCCTCCAATCAGCCCAGACATCATCCATCTTATGATTGCAAGTCGCCCACTTTCCAAGTTCCCTTGAAGTTCAATACAGCCCCAAAGGAAACTTCCTCATGGTTCCCTTCTGTGTATGCCCAGTTGCTATGAGCACACTCTCATTACGGAGGTCAGCCCAGGAGACACAGCTCTAGGCATTTCCCCTACAATCTCAGTTGGTGTCAAATGTAGATGCCAAATTACGCTAGTGGCACCCCACCTGCATTCCCACTCCACATCCCTGGAGCTAAGATGGAGCATAGCCCAGGAGGAGTCAGCCAGGAATCTCACCTTCCAACTCCATTCTGACCCCCAATGTCCAATTTATCAGAAGATCAGCACTGACTCTCTGGAGTGGCCCCATTCCTCATACCCAAGCAGACCCTAGAGTCTCCAAGGTGCCCCTGTTCCCACCTCTGTCCCACTGCGCCTTACTCTGGGCAAACCTAAAGCACCCAAAGTGAATCCCACATGTCCCCCCAATTCCTGCAGTGCCTTTTGGTCAGAATGGAGCCCACCAGCCTGGCCACCATTCTGCCTCCTGCTCTGACCCCAAACCTATTCACCCAGAGACAGGGCATCGTCCCCCACCTCTGGAGTCACTCTACCCTTCCTGCCTGGTCTTGTCACACTTGTTCTTCCAAGGACTGCATCATAGACGAATCTGTCCCCAACCAACAGCTGTTTTCCTGGCAACAATCTGAAGCCATAACATCAGGGGCCAACCTCCCACTTAGCAAAAATCTGACAAAAATGGTCTCTGCCAATGCTTTAGGCAGAAATACCTGTGAACAGACACACAGATTCTCTATTCCTTCCGATCAGAATGCTGCTGAACTTAGGTCCTCTGCTTTGCTTCTAGAGTTCAGTGTGTCTGAACGTGTTGATGAAGACAGGCAGGTTGTGCTCAATGTCAACTCTGCATCCTTAATCGACATATCCTCAGAGCCATGGACACCCCAACCTCAGAAGAATGCAATGGATCATAAGGGATAGTAGTGACTGTAAGACAGGCTGCCCTTTATAATCACCCAGGGTTTGCTTTCTGTAAACCAGTTATTTAGAAATCATCAATTTTGGTTGTTTTTCTTTTAAATTTTTTATTTTAAACGGTTTATTTGCCTAATATTTAAATTCACACATACCATCAATTGGGGAGATGAACACCTATTTTCCAACTCCCCTTCAATGCCATAGTGGGTAGGTGCAGAAACACTAACCCTTGGGCACTGCGCGTAAGGCAGAAACATCGAGGAAGACCTTCATTTGAATAAAGAAGCTCTCCACCTCATGGAGCTGAGCCAGCGTCTCAGTGCACTGCTTGGCTTCTTGCCTTAAGGCCTGCACTTCTCCCTTGACGATGGAACACTGCTCCTTCAACTGGAGGATTTCTGCCAATGACTCCACATAGTTCAGTGCCTGGGTCTCCTGCACTACTTCCTCCCATTGCCCCTCTTCATTTCCTGCCATGAATTCGAAAACAAAGTGTTGAAACCACTGGCCTGATTCACCTTCTACGGCATGGCATAGTTTTCTCATCAGGAGGAGACCTCCCCACAAAATGAATAATGCAGAGATAGCAGGCCACAAGGACCTTAGGCTGAAGTACATTGAAGTAGCCTGCTTGGCTTATCATGGAGCTGCATTGTTGGTCTCCAGGTCCAAGGGCACATGGTGAGCCCATTGTCATGGTGCCTGCTTGGCCAAGCAATGAGAGGTGTTGTTGGTTGCCAGATCCAAGGGCACATGGTGAGCCTCAAGTCCAGTTGTCTGCTTGGCCTACCCGAGAGCTCTTTTCCTGGGCTCAGTATCCAAGGTCCCATGGTGATCCCACTCTCAAGGTGCCAGCTGGGCTTACCAGACAGCTCACTTGTTGGTCTCCAGGTCCATGGGTACATGGTGAGCCTGCTGTCGAGTTGCCTCTGTGGCCATACAAAGAGCTGATTTGTTGGTCTCAAGGACAAAGAACACATGTTGAGCCCAGTGTCAAGGTTTCTCCTCAGTCTATCAGACTGCTGAGCCGTGGCTCTCCAAGTCGATGGGCACATAGTGAACCCACGGTCATGGTGCTTGCTTGACCAAGCAGAGAGCTGAGTTGTTGCGGTCCAGGGCCAAGCGTACATGGGGAGCCCCCTGACAACGTGCCTACTTAGCTTGTCAGACAGCTCAGTTGTTGGTCTCCTGGTCCAAGAGCACCTGGTCAGTGGGCTGTCCAGGTGCCTGCTTGGCCTAGGGGAGAGCTGATTTTTTGTACACTGGGTACAAAGGCCCATGGTCATGCTTCTGGTGAGTGGAGTCGCTTTCCCGATACAGTGCTGGGATGCAGGAATCATGGTTTCATGGCTCTTGGCAAACCTGTTCTCGGGGCTTACTTGCCTTGTGCTACATTGGGCTGGCCAACTTGAGGTATGGAGGCTCCTTGTCCACCAAGTGTCTGTGTGACTCATCGGCCCAGTTTCAAATGGGATCAGAAGCCTCCCAGTCTCTGGGATCTTGGCAGGTGCTCTGCTCTGAGGCCTGACTTTCTCTTTCTTAGGCTGTGTTTGAGGATTGATGGTCTGTAGGCTCCAGGTTAGCCAGGTTTCTGGGGAATTATTTTGTCCACTGATGATTTGTTTCAGACAGTCCATGGATGGAGGGTCACTATTGCAATGACTAACACTGCATACAGAGATGTGGTGATTCCTTTTCCCAGTACCTACTTGTTTCGTAAAATTCCCTCTCTGCCTGGTGTCTCCAGACATTCCACACACTGTGCACATCTGGGTCGGCTGGATGTTCAGAGCATTCATGTGCCCTGTGCTGGGCCAGGTTGGAGGGCTCCAGAGTAGTAGTGTGTCCAGTGTTCCCTCAGGATGTGGAACCGGCTTTCCTGTACTGAACACGCCTGTGACCCGAGAGGTGTGGGGCCCAGCTGGCTGAGAATCCATGGTACTCCGGTAGACAGTGTCCCACTCCCACGTGCCAAATGAGAATGTCTCCCTGAGGGCCTGGGCCAGCCTGTGAGTGCGAAATGGGTCAGCGAGTCGGCGTGTACGGGTTCGGGGACTATCCGGACCACAGAGGGGCGCAAAAGTAGGTGCTAACATGAAGGTGGTGTGTAGCGTATTGGAGAGAGGCCCGGGGCAGGTGGAGTGGGCAGGGGGCTTGCCATGGGCAGGGACAGGGAACAGGACATAGAAGTCGAGGAAGAGCAGCAGGAAGAGCTGTGAGCGAACCGCCATCTCTCTTCTCACTGCAGCCTGGGCCGTTGCCAAGCTTTTATAACTGCCCTGGGACATCACAATGCCTTCTTCATGTGATGTCACCACCATGTGGTGTCACCAATGTGTGCTGGCCAATCACCTGGGATTTCTCAGATTGGCCTCATACTGGTGACCAATCACCAAGCAGGTCAGCTGGCCAATTACTGATGGCTTTCTCAGTGACACCCCTGACTGATATCATCACATGGAAACCATGTTTTAAAAGGAAAAGAGGCAAAAAGTCCTTCAAGAGGAAAAATTAATATTTGAGTTATATTTAGACTGATGGGCACAGCGAGGCTGAAAGGTTCAAACACTACAAAGGTTAATCTGCCACACAGAGGCACCATTAATTAGAACACTAAGGTGGATATTAATAAAGATATGGAGCATTAGACACCATGAAAGGTCACAGTTGTACTTAAGTCAGACCACATGTCCATAGAAAATGCTACTCTCAGCTTGTCCATCAAAGCTTAAATAATACGTGGAGAAAATGGTAGGCATTACGTGTAGGACATCTTCCCACAATAAACGTCAACCTGGAGCGGATGAAGTGGTGTCACCAGGAAGTACCTGCTTGCCCATATCATAGTGGCCTTTAGCTCTCATAGAAGGGGGGCAACAAAATACACCCTGTCACCGGGTTCATAGTCTTCATGTCGAGCATCCAATCAGGAAATTCTGGGGGGAAGAATTACATTGCTCTCCTCCCTCAAATACAAGTTCATACTTTTCAAATCATTCTGTACACTCAAGAAATCAATCAAAGGTGTGATCATATACTTTCTCCAAGTATACAAGTAGAAACATGACCGCCATTGGGAAGGCAGGAGGATGGAGATTTGAATCAGGTGTAGTAGAGCTGACGATACCATGGAGGGGAGGCAGTCTGTTTCAGGAAGATACCACAAAATAATATAAAGAGCTGGGTGCAAAAGCAGAACTTTTTCAAGTCTGGATAATGAAGAGGTGGTACCTAGATACCTTGTTATATTACTCAGACACCAAAAGATTGACACCTTGTCATTTGTAAGAAGGAGGATGGAACCAGAGGGTATTAACGCTAAGGGAAAGAAGTCAGTCACAGAAAGCCAAATGCCATATGATTTCTATCATAAGCATATTATAAGAAACAAAACCAATGAACATAGGGGAGGGGGAGAAAAAAAAAAAGATGCATATAGAGAGGGAGGCCAACCATAAGAGACTCAACATTAGGGAACAAACTGAGGGTTGCTGGAGAAGAGGTAAGCTGGGACATGGGGTGACTGAATTGTGGGCATCATGGATGGCATTTGATGAAATGAGCACCACATATTATATCCAACTGATGCATCACTAAATTGAACCCCCAAAACTTAAAAAATAAAGAATATTTTCAGGGGCATTCCATAGCTCTTCCCCACCAGCACGTAAGAAGTTCCAATAAAGTACTTGTTGAACGAGTGAGATGTCAGATGGAGCCGTCTCATCTCTGTTAAGATACACAAGCTCTAGAGCTCAGGGGAGAGAAGAATGAGAACAGAGAGGTACTCTGGAAGAAACGGGAGCAGATGGGCTTCCCCATGTGGTCCTTGAAAAGAAGAAGAGAGTGTGTGGCCTGGCCACACACCACACCAACCAAAGGGGCACACAGGAAAAAGCTGGCAACAGGTGGGTTTGACTTAATTTGTGGTTGATTTTCTAGTTCTTTTTTTTTTTCATTTTATTTATTTTTTTCTGTGTAACAGTATTCATTCTTTTTGCACAACACCCAGTGCTCCATGCAAAACGTGCCCTCCCCATTACCCACCACCTGGTCCCCCAACCTCCCACCCCTGACCCTTCAAAACCCTCAGGTTGCCCCAACCTCCCACCCCTGACCCTTCAAAACCCTCAGGTTGTTTTTCAGAGTACATAGTCTCTTATGGTTCACCTCCCCTCCCCAATGTCCATAGCCCGCTCCCCCTCTCCCAATCCCACCTCCCCCCAGCAACCCCCAGTTTGTTTTGTGAGATTAAGAGTCATTTATGGTTTGTCTCCCTCCCAATCCCATCTTGTTTCATTTACTCTTCTCCTATCCCCCTACTCCCCCATGTTGCTTCTCCATGTCCTCATATCAATAGCCAGACTATGGAAAGAATCTAGTTCTTTAAGGTATAAAGAGATTTGGTGTATTTGGGGTTTTTCACTTTTTTTTTCTTTTGAGTGAGGCTTGGGTGGCTATATATTTCCTCTTTTGGACTTAGGACTAAGGACTGCCTTTGCTGTATCGCATGGGTTTAGAACAATGTGTCTGCATTCTCATTAGTTTCCATTAATTTTCTTGTGGGTGAGTTCCAGTTTCAAAGCATTGTACTCTGATAATTTGGAGGGAATCATCTCAATCTTTTGGGATCCTGAGTGTCTGCCTTTGGCTCAGGTCATGATGTGTGGGTTTTGTGATCAAGCCCTGAGTCAGGCTCCCTGGACAGTAAGGAGTCTGCTTCTCTTCCTTCTGCCCCTCCACCATGCTCATGCTGTCTCTCTCTCTCTCTCTCAAATAAATAAATGAAATGAAATATTAAAAAAATAAAACTATTAAACCTTTGGTAGATTGGCCAACCATTAAAAAAAAAAGATGCTAACACTACTGCTATATAATATACTAATATTAGAATTACTACTATCAAAAGTTTGTGACAAACTATGACTACAAATTCTATAGATATTAACAGGACAATAAGGAATTATTATGAATAATTATATGGCTATAAATTTGACAATGTTGAGGACATTGAAAAAAATCCATAACCTATGCAATCTATCACAGTTTACTCAGAAACAAACAAATAACCTGAATAGTCCTATAAGGGACATTGAGTATATAGTTAAAGCCTTCCCCCAAAATAAAACTCAAATCCCATACAGCAATCACAGCTGAATTCTAAAACAAGAAGTAAAGAAGGAAGGAATGAAGGGAAAGGAAAGGATAGGAAAAGAAAAAAGGAAGAAAGGACGATAGGAAAAACAAACAAACAAACAACCTAACCCTACATAACCTGCTCCATAAACCTAAAGGGAAGACACAGAAACTCATTCATAGAAGCTGGTATTAATCTGATTACCAGAGGCAGACAAAGACATTATAAGAAAAGAAAATTACAGACCAGTATCCCTCAGGAATACAGATGCCAAAATTCTAAAAATACTCTTTGGCAAATTGAATTCAACAATACATGAAAAAGGAAGTTACATCATGACAGAGTGGGGTTGATCTCAAGAATCCAGGTTGCTTTAACATTCTAAAACCAATGAACAGAATTTACATATTAACAAATTGATAATAAAAAAAATCATATGGTTATTTCAATTGACAATAGAAAAATTGACAAAATTCAGTATTCGTGATAAATTCAGCAGGCGAGGAATAGAAGGGAAATTCCCCTGTCCTCTTAATAGCAAGTGTAGGAGAATGATGTTTATCATCACCACTTCTTTTCCACAATATATTTAGACTTCAGCCAGAGAAATCAGGACAAAATGGGAAATAAAGGGAATCTAGATTGGAACGAAGAAGTAGAACTACCCTTGTTTATAGACAAATGATCATCTATGTGGAAAGTTCAATACAACAAGCAAAAAAAAAAATCTAATAACAGTAATAAGTGAGTTTTTCAAAGGTACAGGATACAAAACATACAAAGAACAACAACCAGCTGTATTTCTGCATACAAGCAACAAACTCTTAAAAAAAAAACTCTGTTTACAAATAGCAGTTAATATGAAATGCTTAGGGTAAATATGATAAAATATGTAAAATATGAGTACACCAAAAAAGATAAAACACCGCTGAGGAAAAATAAAGAAGACCTAAATAAATGAGACATCCATTTTGTTCATGTTGAGTTGGAAGACTCCAAATGATTAAAATATGAGTTCTACCCTGATTGATCTACATATTCAGAATCCTAGTAATTTGAAGAAATCATACAGAGTATGTTATCCAATAACAGGAGAATTAAAATAGCAATTAATAACAGAAAAGCATTGGGTGGAATCAAGATGGCAGGGAAGTAGGAGGAAGCGCCGTTTCAACCTGTACCCTAAAGTGAGCTGATTATCAACCAAATAACTCTGATCACCCACAAAATCAGCCTGAGATCAGAATTATACACGTCTGCATCTCTACAGGAGCAGAAGACGCCAGTGGCAGGTAAAGCAGAGTGGGAACGTTGGACTGATATCGGAAGATAAACAAAAGGGGGAGGGGGCCACCAGAGGTGACCGATTGGAAAGTAATACCCCAATACGAGAGTGCCCTGCATCTGGGGACCAGCATTAACTTGGGGCCTGGGTGAAAGCACAAAAAAGAAAGAAAGAAAGAAAGAGCAAAGGACCGTGGGGGGAAATAGTGGGATTCTGGGCGGTTAGGAACAGGGGCTTAAGTCCCTGGACCCAGGACAGTCTCCCCTGGCACTGAGCCAGAGAGAGTGCAGCAGAGAAACCAGGTCTTTGTCCCTGAGCTGCCAGCTGGCCTGAGCAACCAGCTCCGCGTCTGTGAAGGCCTGGAGTCCGGCTCCCATGAGGAGCTGGGAGCCTGGCCAGACAGCAATCCTAAAATGCGTGCGTCCCACATCCTCCGCTGGGAGAGGTGCTCAGAGGTGCTAGCCTGGAGCTCTGGCATCCAGAAAAAAACAGACAGTCCCAGCCCGGGCCAGCGGGAAAATCTCAGTGTGCGATTGATGCTTGGAACATCTCTGGCAGTCTGGAGCTGCCCAGACAGCCGACGCTGCCCTGGTATTGGGTACCACGAGGAGATCCTACATCCCCAGGGACCGTGAGTCAGAACCTACTCTGCCAGCAGCTCTGCAGAGTATTCTAAGGCTTCTCTCTGAGAGGGAGGTTGGGGTGCAGTTTGCTCTCCTCTAAACCTCCAAAAACCATCAAAAGCTGTCAAAGCAAGAGAAAACAGATGAAAGAACATAAAAACCTCTAGAGAACAAAAGCATGAAAAAAATGGTTTCCTCAGAGCCCACCCCCTTGAGGGGGGTGGGTGGACCTAACTCAGGGAACATCATAGTATGAAAACACACGTGGCAGGACCCTCCCCCAGAAAACCAACCAGGACGGAAGAAAAAAAAAAAAATAAGAAGAAGAAGACTACAAGAGAACAACCACCACTACTTCATAAATACAACTTTTAATTTTAACTCTTTACCAACATTCTGGTTCTTTTTTTTTAATATACAAACAGATAATTTTTAACCTATTTACCATCACACTGAGATGTCCAGTACATCAAATTCCTTAATAACCTTCTAAACTGAACTTTTAGATACATACACCCGTGTTTTTCTTTTGCTTTTCTATTTTTTTAATTTTTTAAAATTTTATCTTAGTTTAGTCAGGTTTCTTCTTTTTTAATTTTTTTTTTCTAGTATACATATAGAGTTAAACTTCAAGGTAATCCCCTTTCCCCAATCAATGCTACCCTATAGACAAACCAATTTTTAACACCCTGTATCTTAGGAAAGTTGAGTCCCTTAACAAAAACATCAAGATACATACAGGAAGAATCAAAGTAACCTTCCTCACCCACACTGAGAATTTATAACCACTCTCTCAACTTTTCCTTCTACCTGTGTTTCTGTGTATTTGTGTTTGTCCTGATAGTATATAAATCTTATACTTGGGATTCTTTCTGATGAGTTTCTTCATTTTTTTTTGCATATATATATATATATATATATATATATATATAAATAAATAATTTTCTCTTGTCATATAATTTTAACAGACTTTGTGTTTGTCTGTTTCTGTTGGTATACTTCATAAATCTTACCATGGGGCCCATTTGGGCTGAGCCTTCTCTTTTATCTTCCCTTTTTTCCTGTCTCTCTCTCTCTTCCCCCCCCTTTTTTTTCTTTTCTTTTTTTTTTCTTCTGCTCTATTTCTTTTTCTTTTCTTTTTTCTCTCATTTGGGTGGGGAACCCTGATTGCACAGAAGGTTCCAGGGTGCACCTTGACTGCACCACAATCAATACATCTAGCTGCATCTGTTCATTCATCTCTTACCAAAATGACTAGGAGGAGGAATGCCCAACAGAAGAAAAATACAGAGGATGGACCTTATGCAACAGAGCTAATGGCTATCGACATAGACAATATGTCAGTAAAGGAATTCAGGCTAACAGTTATCCAGGCAATAGCTAGGTTGGAGAAAGCCATGGATGACCAAACGGAATTGATTAGGGCAGAACTGAAAGCCACCAGGGATGATGTTCACAATGTTAGGGCAGAACTGAAAGCCACCAGGGATGATGTTCAAAATGCTCTCAATGAGTTCCAATCTAATATAAATTCTCTAAAAGCTAGGGAAACTGAGATAGAAGATAGAATTAGTGATCTGGAAGACAAACAGATAGAGAGAAAGGATCAGGAGGAAGCCTGGAACAAACAGCTCAGAAGCCAGAGAAACAGAATCATGGAAATAAATGATGCCATGAAACGTTCCAACATCAGAATTATTGGAGCATTCATGTACTAGAGGCAGACAGGTTCCCCCCAAGATTTTAGATTCTTGAAAGTCCTCGTGACACCTTATAGTTAAAATGAGTAATTATGATTCCAGACAGACATGCTTAAAAGCAGCTAGGACAAAGAAGCTCCTGACATACAGAGGAAAGCCCATTAGAATAATGTCAAACCTGTCCACAGAGACCTGGCAAGCCAGGAAGGGCTGGCAAAATATATTCAGAGTACTAAATGAGAAGAACATGCAGCCAAGAATACTTAATCCAGCAAGACTGACATTCAAAATGGATGGAGAGAGAAAGAGATTGGAAGACCGGCAAAGCTTAAAAGACTATGCAACCACCAAGCTGACACTGCAGGAAATACTAAGGGGGATCCTATAAAAGAGAAAAAATCCTAGGAATATCATTGAACAGAAATATAGAAATAATCTACAGACAGAAAGACTTCAAAGGTAACACGATGTCAATCAAAACGTATCTATCAATAATCACTCTCAATGTGAATGGCCTAAATGTGCCCATAAAATGACACAGGGTTGCAGATTGGATAAAACGACAGGACCCATCCATATGTTGCCTAGAAGTGACCCATTTTGAACCTAAGGATACACCCAGACTAAAAGTGAAGGGATGGAGAAGCATCTTTCATGCCAATGGGCCTCAAAAGAAGGCTGGGGTAGTAATTCTAATATCAGATAAATTTGACTTTAAACTAAAGACCGTAGTCAGAGATACAGAAGGACACTACATAATTCTTAAAGTGACTATCCACCAAGATGATTTGACATCTTTTACAATTAACAATTGTAAATATCTACACCCCCAATATGGGAGCAGCCAATTACATAAGAAAACTATTTATCAAGATAAAGAGTCAAATTGATATGAATATATTGATAGTAGGAGATCTTAATATGCCTCTCTCAGTAATAGACAGATCAGCAAAGGAGAACATTAATAAATAAGAGCATTGAATGAAACATTGGGCCAGATGGACCTCATAGACATATAAAGAACATTCCACCCTAAAACAACAGAATACTCATTTTTCTCAAGTGATGATGTCTTTCTCAAGACATGATGCTTTATATGGAAAACCCCAAAGACTCCACCCCTAACCTACTAGAACTCATACAGCAATTCAGTAATGTGGCAGGATACAAAATCAGTGGCTTTCTTATACACTAACAATGAAAATACAGAAAGGGAAATTATAGAATTGATTCCATTTACTATAGCACCAAGAACCATAAGATACCTGGGAATAAACCTAACCAAGGAGGTAAAGGACCTGTACTTGAGGAACTACAGAACATTCATGAAAGAAATTGAAGAAGACACAAAAAGATGAAGACCATTCCATGCTCTTGGATCAGAAGAATAAACATGGTTAAAACGTCTATACTGCCTAGAGCAATCTATACTTTTAATGCCATTCTGATCAAAATTCCACTGGTATTTTTCAAAGAGCTGGAGCAAATAATCCTAAAATTTGTATGGAATCAGAAGAGACTCTGAATTGCTTAGGAAATTGTTGAAAAACAAAAACAAAACTGGTGGCATCACGTTATGCGATTTCAAGCTTTACTACAAAGCTGTGATCACCAAGACAGCATGGTACTGGCATAAAAACAGACACATAGACCAGTGGAACAGAGTGGAGAGCCCAGATATGGACCCTCAATTCTATCTTCAAATAATCTTTGACAAAGCAGGAAAAATATATAATAGAAAAAAGACAGTCTCTTCAATAAATGGTGCTGGGAAAACTGGACAGTGATATGTAGAAGAATGAAACTCGACCATTCTCTACACCGTACACAAAGATAAACTCAAAATGGATAATAGACCTCAACGTGAGACAGGAATCCATCAGAATCCTAGAGGAGATCATAGGCAATAACGTCTTTGATATCAGCCACAGCAACTTTTTTCAATATATGTCTCCAAAGGCAAAGGAAACAAAAGCGAAAATGAACTTTTGGGACTTCATGAAGATCAAAAGCTTCTGCACAGCAAAGGAAACAGTCAACAAAACAGAAGGGCAACCCACGGAATGGGAGAAGATATTTGCAAATGACAGTACAGACAAAAGGTCGATATCCAGGATTTATAAGAACTCCTCAAACTCAACACACACAAATCAGATAATCATTTCATAAAATGGGCAGAAGATATGAACAGACACTTCTCCATTGAAGACATACAAATGGCTCTCACACATATGAAAAAATGTTCATCATCACTACTTCATCAGGGAGATTCAAATTAAAACCATATTGAGGGGTCCCTGGGTGGCTCAGTGGGTTAAAGCCTCTGACCTCGCCTAGGGTCATGATCTCAGGGTCCTGGGATCGAGTCCCACATCCGGCTCTCTGCTCAGCAGGGAGACTGCTGCTTCCTCTCTCTCTGTCTGCCTCTCTTCCTATTTGTGATCTCTGTCTGTCAAATAAATAAATAAAATATTTAATAAAAATAAAATAATAACTAAAACCATATTGAGATATCACCTGACACCAGTTACAATGGCCAAAATTGGCAATATAGGAAACAATGTGTGTTGGAGAGGATGTGGAGTAAGGGGAAACCTCTTACACTGTTGGTGAGAATGCAAGTTGGTGCAGCCTCTTTGGAGAACAGTGTGGAGATTCCCCAGGGAACTACAAATAGAGCTTCCCTATGACCCTGCAATTGCATTGCTGGGTATTTACCCCAAAGATACAGATGTAGTGAAAAGAAAAGCCATCTGTACCCCAATGTTTATTGAAGCAATGGCCACGGTCGCCAAACTGTGGAAAGAAACAAGATGCCCTTCAATGGACGAATGGATAAGGAAGATGTGGTACATATACACGATGGAGTATTATGCTTCCATCAGAAAGGATGAATACCCAACTTTTATAGCAACATGGATGGGACTGGAAGAATTATGCTGAGCGAAATAAGTCAAACATAGGGAGTCAAGTATCATATGGTTTCACTTATTTGTGGAGCATAACAAAGAACATGGAGGACATGGGGAGATGGAGAGGAGAAGGGAGTTGAGGGAAACTGGAAGGGGAGATGAACCATGAGAGACTATGGACTCTGAAAAACAACCAGAGAGTTTTGAAGGGGCAGGGGGTGGGAGGTTGGGGAACCAGGTGTTGGGTAATAGGGAGGGTATATATTGCATGGAGCACTGGGTGTCGTGCAAAAACAATGAATACTGTTACACTGAAAATAAATAAATAAAATTGAATCATACAGAAAAAAAAAGATAAGTGTTATACTAGCATGAAGAACAGAGTGTCCAGAACCAAACACACACTTATACAGCCAAATGAATATGTGAGAATGGCGCAGAGACAATTAAGAAGGACCGAAAAATGTTTTCAGAAACAGCACTAAAGCAACTGTAGATCCATATGCAGTGTAAGTATCAACACTGATCTCATATGAGATAGAAAAATGAACTCAAAATGGATCAGAGCCCTACATGTAAAATCAGAAATGATAACAATTGTACCATAAGGCACAAAAAGAGGTGTTGTCCTTGGGTCTAGGGAAAAAAAAAACCTAATAGTAGATAGAATACACAGAAGTATAAACAAAGAAAAGATATATTTCATCATAATTGAAAACCTGGCTCTTGGAAAGACATTGTGAACCTAATGAAAAGGAAGCTACATACTGGAGAAAAATATTCACAAAACACGTGGCTCAATAAGGGACTTTTATTTAGAACTACACTGCCAATTTAATTTTCTGATAAGAGGGGGAACCCTCTTACACTGTTCGTGGGAATGTAAGCTGTTACAGCCACTCTGGAATACAGTTGGAGGTTTCTCATGATGTTAAAAAAAGGCTACCCTATGGACCTAGCAATTGCACTACTAAGTATTGACCCCAAAGATACAGATGTAGTGAAAAAAAGGGGTACATGCACCTCAATGTTCATAGCCACAATGTCCATGAAAGCCAAACTGTGGAAAGAGCTAAGATGTCCTTCAACAGATGAATGGATAAAGAAGTTGTGGTTCATATATACAATGGAATTTTACTCAGAATCAGAAAGGAAGAATACCCACCATTTGCACTGACATGGATGGAACTGGAGGGGATTATGCTAAGTGAAATAAGTCAATCAGAGAAAGACATTTATCAAACGTTTTCACTCATATGTGGAACCTAAGGAACGGGCAGAGGGCAATAGGGGGAGTTAGGAAAAACTGAAGGGGGATGAAATCAGAGAGGGAGAAAAACCATGAAAGACTGTGAACTCTGGGATACAAACCAAGGGTTACACAAGGGAGGAGGATGGGGGGAGGGAGTGACGGGGTGATGAGTATTAAGGAGGGCATGTGTGGTGATGAGCACTGGGTGTGATACACAACTAATGAATTGTTGAACACTATACCAAAAAATAATGAGGTATCATATGTTGGTTAACTGAACATAATAAAATTAATTCATTTAAATGTAAGTTTCCAGTGGTTCGTGGCTACCATAATAAGCAGCATAGATCCAGAATTTATAAAGAGTAATTAATATGCAGCAGTAAGACAAAAAAAAAAAAAAAACCAGGAAAACAACAACAACAACAACAAAACCTCAAAATCAACATGTGATGTGGATTGACACTTTACTAAAGATGATATATGGATTCCAAATAAACCCAAGAAAATATGCTCAATTTCATTAGTCATCAGGAAAATACAAATCAAATCCACAAAGAGGTATAACACACATACCCGAAAGACTAAAATTTTTCAGAGATGACCATACAACATGTTGGTGAAGATGTGGATCTGTGACTTTCATATGCTGCTACTAAGAATATGAAATGGTGAAAAGACTTTGGCGGAATCTTAATATATCTACCATACAGCCCAGGCACCCTAAGTCTTTGTACTTATCAAAATATAAAAACATATGAAGTAAAAGTACACACAAATGCTGTGCATGAATGTACAAAGCAGCTTTGTTTTTAATCTCGAAATTGTCGAAAGCCCTACCAGTAGGTAAGAGGGATAAACAAATTGTGGTATACCCATACTGTATAATACTGCTCAGCGATAAAAAGTAACATGGCATATTTATATGAAATTCTCAGAAATGCAAACTAACCTCAAGTGACCCCAAACCCATCACTGATGGTCTGAGGACAAGTTGGTAGGGCAGCAGGAAAGAATGAATCAAAAAGGCACACGGGGAACCTTTTGGAGGTTATGAAAATGTTCATTATCTTGATTGTAGTGGTAGGTTCATGGACATAATGCATAAAAATTCATCAAACTGCATACTTCAAATATGAGCACTTTACTGTCCATAATTATACTAGAATAACCTTAAAACAAAGAAAAAAAGATTAATGAAATAAAACCTAAACACACAATAGGGAAAATCAACAAAAGCAAAAGCTAGTTCTTTGAAAAGATAAATGAAACTGATGCATCTGTAGACTGATCTAGGAAGAAAAAGCATTCAGAAATTACTACTAAAAATAAAACAAATAAAAGGACAGTTCCTACATATAATAAACACTTAAAAATATTATGAATACCTTTGCGGTGATTAAGTTGACAACTGCAATGAAGTGTGCATATTCCTTGAAATAAACTAGTTACCAACACTAACTCAAGAAGGAGTGTTTTATTTTTGTTGAAGAATGAAAATCATAATTTAAAACCTTTCCATAAAAGAAACCCCTCAAGCCCTAGATCACTTTTCTAGTCAATTCAATGAAGCATTTTAGGAGGAAAGAGTGGCATTCCCTTATATACCCTTCTCGAAGGAGGAGGGAACACCCCCCAGCTCAGTTTATGAGTCCACCATTATCCTGGTGCCAAGACCAGACAAAGACAGGAGAGAAAAACTGCAGCCCTATCTCCCAACGTGTATGGACTGAAAATACTTGATAAACACACACATAACACTGCTCTAACTGTAAGGAAACATCAGAAAAACCCAAATGAAGGACATTCTACTAAATGCCTCAAGATTTCAAGTTCATCAAAATAAGCAAGGTCTGAACAGCTGTCATACTCTAGAGGAGCTTAAGGAAGATATAATGACTGAATCTGTATTGTACTTGGGATGAGATCTGGGATAGAAAAAGGACATTAGATAAACATCTGTAAGTTCATACTTCAGTCAATAACAATGAATTGATGCTGGTTCATTAGTTGTGACAATTGTATTATGGTATTTTAAGATGTTTAAAACGTACACTTGGGACCCCTAGATGGCTCAGTGGGTTAAAGTCTCTGCCTTCAGCTAAGGTCATGATCCCAGGGCTCTGGGATCCAGCGCAGCATCAGGCTCTTTGCTCAGCAGGAGACTGCTTCCCTTTCTCTCTCTCTCTCTCTCTCTGCCTGCCCTCTGACTGCTTGTGATCTCCCTCTGTCAAGTAAATAAAATCTTTAATAAGTAGTAAATAAAATCTACACTGGCTGATGGCACTCAGAAACTCTGTAAATGTCTTGCAACTTTCCTATAAATCTGAATCTATTCTAGAATAAATGTTTATTTAAAAAGATCACTGTATCCTGCCACGTTACTGAATTGCTGTATGAGTTCTAGTAGGTTAGGGGTGGAGTCGTTGGGGTTTTCCATATAAAGAATCATGTCATCTGCGAAGAGAGAGAGTTTGACTTCTTCCTTGCCAATTTGGATACCTTTTATTTCTCTTTGTTGTCTGAATGCCGTTGCTAGAACTTCTAATACTATGTTGAACAAGAGTGGTGAGAGTGGGCATCCTTGTCGTGTTCCTGATCTCAACAGGAAGGCTGCAAGCTTTTTCCCATTGAGGATGATATTTGCTGTGGGTCTTTCATAGATAGATTTGATGAAGTTCAGGAATGTTCCCTCTATTCCTATACTTTGATGCGTTTTCATCAGGAACAGATGCTGGATTTTGTCAAATGCTTTTTCTGCATCAATTGAGAGGACCATGTGGTTCTTCTCTCTTCTCTTATTGATTTGTTCTATCACACTGATTGATTTGCAAATGTTGAACCAACCTTGCAACCCAGGGATGAATCCCACCTGGTCATGGTGGATAATCTTTTTAATGTGCTGCTGGATTCTGTTTGCTAGGATCTTGTTGAGAATCTTTGCATCCATATTCATCAGTGTTATTGGTCTACAATTCTCCTTTTTGATAGGGTCTTTGCCTGGTTTGGGTATCAGGGTAATGCTGGCTTCCTAAAAAGAGTCTGGAAGTTTTCCTTCTGCTTCAATTTTTTGGAACAGCTTCAGGAGAATTGGTGTTATTTCTTCTTTGAAAGTTTGGTAGAATTCCCCAGGGAATCCGTCAGGTCCTGGGCTCTTGTTTTTTGGGAGGTTTTTATCACTGCTTCAATCTCGTTACTAGATATCTGTCTATTCAATTTCTTCCTGGTTCAATTTTGGGAGTTTGTAGTTTTCCAGGAATGCATCCATTTCATCGAGGTTGCTTAGCTTATTGGCATATAACTGTTGGTAATAATTTCTGATAATTGTTTCTATTTCCTTGGTGTTCATTGTGATCTCTCCCTTTTCATTCATAATTTCATTAATTTGGGCTTTCTCTCTTTTCTTTTGGATTAGTGTGGTCAATGGTTTATCGATCTTATTGTTTCAAAAATCTGGCTTCTAGTTTCATTGATACGTTCTACTGTATCTCTGGTTTCTACCTCATTGATATGTGCTCTAATCTTGATTATTTCCCTTCTTGCGTGTGGAGTTGGTTTGATTTGTTGTTGATTCTCCAGTTCTTTAAGGTGTAGAGACAATTGGTGTATTCTGGATTTTTCAATGTTTTTGAGGGAGGCTTGGATGGCTATGTATTTCCCCCTTAGAACCGCCTTTGCTGTATCCATAGGTTTTGGACCAAAGTGTCTTCATTCTCATTGGTTTCCATGAATTGTTTAAGTTCATCTTTGATCTCCTGGTTGATCCAAGCATTCTTAAGCAAGGTGGTCTTTAGCTTCCAGGTGTTTGAGTTCCTTCTGAACTTTTCCTTGTGATTGAGTTCCAGTTTCAAAGCATTGTGATCGGAGAATATGCAGGGAATAATGTCAGTCTTTTGGTATCATGTGAGTCCTGCTTTGTGACCCAGTATGTGGTCTATTCTGGAGAAGGTTCCATGTGCACTTGAGAAGAATGAGTATTCTGTTGTTTCCGGGTGGAATGTTCTGTATATGTCTATGAGGTCCATCTGGTCCAATGTTTCATTCAATGCTCTTATTTCTTTATTAATTTTCTGCTTTTGATGATCTGTCTATTTTTGAGAGAGGCATATTAAGATCTCCTACTATTATTGTATTCATATCAATATGACTCTTTATCTTGATTAATAGTTTCCTTATGTAATTAGCTCCTCCCATATTGGGGGTGTAGATATTCACAATTTTTAGATCATCTTGGAGGATAGTCCCTTTAAGAATTATGTAGTGTCCTTCTGTATCTCTGACTACAGTCTTTAGTTTAAAATCTAATTTATCTGTTATGAGAATCACTAACCCGGCCTTCTTTTGAGGCCCATTGGCATGAAAGATGCTTCTCCATCCCTTCACTTTCAGTCTGGGTGTATCCTTAGGTTCAAAATGGGTCACTTCTAGGCAACATATGGATGGGTCCTGTTGTTTATCCAATCTGCAACCGTGTGTCATTTTATGGGCGCATTTAGGCCATTCATATTGAGAGTGATTATTGAGAGATAGGTTTTGATTGACATCGTGTTACCTTTGAAGTCTTTCTGTCTGTAGATTGTCTCTATGTTACTGTTCAATGATATTTTTAGGATTTTTCTCTTTTATAGAACCCCTCTTAATATTTCCTTCAGTGTCGGATTGATGGTTGCATCGTCTTTTAAGCCTTGCCGGTCTTGGAAACTCTTTATCTCTCCATCCATTTTACATGTCAGTCTTGCTGGATAGAGTATTCTTGGTTGCATGTTCTTCTCATTTAGTACTCTGAATATATTTTGCCAGCCCTTCCTGGCTTGCCAGGTTTCTGTGGAAAGGTCTGATGTTATTCTAACAGGCTTTCCTCTGTATGTGAGGAGCTTCTTTGTCGTAGCTGCTTTTAAGAGGGTCTGTCGTGAAACATAATTCCTCATTTTAACTATAAGGTGTCATGAAGACTTTGGAGAATCTAAAATCTTGGGAGGAAATCTCTCAGCATCGAGTACATAAATGTTGTTCCCTTTTGTGAGATTGGGAAAATTTTCATAGACAACTTCTTCCACTATATCTTCTAGACTTCTTTCTTTTTCCTCCCCTTCAGGGATTCCAATAATTCTGACATTGGAATGTTTCATGGCATCATTTATTTCCCTGATTCTGTTTTCGTGGCCTCTGAGCTGTTTGTTCCAGGCTTCCTCCTGATCCTTTCTCTCTATCTGTTTGTCATCCAGATCACTAATTCTATCTTCTGTCTCAGTTACCCTAGCTTTTAGAGAATTTAGATTAGATTGGAACTCATTGAGAGCATTTTGAACATCATCCCTGGTGGCTTTCAGTTCTGCCCTAATCAATTCTGTTTGGTCATCCATGGCTTTCTCCAACCTAGCTATTGCCTAGATAATTGTTAGTCTGAATTCCTTTTTTGACATATTGTCTATGTCGATAGCCATTAGCTCTGTTGCAGAAGGTCCATCCTCTGTATTTTCCTTCTGTTGGGTATTCCTCCTCCTAGTCATTTTGGTAAGAGATGACAGAACAGATGCATTCGGACTTATCGATTGTGGTGCAGTCAATGGGCACCCTGGAATGCTTCTGTGCAATTAGGGTTCCCCACCCAAATGAGAGAAAAAAGAAAAGAAAAAGTAATAGAGAAGAAGAAAGAAAAAAAAAGGGAAAAGAAAAAAGGAAAAAAAATGAGAGAGAGAGAGAAAAAAAAATGTTCATCATCACTAGCCAACAGGGAGATTCAAATTAAAACAACATTGAGATACCACCTGACACCAGTTAGAATGGTCAAAATTAGCAAGACAGGAAACAACATGTGTTGGAGAGGATGTGGAGAAACGGGAACCCTCTTACACTGTTGGTGGGAATGCAAGTTAGTGCAGCCACTTTGGAGAACAGTGTGGAGATTCATCAAGAAATTACAAATAGAGCTTTCCTATGACCCTGCAATTGCACTGCTGGGTATTTGCCCCAAAGATACAGATGTAGTGAAAAGAAGGGCCATTTGTACCCGAATGTTTATTGCAGCAATGGCCACGGTTGCCAAATTGTGGAAAGAACCAGGATGCCCTTCAATGGATGAATGGATAAGGAAGATGTGATCCATATACACGGTGGAGTATTATGCCTCCATCAGAAAGGATGAATACCCAACTTTTGTAGCAACGTGGACGGAACTGGAAGAGATTATGCTGAGCGAAATAAGTCAAGCAGAGAGAGTCAAGTATCATATGGTCTCACTTATTTGTGGAGCATAACAAAGAACACGGAGGACATGGGGAGATGGAGAGGAGAGGGAGTTGAGGGAAATTGGAAGGGGAGATGAACCATGAGGGACTATGTACTCTGAAAAACAATCAGAGGGTTTTGAAGGGGCGGGGGCGGGGGTGGGAGGTTGAGGAACCAGGTGGTGGGTAATAGGGAGGGCATGTACTGCATGGAGCACTGGGTGTGATGCCAAAACAATGAACACTGTTATGCTGTAAATAAACAAATAAAAAAATAAAAAGATCACTGTAATTACTTTATTAAGACTTAAAAAAACAAAGCAACAACAACAACATATGATCATTTCAAAGTTGCAAGGGAACTATTTGACAAAATTCAACACCCATACCTGAGAAAACACTACAAAACTAAAAAGACAATTCCTCAATTTAATACTGGACATCTTCAAAAAGACTATAGAAGAATAAATGAAACAAGATGGGATTGGGAGGGAGACAAACCATAAATGACTCTTAATCTCACAAAACAAACTGGGGGTTGCTGGGTGGAGGTGGGATTGGGAGAGGGGGAGCGGGCTATGGACATTGGGGAGGGGAGGCGAACCATAAGAGACTATGGACTCTGAAAAACAACCTGAGGGTTTTGAAGGGTCAGGGGTGGGAGGTTGGGGGAACAGGTGGTGGGTCATGGGGAGGGCACGTTTTGCATGGAGCACTGGGTGTTGTGCAAAAAGAATGAATACTGTTACGCTGAAAAAATTAATAAAAAGGGAAAAAAAAAAGACTATAGCTAGCTAACATCATATGTTATGGTGAAAGACTCTTTTCCTACCTAAACTGTGGAACCAAAAATGTTAAGTCTGTTCATATCAATTCTATTAAACAACATACTGGAGGTTCTAATGGTACAGAAACACTTACTATATGATCCAGTAATTTAACTCTGTGTATATTTACCCAAAAGACTGAAAACAGAAAAGCCTTGCATACAAACATTCACTGCAGTTTCCTTCATAATAGCCCTAAAGTGCAAACAACTCAAATGTCTATTGACAGACAAATGAAGAAGCTAACTGTGGTATATCCACAAATGGCATACTGCTTGGAAATAAAAAGGAACAAACTTCTGATGTATGTAACATGGAAGAATCTCAGACACATTCTACTGAGTCAAGGAAGACAGAGAAGAAAAATAAAACAAAACAAAAAACAAATCAGACAAAAGAAAAATATTTCCACTTGATAAAAGATAGAACTATGCTGAGCTCTATGGACCTCACAATCTAGGTTTCAAACTAATCGATTAAGAAGAAGAAATTGACATGCGCCCAACTGAAGTGGAAAACAACACACAGCTCTCTTACTGAGTGACAGAAGAAGAGGACACAATATTAGGAAGGGACTGATGATTCACATAACTGGTAACATCCTTTTCAACAGACATGTCATACTTCCAAATATCTGATTTTGCAACAAGTCATAAAGAAAAGTCAGAGATCATATAACATACAATCATATTCTCTGGCAGAGGCCAGAAACTTAGATGGTAACATTAAAAATTACAGTAAACATTGGGGAGGGTATGTGCTATGGTAAGTGCTGTGAAGTGTGTAAACCTGGTGATTCACAGACCTGTACCCGTGGGGAAAAAATACATTATATGTTTATAAAAAAATAAGAAATAAATTTTAAAAAATTAACAAATTACAGTAAAAAGTGAAAATAAACCCAAGAACTACAAAATGCAATATACAACATTTCAACTTCCCTACTTTATAATAGAAAATACCCAGAGCTAAGTAACTAATTCCATTAAACAATGTAATTTTTAGCCTCTATAAGTTGGAGATAAAAGTAGCTGAATCATTTCAAAGCCATTCTATAATTTCATTTAAGTGATGATCTCTCATCTGTTGTGTGCGACTACTTTGGACAGAATCTAATGGCCACAAAAAGGTTGTAATAGTAATAATGCTGTTTCATAAACCTAGCTTCTAAAAATGTTCTTTATTGTATGAGATAGGAAATCCTAAAACTTGAAATGATTTTATTGAGATAGTATATAGTACATTTGGTAAGGTCACAAAATCTAAGATCATAGAGAAATGAGAGTTTTGGAGGAGAGAGAGTGGGTGAGTGGGAGGGTGGTGTCTTGGGTGAGACTGGTGGTGGGTATTAAGGAGGGCACATATTGCATGGAGCGCTGGGTGTGGTGCATAAACAATGAATAAACAATGAACCTTGGAAACGTGAAAAAAATAAATTAATTTAAGACGTTAATATATATACATATACATATACATATGTACGTATACACACACACACACAGACATAAATATGTAACTAGGAACATGGTAAATGATAAGCATTCAACTTAAATTGTAGCTTTTATTAGTGTTGTTAATACAAACACTTTGTCCTATACCATTAGAATTCACCATGTTGAAAATTTGCTCAATTGGCCAATATGTTAATGTCACCATATTTATCCAGTCTTCAAAAGCTAGAATCTTCATGCGTACTTCCTTCTTTCTAACATCCACATCTAATTGTCACACTCTAAAGTTTTCCCCTTCAGCATGCTAGCTCCTCAATAACACTTGTCTGAATTTTTTTCAGCTGTCTCCTAAATAGCCTACCTGTCTGGACCATCTCTCTTCCCATCAATTCTTTGATAGAGCAGTCTTTCTAAAAACAAAAATTAAATCACATGATTAACTCTGATTTTCTTAGATTATAGCTCTACTATCTAGAAATCCAAAGTCCTGACCTGACAAAGGGGATTCCCAATCTGGTCTTTGTTTTGCTATCCTCATCACCTGTCATTCTCACCTAAGAACTTTGAGCATTTGAATAGTACGCTATGTCACCTGTTCCCTCTGCTAAAAGTCTCCTACTTATCCATCAAACTCCAGCATGGACAGTATCACCTCTAGGACACTTTCCCTCAAGGCCTAAGGCATTCGCTTTGTTGTTTTATTTCTACCTGCATGATAGCACTTATAGTCTATTAAAGTAATTTATTTCTGACCTTATTTCCTTAGCTACTTGACTTTGAGCTCCCTGAAGGCTAGTATAGAAAAACTCTTATCTAGTAAGAGTGCTTCCCTCAGGGTGGGCAGTCTTTGAGTAAATAAATGACATTTTTGTAGGAAAATGCTAGATGTCAGAAATAAAACATATACATTGTTACAACTACCAAAAGATGAGCATATTTATTCCTCAACTCCATTCTTCATGTTAAAAGTTAAAGCAAACCCATAGAATTGTATTTATTTTTAATACATTTGCATACATGATCTATAAATACAGTAAGTAGGGAGTATTTCTATCAGGCACAGCATCATACATGGTGTTTGTGATTCAATCATAAAATTACATACAGAAACTTTGAAGCCAACTGACAGAAAAAGGTATCAAGGTGGATATCCATGAATACAGACCAAAATTTCCTTTTTACCCCTTGTATTTTTTAGATTTTCTAAAATGCACATATTTAACTTTCTAACAACTATGTATTGAACGAAAAAACAAGAAAATAGATACTCTGAAAAGCCATGGTTATCCAAAAGTTTAAGATGATTAAATCTGAGAATGTATCTCAGAAATCTGCTGAAGATCATGCTTATAGAAATTATTTTTTCCCCCAAAATGGAAGGGTTAGTTTTAATGAAGGAGGAAAAAAGCAACCAAAACCAAAGATACACAATTGCAAAATGAAGTGGACAACTGAAGCTTGGTTGGTCTTTAGCTATCCAGGTGTTTCAGGCTCAGGTGCTTTGGGGGGCCTCACAAGCCTCAAATTAGTGCCACAATCCTGTTCTTTGCTTTGTGTTTATATGCACATAATACTAACAATACTGTTTGGCAATACATAAAAAACTCTTTCATTAATAAACTCATTAATAAAAAAGACAAATAACTGAATTAAAAATGCTCTGGAACTAGAGGGTATCATACTTAGTGAAATAAGTCAATCGGAGAAAGACAACTATCATATGATCTCCCTGATATGAGGACATGGAGATGCAACATGGGGGTTAGGGGGATAGGAGAAGAATAAATGAAACAAGATGGGATTGGGAGGGAGACAAACCATAAATGACTCTTAATCTCACAAAACAAACTGGGGGTTGCTGGTGGGAGGTGGGTTGGGAGAGGGGGAGGTGGTTATGGACATTGGGGAGGGTATGTGCTATCGTGAGTGCTGTGAAGTGTGTAAACCTGGTGATTCATAGACCTGTACCCCTGGGGATAAAAATACATTATATGTTTATAAAAAAAAATTTGGTAGGGGAGGCGAACCATAAGAGACTATGGACTCTGAAAAACAACCTGAGGGTTTTGAAGGGTCAGGGGTGGGAGGTTGGGGGAACAGGTGGTGGTAATAGGGAGGGCTCGTATTTCATGGAGCACTGGGTGTTGTGCAAAAACAACGAATACTGTTACGCTGAAAAAAAATAAATAAATTTATAAAAATTAAAAAAAAAATGCTCCAAGTTTTAAATAGAACCTTTCCCCCAAAAGATACAACTGGCAGGTAAACACATGAAAAGATGATCAATGTCATAATGAAATGAGAAGCAAAAAGAGTCACCACTTCATGCTGGCTGAGGCAGATATAGTCAAAAACCAGAAAATCACAAGGATGCTTAAGGGCATGGTAAAAGCGGAGCTCTCTCATGTTGCTGGCGGGAGTGTATGACAGTACAGCTGTGCTGGAAAACAGTTCGGCAGCTCCTCAATGAGCTAAACAGAGGATTATCACAGGGCCCAACAATTCCACCTTAGGTCTATACCCAAGAGAAATAAAAAATATGTCCACACAAAAACTTGTATGTGGATTTTCACAGCATCATTATTCATAATAGCTACAAAGTGGAAATTATCCAAATGCCCATGAACCGATCAGCAAATAAACCAAATGTGGTGTATCTACCACCTAATGAAATCTTATTTTACAATTGAAAGTAATGAAGGACTAATGTAAGGTACAACACGGAAGAACCATGAAAATGTTACACCAACTAGAAGAAGCCAGTCAAAAAAGACCACCAGTGCATGACTGCATTTGTACAAAATGTCTAGAAGAGCTGAAGCTATAGGAACCAAAAAGAGATGAGTGGCGGCTTAGAACTGCACATGGGGAAGAAGGGACATGCGAGACAAAGCGGAAGGACAGCTAATGGCTATGGGGTTTCCTCAGGAGGGATGATAACTCTCTAAGTCTATGGTAATAGGGGGCGCCGGGATGGCTTCAGTTAGTTAAGCGCTGGACTCTTGGTTTCGGCTCGGGTCATGATCTTGCAGTCCTGGGGTAGAGCCCTATGTCCTGTCAGGCTCCCTGTGCAGCAGGAAGTCTGCTTCAGATCCCATCTTCCTCTCCCTCTGCTCCTCCCATCACTTTGTGCCAAGGCTCTCAACTTAAATAAAGAAATACTTAAAAGAAGATGACTGTGGGAATAGTGGCACAATTCTGTGAATATATTAAAAATAATTGAATTGTATACTTGTAATATTTTTTAGAGATTTTATTTATTTATTTGACACAGAGAGAGAGATCACAAGTAGACAGAGAAGCAGACAGAGAGAGAGGGGGAAGCAGGCTCCTGTTGAGCAGAGATTCCTGATGTGGGGCTAAATCTCAGGACCCTGATACCATGACCTGAGCTGAAGGCATAGTTTTAGCCCACTGAGCCACCCAGGTGCCCCTGAATTGTATACTTTAAATGGATGAGTTCTATGGCATAAACTGTATCTCAGTAAAACTGTTTAAAGAAAGGAAGAATGCCATCTGGCCCCCTTTCCAACAAAATACATGATCTGGGAAGTGAGCATTTTCATTTGCAAATGGAAACAGTATGTGTTCCCATCTGTCCACCTCTAGCTGTAAGAGGACATAAAAAGTACATGGCAGAAACATTCTAGAAAGCTAGTTCAGTAAAGAGAAGATGACTGTTGGTTATCTATTGATGCCTAACAAATACCCGCAAACATAGCAGCTTAAAATAAGCACGTATTGTCTCACACAGTTTCTACTGGTCAGGAAAGAGTGAGTGGCTTAGCTGGCTAGTCATGGCTCAGATCTCTTAGGAGGCTGCAGTCAAGTTGGGGCTGCAATCGCTGAAAACTTGGCTGGGGTTGGAATACCGGATTCCAAGCTCAGTCATATGGCTGCAGGTTGGAGGCTTCAGTTCCTCCCCTATCGGCCTCTACATAGGACTGTTCAGGACACTGTTTTCCACAGAACAAGAGATCAGAGAGACAGAGTATGACAACAATTAAGTCAGAAGCTCGGCCTTAATCTTACAAGTGATACACCATCACTTTTGCAATATTCTACTGGTTACACAGATCAGTTCTGATCAGTGTGGGAAGGCATTGGACAAGAGTGTGACTACCAGGAGGTGGGAATCACTAGGGTCATTATGGAGGCCAGCTACCAAAATAACATTCTATCAATAAGGAAACCAAAGATCCCACACAAGTGAATGCTTGACCTTTTCAGTGAATGGATAGATGGGATTCGGAGTCCTTAGTAGGACCACGGACACACTCCTGGGGATGCAAACCTTGTGATAAAAAGTTTTGCAAGGAACAGTCATGCCATTTTCTGTTCTCCATGTGATGAAGCTACAATCCGTATAAAACAAAACTGAGAAGGTGACGACTGATGGGAGAAGTACATAAATGATGTAGTCAAACTCACTCTCCCCTCCTCCCTGCCACTGACAGATGAGCAAACAGTCCTTTGTTGCAGGAAGGCTAGGTGACTCTACCAATGTCAAACACTGATTGAACAGGAACAAGATCCATTCTCTGTGTCTTCTCAATACACCAGAAGCTATACATCAGAGAACCAGAGGCAGGAACTCATAGTACAGATGATATTGTATACACAGGAGCATTACATCACATGCATTAAATGGCCAGTCACTCCAGAAATGATACTTCTTTTTGTGGTTTTCTGATACTGGCTCTGTTACTTTCCCAGGCAGTAGTGGACTCTTGCCCTTATTTCCACTCCAACTGAGAGCTGTCCTACTTAGCTGGAAGTGAAAGGACTCACTCATTCAGCTCAGTGAATATTACAGTCTCTGTTCTATACCCACTCCTGAACATGAAGATGTGAAGAACAGAAGACATGGTTCCTTCACTCACAAAGCAGATAGTCAAGCTGATAAAACAAGACCTAAACATGGAACGCTAAGAAAATTATGCCCCATGTGACAGGGCAGAGCAAGGATTTATGTATTTCAACAGTTTTATTTAATAAAAATCTTACATAATACTTACAGTGATCCAGATACATTATATTATCAATTCTCTGAAGTCCCTATGAGCTTATACTCATTTTATAGATGAGGAAAGCAGGCCCTGCAGAGGTTAAAGAACTTGTCAAAGTTCTCTGTCTTGTTAAGAAGCAGGGCCAGATTCTACCCTGGTAGGATGGCTGCAGGGTTTATACTTTCTTAACCAACATTCTATGAATCTTCTTGATCATAGGGACAATTATTCTCCCACCTACCTCCTAAGTCCTTTTTCAGGGTTTGAGGGAAGGTCAGCAATGGAATTTTAAAGCTCCTCTGAGGAATCCTAGCTTTCAAGGGGCACAGGGGAAGGGAGGACCTAGTCCTGTAGAGTAAGGATGTTTGAGGACAGTGGCCATCCCTGTGGAGAGGGGTGTGGAAGGGGAAGTAAATATCAATATTGAGACAGTCAGTGCTTTCCTGGTGCCAATATGAAAGATGAAACTGAATCATAACTGTAGTTAGGAAATTAAGCTATAGTTGCAAAGAAGAAATTAAATGGATACATTGATCTGCAAGTGCAAAAATAAATTAATTTGACTATCAATATCCACTAGAAAGTGGAGATTCTTAATATAATCTTCTAATGATGCCTTCGCAGCATCATGACATAGGAAAACAGCACAACATACCAGGAACAGATGTATCAGATTATTTTTCAAGAAGATGAAAAGTAGTTTGAAAAGAATAAGGTGATCTGTGGGTCTGAAAGCCTTTTTCCTTAAAAAAAGCAATAACTTCTATTTTGGTAAAAATTTGCCAACTTTGTCACGTTATAAAGCAATAGGTATCTCTTTCCTTTACAATCGAATTTTACACCTTTGGAAAATGTCCCTCACAAGGAAAGGCCTTGCAGGCCACTGGCAATCTTCAGGTATCTAATCCTACTTTGTGTTCTTCTGATCACACACCCTGAATTATCTATGCGTCTCTCCATGAAAACCAATGGATGCTTGGTCCCTAACTGTAGGAAGAGGCCTCCTGCAGAGCCGGCTGGCATAGAGAACAAGGCAGCACAATGATGAGTATCCGCACAGGTTTTCTTCTAAGACAATGTGTCTATGCAGTTTATTTGTGACTTGAAAAGCTATTAAGGGGGGCACCTGGGTGGCTCAGTGGGTTAAGCCTCTGCCTTCAGCTCAGGTCATGATCTCAGGGTCCTGGGATCGAGCCCCACATCAGGCTCTCTGCTCAGCGGGGAATCTGCTTCCTCCTCTCTCTCTGCCTGCCTCTCTGCTTACTCGTGATCTCTCTCTCTGTCAAATAAATAAATAAATAAATCTTAAAAAAAGAAAAGCTATTAAGGATTTTTAAATAATTCCTCTAATATTCAAAATTTTATTTCAAAATCTTGTACAAAGAAGCTGTATCATGATACAGAAGGTATACAGAGTTCCAAAAGAAAGTCTAGTAACTGTCCATTCCTGTAAATTATATCTAACTGTTACCATAACTGTCTTAGGCTTTTCGGTATGAGAATGGCCTTTTTGAGGTCATTCAATTCATTCCAGTTATCCTGTCTGGGAATTTCACACTGAATAATCACAAGTGGAGGTGGTTTTTCATTCTGTTATGAAAGTAGACGTGGCCACTCTTCTTAGTAAAACACTCCAGAGTACAAATGCACTCTACTCCTTGCATATGGAAGGATGATGTGTTAGATGAGTATTAAAGTTATAATGATAAAATAACATAGAAGAAAAGGAAATGGGGTAATGAGAAGTGCATAGAACACAATGGGGGATATTCTAGGTAAGGTAATGTTAGTGTGTGTGTGTGTGCTTTTGCGTGGTGTGTGTGTGTGTGTGTGTGTGTGTATGTGTGTGTGTGTGTGTGTGTGTAGCCATACACAACAGGAGTGATCTGGCCAAAAGGAAGCAGAAGCCAGCCAGCAAACAGCTGCTTGTCCTAGATATCCAACACCTTCGGATGTGGCTCACTCATCTTAGCATCCTTATCCCAAAGTGGCCAATTCTATATGTGTCTCATCTTGATTCGTAGCATTGGCACATATGGCTCTCCTAGAGACCCTTATTCTGGAGGGGTCAAGCAAACCACGTCAATCCCCTTGTCTTAGCCCCTTAATTCCCAGAATCGTTCCACACATACTTTGAACTTCTGCTTAGGGAGATCTGAGGAGTTGACAGGGTCTACCAAGTATAAATACCAGATGTCCTGAGTCAATATTGCATCAGGCCAGATCCATAAATATGATTATCTTATAAAATAAATTTAATATTAGAGTTCAGTTTAGCTTCTAGATTGCATCTTTCATCCTTTTTATTTCTAATTTGCCCTGGGGTTCAGACAGTTTTCCTATGTTCTGTTTACTTCTACTTCTGTTGTTACTACTGCTACTACTAGCAATACTAATAGTATGACTACTACTAACAATAACCGTCATACACAGAACACTGATTACATGCTGGTGATTCCATTAAGGAATTTTCATATGGAAGACCCACTGAGCTGTCCTTACAATCTTAAGAGATAGCTAAGTATTCCTGGTTTAGAACCTTACAACATCATAAAGCTAGTAAGGACCAGTATCACGAGTCACACCTGGCAATCTGGCTCAAGAATCCATGCTCTTAGACTCTAGACCATAGTCATTCTGTTTGAACGATTCAAAGAATACACCATCAAAACCAGAGGACTGTCATTTCCAATCCCATCTCTAAGTCTATTAATCAACTGTGTGACCTAGAGCCAATCTTTTTTTTTTTTTAAAGATTTATTTGACAGAGAGAAATCACAAGAGAGGCAGGCAGAGAGAGAGAGAGGAAGGGAAGCAGGCTCTCCGCTGAGCAGAGAGCCCCATGCGGGACTCGATACCAGGACCCCGAGATCATGACCTGAGCCAAAGGCAGCGGCGTAACCCACTGATCCACCCAGGCACCCCTAGAGCCAATCTTTGACTCAATGTTCACCACATAAGAAGCCAGGCTCAATGATTTTCTTCTGGTTACACAATGCTATAATGATGAAGTAGGAACTCTTCACTAACAAATTTGACTTTGCTGGATGAGTCAGGAGGTTTAAGGCCTGAAAATGAAATGTATCTCAGGGAAGGAAAGAGGCAACGAATAATAACAAAGTCAATCTTCTAAGAATTTTCCCACTTTGTATTTTGTGATGCAAGCATTAGATTTAAACCTTACAGAGGAAATCACTGAGACTCAGAGATTAGGTGATTTTTCCAAGGTCACACAGAAAGGATGGATAGCTGGCATGGGAATGCAGCTAAAGCCCCAGCCCTTCCTGTGGCACCACAATGCTTCCCTGCCTGTCCTCTTAGCAGCAGGGAGCCGAGATCAAAGAGGGAAATTATATTAGTCTCTAGCACAAAGTCTTGCAAAGAGCACACACACAATCAAGTAATTTGGATGTGGGGATGGTAATAGGTGAATATCAACTGAAAAGTGCTAACAGATGGCAACTTCAAACAAAAGCAGAGACATTTCTCCATAACTTCTACAGGGTGGTACCTATCAAAACAAAACAAGTGATTTTCTGGGGGGAAACTTTGTATGACTTGAATCTCTGTATGATTTGAATCTGTATGACTTGAATCTCACCCTGAGTAAACAGTGAAGAAATACGGTGAGAATGCCAATAAGTGTAGTATTTCTAGATCAGATATATGAGTTCGTGGGGTATTTTGCTGCATGAAAAAAACTTCCTAACAATAACTCAGAGTCACTTTGTCAAAAGGACTCTGCCTTTCTCCCTAGCCAGAATTTCACCAATAATACTGATGAACAAGGATAGTCTCTCATGTGTTGACTACCTACAGGAGGGCAGGAAAGGCAGAAACTTAAGAAATTACTAAATTGTGCAAACTTACTAAGATCTGTTCTAGTCTGGACATGGAGTCACTTATTCAGTCACCAATTCAGCCAACAAATCATAATTGAACACAAGTTATGTACAAAATGTCATTTTAAGTGGCAGGGACCCACAAGTGAGCATGGCATAGATGGTGATGTCAAATCAGGGGCAGGAGTGCTTACAGTGAAATGCTCCAGAAGCCTGGATGCTATCTCTAATGGGCTAGAGGCGCACCTGAAGGAAGTGACAGCTGAGCCAACATGAGAGTACAGTATTCCCAGGACACTGCAAGTAGTTAAGAATGACTAGGATTCAAAGTATGCATAAGGAAGTCTATGCACTTATTTTTACAAATCATAATCATGTAGCCACAGAACTGGAGGTAGAAGGGTTTTATGACATGATAAGTTCTACACACTCTCATTTTATGTTTAGGGAAACTAATCCGTCTTGTTACCATGAGAGAGTATGTTACCATGAGGACGCTAGCACATGAGGGGAGGCTGTTCTCAAAGACAGAACCGAAGCTGTTACATTTGAGTGTAAAAAGAGTTGAATTCAGCCACGTCGGAGAACCACGATGAAACTTAACTAAAATAATTACTTACAGAAATCACCTCTAGCTGATCTGAAAGGTATCCGCATACAAAAAAGAAAAGTTAAAGATCTATAAATGACCACTCCTTATGTACTGTAAAGGCTAATCGAAGAACACTGGAGATAACACTTCAACACAGTTAACTCACCAATTAACCTAAATCTTCCTGTCTTTTAAAACTAGCGGTGGTGGGTATTAAGGAGGACAGGCGTTGCTTGGAGCATGGGGTGTGATGCATAAACAATGAATCTTTGTACAGTGGAAAAATAAAGTAAAAAAAAATTAAATACAAAAAATAAACAAAAATACTGTCTTATTAAAAACATAAATAAAATGAGATCTTATCCATTACATTCAATAAAAATTGAGATGCAACAGCTATCAAATGAAGTGATTCTTATAAATCCCGTGTGGATGTTTGCTAAATCTTGGACAAAAATTTTACCATCATTAATTACTAAGCAACGCATTACTGGGAAACAACATTAGAAACAGCAATACCCCCATCACAAAGCCAAAATTAAGTAACATACAGTACAAGAAATATGCAATGTTATGGTGACTGTGTATTTAACTTAAGAAATATGAAGTGCAATTGCAGGGTCATAGGGAAGTTCTATTTTTAATTACTTAAGGAATCTCCACACTGTTCTCCTAGTGGCTGCACCAAATTGCATTCCCACCAACAGTGTAAGAGGGTTCCCCTTTCTCCACATCCTCTCCAAAACACGTTGTTTCTGTCTTGCTAATTTTGGCCATTCTAACTCGTGTAAGATGGTATCTCAATGTGGTTTTAATTTCAATCTCCTGATGGCTAGTGATGATGAACATTTTTTCATGTGTCTGATAGCCATTTCTATGTCTTCATTGGAGAAGTGTCTGTTCATATCTTCTGCCCATTTGTTGATAGGATTATCTGTTTTGTGTGTGTTGAGTTTGAGGAGTTCTTTATAGATCGTGGATATCAACCTTTTGTCTGTACTGTCATTTGCAAATATCTTCTCCCATTCTGTGGGTTGCCCCTTTGTTTTGTTGACTGTTTCCTTTGCTGTGCAGAAGCTTTTGATCTTCATGAAGTCCCAAAAGTTCATTTTTGCTTTTGTTTCCTTCGCCTTTGGAGACATATCTTGAAAGAAGTTTCTGTGGCTGATATCAAAGAGGTTACTCCCTATGTTCTCCTCTACGTTTCTGATGGATTCCTGTCTCACGTTGAGGTCTTTTATCCATTTCGAGTTTATCTTTGAGTACGGTGTAAGAGAATGGTCGAGCATCATTCTTCAACATATCGCTGTCCAGTTTTCGCAGCACCATTGATTGAAGAGACTGTCTTTTTTTCCACTGGATATTTTTTCCTGCTTTGTCAAAGATTATTTGAACATAGAGTTGAGGGTCCATATCTGGGTTCTCTACTCTGTTCCACTGGTCTATGTGTCTGTTTTTACGACAGTACCATGCTGCCTTGGTGATCACAGTGTGTAGTAAAGCTTGAAATCAGGCAACGTGATGCTGCCAATTTTTTTTTGGTTTGTTTTTCAACATTTCCTAAGCAATTCAGGGTCTCTTCTGATTTGATATAAATTTTAGGATTATTTGCTCCAGCACTTTGAAAAATACCGGTGGAATTTTGATCAGAATGACATTAAAAGTATAGATTGCTCTAGGCAGTATAGACATTTTAACAATGTTTGTTCTTCCAATCCAAGAGCATGGAACAGTCTTCCATCTTTTTGTGTCTTCTTTGATTTCTTTCATGAGTATTCTGTAGTTCCTCGAGTAAAGATCCTTTACCCCTTTGGTTAGGTTTATTACCAGGTATCTTATGGTTCTTGGTGCTATAGTAAATGGAATCGATTCTCTAATTTCCCTTTCTCTATTTTCATTCTTAATGGATAAGAAAGCCACTGATTTCTGTACATTGACTTTGTATCCTGCCACATTACTGAATTGCTGTATGAGTTCTAGTAGTTTGGGGGTGGCATCTTTTGGGTATTCCATATAAAGAATCACGTCATCTGCGAAGAGAGAGAGTTTGACTTCTTCCTTGCCAATTTGGATAACCTTTATTTCACTTTGTTTTCTGATTGCTGTTGCCAGGACTTCTAATACTATGTTGAACAAGAGTGGTGAGAGTGGGCATCCTTGTCGTGTTCCTGATCTCAACGGGAAGGCTGTGAACTTTTTTCCCATTGAGGATGATATTTGCTGTGAGTCTTTCATAGATAGATTTTATGAAGTTCAGGAATGTTCCCTCTATCCCTATACTTTGAAGTGTTTTAATCAGGAACAGATTCTGGATTTTGTCAAATGCTTTTTCTGAATCAATTGAGAGGACCATGTGGTTCCCTATGACTCTGCAATTGCACTGCTGGGTAATTACCCCAAAGATACTGATGTAGTGAAAAGAAGGGACATCTGTACCCCAATGTTTATAGCAGTAATGGCCACGGTCACCAAACTGTGGAAAGAAACAAGATGCCCTTCAATGGACGAATGGATAAGGAAGATGTGGTCCATATACACGATGGAGCATTATGCCTCCATCACAAAGGATGAATACGCAACTTTTGTATCAGCATGGACAGGACTGGAATAGATTATCCTGAGTGAAATAAGTCAAGCAGAGAGAGTCAAGTATCATACGGTTTCACTTATTTGTGGAGCATGACAAATAACATGGAGGACATGGGGAGATGGAAAGGAGAAGGGAGTTGAGGGAAATTGGAGGGGGAGATGAACCATGAGAGACTATGGACGCTGAAAAACAACCTGAGGGTTTTGAAGGGACGGGGTGGGTGGGAGGTTGGGGGAGCCAGGTGATGGGTATTATGCAGGACTCATATTGCATGGAACACTGGGTGTGGTGCAAAAACAATGATTTCTGTTATGCTGAAAAGAAATTTAAAAAAAAGAAATATGAAGTGCTAGAGAAGTCTATTTCTCTTACAGGTTCATTCCCATGATATTACTCATAAAGAAATAGTAAATATTATTTTTCTTTCTTTCTAGGTTCTAAATTTTACTCTACATAGTTTGACTTAAAACAAGTGTCCTATTGGCTTAGCATTTGTAAAGTTTTCATGTTTCCTGGGTGCAAGTGACAGTAAAGCAAAATTCTTTTTTTTTAATTATGTATTCATTGATTTATTTAAGAGAGAGAGAAAAAGCACATGTGTGAGGGGGTGGGGAGGTGCAGACGAAGAGAGAGGATCTCATGCAGACTCAGTACTGAGCATGGAGCAAAACACAGGGCTTGATCTCACAACCCTTAGACCATGGACCTAAGTGGAAATCAAGAGTCAGACACTTAAATGACCAATCCATCCAGGCTTCCATAAAACTACTGTTTGAAAAAAGGGATTCTTTTGTAGCTTGTCATAGTGGTTCTCCACCAAGGGTGTATTGAAATCAACCATGAGGAGTCTCTGACAATTGTGAAGTTCTCTGGATCCCACTGCAGAACACTAACTAGAAAGCTCTGGAAACCACCAGATTAGAAGACATTTATGGTTCTTTCAGATGCGGAGACTACATTACGTACAAAAACCTTGTACATATTCAACACCCAACAGCTTTCTTTTTGTACACATCAACTGCCCAGCACTGCACAGAGTAAAAGCACTCTTTCTGTACGATAGACGAAGACCCTATTCCCCTGTGCTATGCACTCACTTTCCTGACCTGGAGAAATTCATAAGAAATAAATTGAAGATTATAACATATACAACCTCAACTTAAATATACTTTTATTTCCTGTGGTTATCTTGATACAAGTTTGCCATATTTCATTATTCCTGAGGCAGAAATTTAGGAACTGGGTCTAATGTAAGCCCTAATTATTGCAGAGGTAATGGGAAGGCAGGATTGGGAAGGACACGGCTGTGTCTTAGTGCATGGGTTCTCTAGCGCACCACAATTTCACTAAGGTGGGTAGGTGTTGTCAGCGTTACTGACCCAGTACTTCAACTGCCTCTTCCTTCTCAACCCTATGAGACCCAGATCCCTAATGGGATAGTGACATCCACATGTATGTATTCATTTCCATTCCTTCTTTTCTACCATGAAATGAAATTCAGACATATTTAAAAGAATTTCAAAAATATCAATACAATTCCCTAATAGCAATACAAAGAAATTAAAATAAATGTAATCACTAGTAAATTATATATTTCAACAGGTATATGCTCTTGCAGGACTACACTAAAAGACAATGACGGACCCATATGGTTATAGTACTTTCAAATGATATATTTAAGTTTAAGAATAGACAGAGGGTAAGAAGCCATACCACACAAGTACAAGAAAATGAAGTCAAATGATTTCCTGAAATCTTCCCAAACAATATAAGGTACAACTAACTTTTGATAGGCGAGGTAGTGGCACTTGTGGAAAATTTAGTGTTTATTAAAACAAAAGCATATAAAAATACTTTGTCTTTATACCTCAAACAAAGTGAAGTTATAGAAGGAAACAATCATATAAAGTTTTTCAGCTCCCTACACAAACATGCCATGCATGGGACCCTCAAAGCCATAGAGGTCCCCACAAATCTTTGATGTGCAGGATACCCTGTGCATTACATGATGCCTACCATCTCTGGCCATTGCCCACTAAATCGCTGAGATCAATGCAAATGCTCCACAATATTCCAAACTTCCAAACACAAACTTTAAGTATCTACATGCCTGTGATTACAGAGTCTCACAAGCTTGGGGGCAAGTAGGCCAGTATGACCCCTGATCTTGGGCTAAAATTCCACTGATAAAAGGACTCCTTATCATTGAAAAGCCTGAAACATATCTATCATAGAAGCTTCCAATAAGCAATTATACCTAACACTGTTTTTATAAAGTAGATAATAAAGCTATTTTTGTATTAACAATATATCCATATATACAGTTGTACTAATAATTCTGCCTCTTCTGTCTGCCTCCATCGAACAATACTTACTCTTGAGTTTTCTAGATAATCATGGTCAAACTGTGAAAATATTACTGTTATCTTTTTTCCACACAAAGGCCAAGGTAAATTAATGCCAATGATCCAGAAGTCATTTCTATAAACACTGAAAAGTATTATTTATTTGGAAGAAGAGTATCTTTCTAGTTACATTTTGATTCGGCTTCAATCAAAAGTAATTTATATTTCCTGTTCAACCTAATGCCTAATGTGTCTTCTAGGGACACGTGTGGGAACTGCCAGAGCTGAGAACATACTGAGTACTAAGAGAGTGGCCACAGTACTCTAGAAGTTTCACTAATTGGGATTTGGTTCTATAATTTATTTTTGGCACTGAAAAAAAAGACCACCACGACTTCATACTGATTTTATGTTCAATTAGCACATCATTCACAGAAATTTCAGTTATACTCTTATTTTAAGAAAATGTGATAAGGATTTCACTTTATATAAAATGATTCACAGATTAGAGGAAAATCATCACAGGATTCCTTTGAACATAAAAACTCCTCCTGCGTAAAATGCCATTGAAAAATTAATAAGTTAATGACTGAATATTCATTCAATTTCTACATATTATGAAAGACTTGTTGAAAATGTCTATCGAAATGATATTTAGTCTTCATGGGTAAAATGGTCATTTCCATAGAAAGTTAGCCTGTTTTCCCACTTCAAATTTCCTGATACATTCATTAATTAATTTAATAATGCATATAAGAAATCAGCATTCCATTTTTTATAATCTCATTTTGGTTATCTTTCTTCATATTTAAAACAGGAAAAATTTGCCTCATGCCCAGGCACAAGTATCACCTTATGATAAAAAATAAGCTAACATCTGTGCAAAACCAAGATAGGTGGTGGTTAAAATAACTCATCTTTTAGTATTCTGATGCCTACATATTTCTATCATTAAACTTCAACAGTATGCAGAGCCTCCACATTTGTGTAACAGGTCTTAGGAGATTTTTAAAGTAGTTTTAAAGCAACTGGTCATAAACACCAGCTCTAGAAGTCTTTATGAATCACATAAAATACAGACCTTATTAAATAACATCAGCACAGAAGTCATACTTTCTATTACTAAACAGAGAATTTTGCTGTTGATAAAAAACAAACAAGCAAAGTCATACTTTCTATTACTAAACAGAACATTTTGCTGTTGATAAAAAACAAACACACATTAAAAAAAAAACAAAACTAAAAGAAAAAAACAAACAACAACAACAAAAACAACAAAACATACCAAATGTGTAAAATAAGGCTATTCAATTACTTGGTACTTGGATTTTTTTGTAGGGCTTAATCCAGGGTAAGAGATGGGGCACTCCTCCTTTCTGCAAGTGTTTTCATTTTCTGTTGAGAAAAAAAAAATAACTAAATAAAATGAAGACCATGTGACTTGTAAAGTGAGTAAGTGCCAATTTTGAAACCAATTCAGCAAATTTTGTATTGCCTGCCCTTACCTCTCAAAGAGACCCCAATCTCACTGTGGAGATAACTTAACATTTTCACTAGGATAGTAAGGGTCCAAAAGTGGAAGAGGCTTTAAATATTTTTTATGGACAGAGAATAAGGAGGTTAAAAGTTGATCAGAGCATTTGGGAAAAGTAGTATCATACCCATTAGCATGAACTGGAGCTAATAGATACATAGATGGTTTACTATGTTCCAGCCACTCTGCTAAAGGCAGAAGTGGACTCTCTCATTTATATTCCAAAATGCCATCGAGTAGCTCTATTATCTCTCTTTCATAGGCAGGACAGAACATAAACTGGGCCTCAAAAAAAGTCAGGATTTGAAGAGATCAAGTAAAGGGAGACAAAAGAAATCCTCTACAGCAAAAGAGACTATCTTACATATTTAATAGATTTAAATACTTACATATTTAGGATCCCATCTTCCAAACAGATTTTTTTTTCTTGCTATAACTAAAAAAAAAGTCTTTTTTTTCTTTTTCTTAGTGATATATACACATAGGATTAACTATAATTCAAGTACTTTGTTTCAGAGGACCTATGCTTTTTGGTAAGTGGAGATTTATTCAACTTATATGCTACAGATAATCACTCTCTAAATTACACCTTATAGATTCACCATTCTAGATAGAGTCAGTGGACCTGCCACTGGAAACAAATAGGTAAAATCACCAATATGCTTCTCAATGGCCAGGGCTGAAGTTCAGGCTTTGGCCATTTTTCCTGCTCTACTCTCTCACCTTATACTGGCCAGAGGTCTCCCCTACCACCAGAGGGCCTAGGTCAGCAATCCTGGGAACTGAGTGCTGCTTTAGGGGCAAAGAGAGAAAGCTAACTGGCTCAGGATCAGCACACATTGTTACATTATTCATAAGGGAACTGCTTCTAGTATAATCAAAAGTAGATCCTCGCACAGGAACAGGGGAATAATCATATTCCCCATATAAGGTGTTGCTATCCCCACCTTAATCTTTTAGCTCACATATGGAAATTCTATGCCCCAACCTCTGAGTATAGCTCAGAGGGCAACTGACACAATTACATAAACCATGAGTAAAAGACAGGAAGCAAATGGGTGAGAAATAGACAATACCATACTTCTCAATCAGGAATTATTAACCAGGAATGAGTTTCAGGGATGGTTCAATTGTGTACTTCTCTTGTTTAGATGGTATGTACTTATGCCTTCTTTCTGGAGAGAGAACCCACAGTTTTCATCAGATTCCCAGAAAAGTCTGTGGGTTTGATAACCTACGTTCTATCTTACAGATGGTCAGCTCCATCCCACTGTTGCCATTACTCACATCTCTTGGGAACATAACTCTCCTCAATCCACCATTCTGAGCCTAGTGTGACTGCAGAGGTGGCGGGGAGAAAGAAACCTGGGAGACAAGTACTTGCACTATGAGGTCCAGTGGCTTGTCCCCATGTGAAGAATGTCAACCGTAAAAGATGGGTTGATGTTCCTAAGAAGGATAGTTTGTTTGTTTGTTCACAGGCACGTATTCTGAGAATTCTGTTTCACCTTTGGGCCTGTGCTAGATTCCTTACACCAATCCTCCAAACTCCCTTTATTCAGCATCTATTTACCATGCTTTGAGCTTTGAAATGTGCGAATCCTTTAAGTCTTCCCTGGGTTCCTTACTCCGTGTTGAGCTAGGTTAGGATAGGCCTAGTCCATCTTAGTAGAACCACATTCCTGGATCTATCTCAGCAGCCTTGCTTATGTGGCCCCTAAAACTCTGACATCATATGCAGCAGATCCGTGCTCCTCACTGCAGCTTCATTCATAGAGGATTTCTAATTCTACACTCCTCTCCTTTCAGGTTTACAAAGAATTTAGAAATGTTCAAAAGACAACCATAGATAGTATTGAAAGTGTTGGGGGAAGAAGAGTCTGTGAGAAACGCTAATATGATATGAAGTTCTTCATTCAGAAGGAGAAATAATCTTCACTTTAATGCTGGGTGATAATATGGAGGATAGAAAGTGTCTTCCAAGGAAGGCAACACAAAAAGAATCATTGCTAATCTGTAGACTGAGAAACCACATTGAAACCTAGGGGAGAGGTTCTCTGAAAAATTTAAAAAGCTGTGAATTACATTGTGCATGTAACTCCAAAGGGTTCAGAGACCTGCATAACATGGATTCCTTAGGGATTCATGGACCCCAAATTTGAAACCTTTGGACAAAGAAATCTTCCTGAGAGCGAAGGCTGGTAAACATGAGAATGAATAATCAAATAAGGGTCACCAATCTTCTTCTGTAAAAGTTTCTTTAAAATAGGAGTTTCTCATGGAGAATCTCATGGACTTTCTCATGGAGACCTAACACAGAGGTTCATATCCAGGCTAAGTTCACCATGTTTCCTTAGTTACAAAATTATCAGATGAACAAGGAGTGAAATGAAGAGTGTACCTACCTCATCTTTTGGAGTCACATGCAACAGAATATAATCAAACTACAGGAAGAATGTTATTTTTATTTGAGATCCTACTGTTTGCAGTAAGTCTCACCACTATTGAGATATGCAACCCAAGGCAGCTCAGTCACTTCTCTGGGCTTTCAACTACTAATAAAGGAAATGATAAAATTTGGACTACACAGTCTCTTAGAGCCCTTCTATTTCTGATATTCTCATGTTGAGTGTCCACCAAAGATATTCCCTGGACATGCAAGAAAGTAAATATGCATTATATGAGCCAATTTAAGATTCATGGGATTCATTCTTCTTGGAAGTAATTACAAGTCCACTAGGGTAGTTTAGTGGTTAAACTTTGGACTCTTTTTTGCTGTTGTTAAGATTTTATTGATTTATTTGACAGAGATCACAAGTAGGCAGAGAGGCAGGCAGAGAGAGAGAGGGAGAGAGAGAGAGAGGAAACAGGCTCCCTGCTGAGCAGAGAGCCCCATGCTGAGCTCTATCCCAGGACCCTGGGATCATGACCTGAGCCGAAGGCAGAGGCTTTAACCCACTGACCCACCCAGGCGCCCCATAACCTTCAGACTCTTGATTTCCGCTCAGGTCATGATCTCAGGGTCTTGAGAATTAGCCCTATGTTGGGCTCCATGCTGGGCAAGGAGCCTGCTTAAGATTCTCTCTCTGCCTTTCCCCCATGGCCAAATGGGCAATATAGTAGGATGTTAAGAAAAAATTTACGTGTCTATTCATTAAAATTACACACAACTCTTTTTCTTCAAAAGCATAACAAAACAAAAGGGCAATTGTCATTTCAAAACAAATTCCCATATCTATCAAAGAGTCTGTTCTCTCACAACAAAGACTTGGATTTTACTTTTTGTTTATAACAACTCTGTGAAATACAACACATGGAAATAGAAAAAGAGACAATTGCTTCCTCTACAAATAGATTACCCTGTATGCCTGTCAGGGCAGGTTGAGGCTATGCCTATACTAGCAACAACACATTTCAGCTATTCAATGTTAGTAAAAACTATGATTCTTTGCCTCACAGAGAACAGAGGCTAGGTTTAAAACAGTGTTTCCTATTGTTGCTGTTAACTTAAATCACAATGTAGAGTAAGATTTTTCAGAATGCCCAGAAGCTTGACATTCACAGCCAGATGACCTCACAAATACTAGATCCCATTCTGAAACTGAATATTTTTAAAGTGGCAATCTGGTTTTTTTTATTTTTATTTTTATTTTTATTTTTTTAAGAGAGGGAGGGAGGAGGGAGAAAAGTGAGAGGGCCAAAAGGAAAGGAAGAGAGAAAACCTCAAGCAGGCTCCATGCTCAGTGCAGAGCTCAATCTCAGGACCCTGAGACCCACACCTGAGCCAGAATCAAGAGTGCACTACTTATCTGACTCATCCACCTGGGTGCCCTAGTAGTCTATTTTTTTCCCAAACAGAGAAACTACATATTAGTTAAAAGAATTAATTGCATTGACCTTTTGGTAATGATTCTCTTGATATTGCATCACTTGCCTAGTCTTCAAGGGCCCATAAGATGAAACAAGAATTGTATATGAGCTAAAAAACAAGTACAAAGTAGCATTTATTTATACCTCCCCTTCCAATTGGGAAAGATAAAGAGGACCTTGGAAGAAGTTGTAAAAGGGAATAAAGGTGATTCCATTTTTAAAATGGCTGTGATTTTACTAGCAGCAATTTGTGAATGAAATGTAAGATAAACAGAAGAAAGTTATTTCGATCTTTGATTTTCTAAGCTGTCTCTCCTACAGTTATATTCAGTCATAAGGGCAAAGTCTTATTCTGCCAAAAAGTAAAATAGAGGTCATAACTGAACATGAGAACAAAATGCCTGAAATTATTTTTTAAAATACTTCAATAATGACAAAATTGATGGACTATTACCAGCTAATCTGTAAGTTGCTATCCATTTTGACTTTTTTTTTTTAATCAGTTATATCCATTATATGTTCAGTCACCGTGTTCCTCTCCTGCTTCACATATTATGGCTCAGTTATAGCATTTCATATTAGATTATTTATCTTTCTGCCCATTACTAGAGAGCTGGGACTGTAACTTTTTTCCAACTGTCTCCAGTCCTTTAAAGATTATTTACTGGAATTCTGCTCTATAGTAGGGCTCTCTTTGCATTCCCAAAGCCTAGTACAATGCCTTGTACAAACTATATACTCAAGAAGTGAAGGGTTTGTTTGGTCATAGGGTAGTTCTATTTTCAACATTTTGAGGAACCTCCATGCTGTTTTCCAGAGTGGTTGCACCAGCTTGCATTCCCACCAACAGTGGAGGAGGGTTCCCCTTTCTCCACATCCTCTCCAGCATCTGTCATTTCCTGACTTGTTCATTTTAGCCATTCTGACTGGTGTGAGGTGATATCTCATTGTGGTTTTGATTTGTATTTCCCTGATGCCGAGTGACGTGGAGCATTTTTTCATGTGTCTGTTGGCCATCTGGATGTCTTCTTTGCAGAAATGTCTGTTCATGTCCTCTGCCCATTTCTTGATTGGATTGTTTGTTCTTTGGGTGTTGAGTTTGCTAAGTTCCTTATAGATTTTGGATACTAGCCCTTTATCTGATATGTCGTTTGCAAATATCTTCTCCCATTCTGTCAGTTGTCTTTTGGTTTTGTTAACTGTTTCCTTGGCTGTGCAAAAGCTTTTGATCTTGATGAAATCCCAACAGTTCAGTGATCCGAAGGGGCACGTGTACCCAAATGTTTATAGCAGCAATGTCTACAATAGCCAGACTATGGAAAGGACCTAGATGTCCATCAACAGATGAATGGATAAAGAAGATGTGGTATATATACACAATGGAATACTATGCAGCCATCAAAAGAAATGAAATCTTGCCATTTGTGACGACGTGGATGGAACTAGAGCGTATCATGCTTAGTGAAATAAGTCAATCGGAGAAAGACAACTATCATATGATCTCCCTGATATGAGGACATGGAGAAGCAACATGGGGGGGTAGGAGATAGGAGAAGAATAAATGAAACAAGATGGGATTGGGAGGGAGACAAACCATAAATGACTCTTAATCTCACAAAACAAACTGGGGGTTGCTGCGGGGAGGTGGGATTGGGGGAGGGGGAGCGGGCTATGGACATTGGGGAGGGGAAGCGAACCATAAGAGACTATGGACTCTGAAAAACAACCTGAGGGTTTTGAAGGGTCAGGGGTGGGAGGTTGGGGGAACAGGTGGTGGGTAATGGGGAGGGCACGTTTTGCATGGAGCACTGGGTGTTGTGCAAAAAGAATGAATACTGTTACGCTGAAAAAATAAATAAAATGAGAAAACACACACACAAAAAAAAAAGAAGTGAAGGGTTATATGTGTTTTTAAAATCCATTCTCCTCCATATCTATATCACTATCCACATACCAACCTTTCAGGGACTCCGTGGAATGCTGTTCTTAAGGATATGTAAACATTGCTGTGGAACTGGGTGGGGAAGAGTCTTCCTTGTATACTGCAGACTACATCTTCTAACATAGTGCTCATTTACCACTTTGAACTACAGGGTAAACACCTGATGATTAAAGTTAATTACCTGCCAACAAATGGTGCAGGGACACCTGGACATCCACATGCAAAAGAATTGTTGGACTCCTATCTCATGCCATATATAAAAATTAGCTCAATATGAATCAAAGATATAAAATTAAGATCTATAATTTTTAAAAAATAGAAAAAAATACAAAGGCTATTTGTTCACTGGGATTAGGCAATGGTTTCTTAGTTATGACACCAACAGCACAAGCAATCAAAAGAAAAGAATAGATATCGTGGACTCTGCAAAGATTAAAATCTTATATGCTTAGAGGAGTACTATTAACAAAGTAAAATGAAAACCCACAGAGTAGAAGAAAACTTTGTAAATCATATATTTGACAAAGAATTTGTATATGAAGAATTGTTTTTGAATTGTCACAATTAAATAAAGATAAAGAAGCCAGTTTTTAAGTGGCCAAAGGATCTGAATGGACAGTTCTCTAAAGAAGATATGCAAATGGCCAATAAGCACAAGAGAAGATACTCAACATCATTAGACATCAAGGAAAGGCAAACCAAAACCATGACTTTATACTCATGACTTTATACTCATGAGGATGGCTATATTAAAAAAGACATAGAAAGTGCCAGCAAAGACACGGATAGACTCAACTCTCATAAACTGCTAGTGGGAATGTCAAATGGTGATGTCACTTTGGGACCTAGTTCTGAAGCTCTGCAAATGGCTAAACACAGAGTTACCTAGGATCCTATTTTCACTCCCAGGTACATAAACAAGAAATATGAACACACATCCAGAAAAAAACATGCATATGAAGGTTCACAGCAGCTATATTTAGAAGAGTTAAAAAGTGGAAAACAAGCCCAATGCCCATCCACTGATGAACGAATGAACCCATGGTGGTATATCCACACAATGGAGAATTACCTGGCCATAAAAGACACACTGTAACAACACCGATGAATCTTGAAAACACTGTGGTAATTAAACAACATCACATCCAAAGGACCGCATGTTATTACGGTCCCAATTACATGAAACATCCAGAGTGAACAAGTCTACAGAAACTGAAAGCAGATTAGTATTTGCCCAGACTTTGAGGTGATAAGGTTCCTGGGACATGATGATGAAGGGGTGTGGTGTTTCTTTTTGGGGAATGAAAATATTCTGAAATTGACTGCAACAACAGATGCACCATTCTCTCAATATACTATGCCATGCGAATTATATCTCAGTAAAGCTGTGAAAAGGAAAAATCAAGAGCTAAATAGCAAATACCAAACTACTAAGCCACTGGGTTCCATCCCAACAAATTGGCTCAGAGTCAAGAGTCATCATTTTCTTTATGTGTATAATAATCATCTGCAGTAAAATACAAGTAAATGAAAATTATTTGCTTTTGTCCATATGTTTTTGTACAAAATGTGCGTGTGGCTCTCCATCTGAATTCCTCAGAGGTCTGAGGAATAGACCCATCAGTCCTTGCCTGGGGTTTAGCCTTACTGTTTCCACACAGTAAATTTTCAGTAGCAGTGTATCAAGTCAGTGAATTAACACTGCTCATATCTGAGAGTTTAAGTTGGTAATACAAGTGTGCCTATGTAGGAAAATGAAGCCGTAGACAGGTAACTGAAGAAAAATATTGTTGGTCTTTTATTTTCAACAACCCAGAAAACACTGTTTACATAAAAACCTGTAGGTAGTCTCTCATTAGAAGTTAACTTCATATTAACCAAGAGATACAGTACTAATTTTGGACCCTCTAAATCATTCTGAATCTGGTCATTCCTAATTTTCACAGAGATCATAGGAAGAGAACGTCTGTCAAATGAAAGGAAAAGGATAAAAGATTTAAGCCTGGTGAACTGCAATTTTTCATCCTTCTGTTACAGTCAAGTCATGAAGAAAAACATCAAGCACTTCAGTTGAATTTAAGCCCACTGTGCTGAATTCACTTCCAAACATTTAAAATTAGCAAAGCATTAAAATGACGGCTTTGAGGGCTTGCTTCAGAGTGTAGGGCAGCCAGATATCAAGGGGGGCTTGGAGGAAAGCTTTTATAGAATTCAAATTTCAAGGCTAGGAAAAAAAAAGTTATCAAATTTACAAATTAGCTTATTTAAATTTAACCATGAATCCTTTTCTTGCTAGTCTATACAATCTTGTAAGCAATAAGCTGTTTCTTTCTTGTCTTCCCAAAATGTCTGCAGTATTTAATTTGTGGAGCCATACCTCAGGGACAGTGGCTCTGAAAGGAAACAGGAAAATAAGTTTTAAGCCTGCACCTTGCTTCTATGTCCTATTGTCACAACCAGGTTTTGACCACTGAGTGAGCTGAAGCGTCTCACTACTGTCACTTTGGTCTGGGATGTGTGTGATCCTCTATTTACTCATAATCATCCCAACCAGAATCAATGTGAGTATTTCATTAACACAAATGTCATCACACCAGACCGTGTAGAAGGATATAAATTCTTTTCTGAGATTAAGAAAGAAATACTTTTCCTTTTGTCTGTCTTTCCTCTCTCTATTAGACAACCATTTTGAAATAAAACAATAAACGTGAGAATCTATGAAACATAGGATAATGGGAACTGGACTAGGAGACCCTGGACCTATATTCTGCACCGTGGTTCTAGCTCTTAACTTCTGAGCCCACTCTGTGAGATGATAGAACCATCCGACCTAGCACAAAGAACACAGTAAGATTATGTGGAAAACAACGTGGTAGTGTGAAGTACCCAGTGAGGCTCTGGAGCACATAAGTAGGGTACATACATAAATATGAGAGCAGTCCTGTCCTTATATGTTATGCTTTGTTTCTCTGCTCCACCTGACCCGAGCAGGCTTCTGGAGTATCACTGTGGGCCTTGAAGTTGGCTGGACTTTCTTCTTTGGCAAAACCACCAGTTGCAACCTCAGGTCATGATTCCTTTTCAGAAGCACCGAGGAGTAGACAGGGCCAACCACCTAATATTCCCTTATGAGGTGGGGTTTCACTACAGTTCTCCCATCTTGGCCCAGACAAGGGGATAAGATTTACACATCCATGGCACACCCTGCTAAACAGAGGCTCTCCGGCTGCCCTGGTAGCCACCTACCTGCTTAGCAGCCGAAGGGGTGACTGTAGAAGAGACATCTCTAATGGTTGGGAAGCTCTGCCTTGCAGCACACTCTCACCTTCCTCATACAGAGGGGAAGGGAACGGTCATCAAACTCAGAAGCCATAATGGTGAGAAACAGAATGCGTAAAATGCAAATGGAAAGCAGGCTCACGTCTATCCAGATCTGGATGTAGTCTAACCTAGCAAAGACTACTGCCAAAGCTGAGGTTCCAGAGGGTCAATGCAGGGGTAGAAGAGGAAATACATATCCTCTCCTAGGTGTAAATTAGGATCCAGGTAAACAAGGAAAGCCAAAGGCCACAGAGTAGCTGGGTTTTCCACATCTTTGAAATGGGAGCTGATGTGGGCACACATACAGTCCACATGCAAGTGAACAAACAACCAGAAATAGGTTTTACCTTTCAGTTGTGCCATGGGATAGCTCTCTGTCAAAACGTGGTCAAGGCTGCTCAACACAGCACCAACACACAGTGCTGATAGGACTGTTTCTGCTGTTGGTCAGATGTTTCTAATCCAAACTTGTCCTAGATAAAGAAATTCGGACTGAAGCAAAATTATGAAATAAACTGGGCTGTGTTGCCTGCAAGCCCCATTACTGGTGGCTGACAGAAAGCAGTTTCCTCTGCTCCCTTTCCAGCCTCCCACACTGTAGCTAAGTTCTCTGTTAAGTAAACAAAGGCTAACCCTCACCCCATCTAAAGCTGCTTCAGAAAACTGCTGCAGTTGCCAATACCAAACTCAACATCCAGCTCATGGGCTCTGTGCACACACCAGGAAGCCACAGTCCCTGAGATCTCCAACACTTAGGATACCAAGTGGGAGAGCAGGCTATCCCCTCTATGAAATTATCTTTCAGAGGTAGTTTGCTCTGGTACTGTAACAAAAAAAAAAAAAAAAACAAAAACAAAAACAAAAAACAAAAAACAAAAAAACAAAACACTGGGCAGACTGAACCACACACATCTAGACACCTAGGATGCATAGTTTTGGAGGCTGGCAAGTCCAAAGTTAAGGTGCCAGCAGATTCAGTTCTTGGTGAGAACCACTTTTGCATCTGTAGCCAGCTGCCTGTCAGCTGTATCCTCCTCACATGGGGGACAGACACAGACAGAGAGAGTAAGCTCTTTGGTCTCTTTAAAGGGCACTAATCCCATCATGGGGATTCTGCCCTCCTGACCTCATCTCACCCAGGGGATCAGGACTTCAATGTGAGTTTCTGGCGAGGGCACATTCAATCCGTAACACAGTTTTTGTCAAATGCTTTGGGGATGAGAGAGGTGTGAGTCATGGAACTCTAGTGAATCACAGTAAACAAAATATGCATGCATTTCTTCAAGCACTGTGTACACAAGTGTATGTACGTGTAAGTGCGTGTACACATGCATATATAAATTTCATTTATTTCTGTGATATTTTAGAGTTCACAAATCCATATTAGTGGCAATTTAAACTGAAATTTAGTATACTTTCCACGACTAATAACTTCTAGGAGGGCAAGCTTTATAATCCCATATTTCTCTTAAGTTGTTATGTGGTTCTAAACATGACTTTACCTTGAAAAGAACAGCTACCAAGTCCTGGATGGCACGATAAGATCTTTGAACGGATACCTCAGTTACTGAAATTTCATTTGCTGTAGGTATCAAGCTGTGTCACCTCTCCTAGTCTACAGAACACTGTGGGGGTGGGGGGGCGGGAATTGTCTTCTGGATATGATCCATATTTTGTCCTACAGATCTTTCCCTTGGACAATGGCAAAATCACAGAGAGTGACAGATTGATTCACAGCCATCTTCCCTTGGAACTGAGAACAACAATTGCACTATTTAGTATCTGTGACTTGTGAATTTTCAGTCTAAGTTGCAAATCTCTAAACTATTTTACTTTGATTTTTTATACAAATGTGTAAAAATAAGATTGTCCTTAAGTTATAAATAAATAAATAAATAAATAAATAAATAATAAATAAATATTTTATTAATAAATAAAACAATTTAGGGATGCCTGGATGACTAAGTCCTTAAGCATCTGCCTTCAGCTCTGGTCATGATCCCAGGGTCTTGGAAGGCAGCTATGCTCACCACTATACCACCAACGCGATCCCAGGGTCTTGGGATGGAACCACACATTGGACTCCCTGTTCCATGGGAAGCCTACTTCTCCTTCTCCCACTCCCTCTCTCAGTGTATCTCTTTCTGTCTAACAAATAAAATCTTTTAAAAAAACCATAAAAACCAATTTATTTTAACACATGAATGTTAGAGTCATAAATTAATTTTTCTTTTGCCCTGTTAAAACACACTGTTGTGTTCACATTGTAAGTAAATATAATTATGGAAGCAAGAGTTCTTCCCTACAATCAAGATTCATGACATAAAAAGTTTTCTGAATTGAGAGAGTTTCAAATGGGTGTGCCAAACATGTGACTGGCCATAGAGGTACAGAATTCAATGCACCCACATGTAACTTTGAAATAAAATTCTCAAAGTTTGTGGAAGATGCCAAGCTTTCCAAAAGTGAGAAGGACTGAGATACTAGCCTGGAAAACAGACCTTGCTAAGGAACTCCAGAAGGACGATGAGTGCCTTATATAAAGCTTCTGAAAATGACAGATACCAAGGCATAAAAATCACACATTTCCAAGGTAACCAGAGTAATGATTGTGTCATTTATTGATACTGTTAGTTAATACTTACCTTAATGATTAATTTTATTGGCCAACTTGACTGCCACAACGTGCCCAGATTGACCATTTCTGGTGTGTCTGTGAGGTATTTCTGGATGAGATTGTCATTTATGTCACTGGATTTTATAGGACAGATGGCCCACCCCAAAGTGGGTAGGCATTAGTCCATTTCTTGAGGTCCTTCACAGAACAGAGTGGAGGAAGGAGAAATTTGCACTTTTTTTCCTGCCTCACTGTTGAGCTGGGACATCTTATCTCATATTGCTTCAGGAAAAGATGGGGATGAACTGAACTACCAGCTTTCCTGGGTCTTCAACTTACACATGGCAAATCACAGGACTGTCACTGGTCTCTTTCTCTGGAGAACGCTGACTAAAGCAGTTATCTAAAAATTTACCTAATGAATGGCAGCCGTGAACATAACATTCAATGGTAGAAGGAGAAAGTAGAGATTCTGCTCCCCAAAGAAGAAAATTACCTTCAGGAGGAACACCTCTCATATGTGCTTTTCTCAGCTGGTCATATGGAATTCTAACCTACTCTCTCCTACACCTGCTGTTAGAAATAGCAAGAAAAGCATCTATAATCTAGTTAGAAGAAAAAACACAGTTAGGAGATCTGGTCCAAATTCTAGCTTTACTGCTTACTACATGTGGCCTTGGCAGGGCTCACTCCTTCTTTAGAAATAAGTTAATAGGGGCACCTGGGTGGCTCAGTGGGTTAAAGCCTCTGCCTTCAGCTCAGGTCATGACCTCAGGGTCCTGGGATCGAGCCCCACATTGGGCTCCCCACTCAGCGGGAGCCTGCTTCTCCCTCTTCCTCTGCCTGCCTCTCTGCCTACTTGTGATCTCTGTCTTGTCAAATAAATAAATAAAACCTTTTTAAAAAAAGAAATGTCAAAAAAAAAGAATTAAGTTAATAAAACTTACCTCATCTAATTGATGTGTATTATATGTAGTTAGGTATTCACTTAAAGAAGTTTTAAAATTTCCTCTTATTATCCCATAAAATATAAACATTAATTGTTATCTTTCTGTTCAAGTTTCTACATTATTTGATATTTCTCTCCTTCAAAGTTGACCACTTGGAAGCATAGTGCTATGAACTGATGCCTATATCCCACCTAAATTCATATGATGAAGGTCTAATTTTAAATGCATTATATTAGGAGGCAGGGGTTTTGGGAGTTGATTTAAGTTTGGATGAAGTCATGAAAGTGAGGCCCCCTAGGATAAGACTTGTGCCCTTAAAAGAAGAGAACAGAGGTATCTAGTTCCATCTCCACCTCTCTCCCTCTCTTCTCCATCCGCCCTTATCCTCCCAGTCCCATGGAGACACAGAAGAAGATGGCCAACCACAAGCCAGGGGAACCCTCTACCAGGAACTGGATGGCGCCCAGATCATAGGCATCCACCACCTCCAGAGCTGTAAGAAATCAATGTCTGATGTATAAACCACACAGTTTAGGGTATTTTGTTATGGCAGCCTGAGCTGAATGAGACAGATAGCATCCATTCATTTGCATGTCAATGTTCCCTTATCAAATTCAAAGAAATAAAACTCTTTTTATTGGTTTACACCTTCTTTCACTGGGTAAAAGATAACGAATTGGCTTCTCTACCTAAAAGTGCAGAATATACATTCTTCTTCTGACCTATAAGAAACAAATGTGAACTATACAAGATATGGATTATTACCACCATTTTACAGACAAAGAATCAAAGTACACTCACAAGTTTGGAGATCACACCAGTGAGGACAGAGGCCATTTCTGACTAATCTAATTCAGATTTTGATCACTTCAGACTCCTCTGAGACAATACAAGAAATGTGCCTGATTTTATCAAGTCATTTTGTGAATAACACAAGAAAAGAAGTCAGGAAAATATCAGTTTATCCACAAGCATAATATTTTCTCAGTATCATAGAGTAAAACTAAAGCTTACTCACCAAGATGTTTCTTTCAAACCCCAGTGTAAGACAAACACATAGCCAAAGCTGGCTCTCGGGGGTATTCTACCATGAACAGCTATAAAGAGATCTGGACCCAAAGAATGCAGAAAGACTAGACAGAATGACGTTTTCAACAACAGCTGCTACATTTTAATATGTTGGAGCTATTTCAAAATCCCATTGCTCCAACTGAATTTCTGTGCCTTTAAGTCTTTCTTTCCCATCCCAACACCCATCTTATTCAAGGGGTTTTCAATGACTATGGGAAACCAGAGGGTCAGAGTGACTGAGTTTGACACAAATGATCCCTAACCGAAATTACTCTAATACGTGCTTCCATTTCATTCTATAAAAAACTGTTCTATCCAAATGTGGATATCCTCAAGGATACATTATCCAGAAGGATTAATCCAGGATTCTATCCAGAATGCATTATCCCGAAGCATTATCTCTACGTTCCTATTATCTTTTAGATCCATATGTTTAGAAATGACTAGAAAAATCTCTTGTGCATTATTCTGTAGAGTCTAAGTGACAGAAAATCCTTGATTTCTAGAAATAATCAAATCATCTGACGAGTGAATAAATGCGGATGAACCAGGTATGTGATTCTGCTTCAGGTTAAAATACTAAATGTGGCTATAAAATAAAGAGAATAGCTTCTTATATGGCCTCTACAAACTGGCTCCTTTCCTACCACAGGATCCTTGAATAATTGCTCCTACTTCTTAAAATCTTTTTTACAGCATCTTGTTTTCACTCACAAAAGAGTAATTCCTCACTTAAAAGAGGCCTTCCTGGAAACCTTAATGAGAGTGGCCTAGCTCCATTTTCATGTTTTTTGTCTTTTTTTTTAATAAGAGTTAAAAAAAAAAAAGAGTTAGCACCATTTATTAATTCTTGTTAATATAGCATTTGTCTCTTTCTATCAACATGCACTGTCCATTCTAGTATCCAATAGACACCTGTGGCAACTCAAATTTAAATTCAAATAAATGATAATTAAGTAAAATTACAGAAAAATGATGACTTTGATTTCATTAAAATTGAGAACTCTGTTCCTTTAAAAACACTGTGAAAAGAATAAAATGACTAGCCACATAATGGGAGAAAATATTTGTAAATCACATATATGATAAAGAACTTGAATCAGAATATAAAACTCTCAAAACTCAGTAATATAAAAACTAAAAATCCAACTAAATTGGGCAAAATCTTTGAATATGAACTTTACTCAACTTAACATATGGATGATAAGCACGTAAAAAGATTTTCACCATCACTAGTCATTAGGAAAATGCCAATCAAAGCCACATTGAACTGCCATATCATTCCCTCTAAGATGGCTATAATCAAAAGGACAGTAAGTCTGGGTGAAGATGTGGAGAAATTGTACTCTTACACTACTGTTGGTAAGAATATAAAACCACTTTGGAAAACAACTGGATATTTTCTTAAAAAGTTAAATTTACAGATAAAATATGACCCAGCCACTCAACCCCTAAGTGTTTACCCAAAAGAAATGAAAGTGTTGGTCCAGACAAAGACTTATACATGTATGTTCATAGTAACTTTACGTATAGTAGCCAAAACCTGGAAACAACCCGAATATCCACTACTAGGTGAATGGATAAACAAGCTATGGCTTCTTTGCATGATGGAATACTACTCAGCAATGAAATGAACCACTGATAAATGCAAATACACGGGTGATTCGTGAAATAATTATATTGAATTAAAGATGTTAAAAATACATAGTATGATTCTATTTATATATAATTCTTGAAAATGCAAAATAATCTACAATGACAGAAAACAGACTGGTGGTTTCCTAGGAATGGGGAGCAACAAGTGATTCGCAAGGGACATAAAATTTGGGAGATTATAAGTATGTTCACTGTCTTGACCATGATGGTTTCCTTAATATATACATGTGCCAAAGCTTCCTGGTGTATAGACCTCAAATATGTACAGTTTCCTGTATGTCAATTATACCTCAATGAAGCTGTTCCTCAGTTGTACCAGCCACAAGTCAAGTACTCAATAGCCACATGTAGCTAGTGGCTATCAGACTGGACATTGTAGATAAAGAGCAGTAAATCAGCACAGATAGTTCTAGTCAGCAGCAATGCTCTAAAGCAGGGGCTGAGCAAACTATATACCAGGGACACACTGCCTGTTCTTCTAAACCCATTTTTTATTGGAACACACTTATGCCCAGTCATTTACATACTGTAAGTGGCTGCTATGGTGCTACCAGGGCAAAGTTGATAGTTGCAATAGAGGCCTTATTATCTACAAATCTACATAATTTGCTATCTGTCCCTTTAGAAAAGATTTGCTGATCCTGGTCTAAATAAAACACCCTGAACATGGGCTACATCTGTCCTGTTCACTGCTGTATTACCCAAGCGGTGTTTATGGAGTACCTCATGAATGCACTGTCCTAAACACTAGAGAGGCAGTCTTCAACAATACAGAAAATAAGATCACAATTCTCATGGTTTTCACAATCTGGCAAAGGGTTCAGGTCACATGAGAAGTAAATAAGAAAAGAGGCAAGGATGAATGCTAAGATGAAAATCAAACAGAGGTATGGAGTATGAGTGAGGGCAGCAACTTCCACTTAGGTAGTCAGCACAGGCCTCTGAGAGGACCAGACATCTGAACATGAGAGCGCCAACACTGCAGAGACCTGTGGCAGAAGCCGAGGGAGGAGCAACACCCAAGGCCTCAGGACAGGAATTAATTGGAAGACCTGATGCGTGCAAAAGAAGGCCCATGTGGCGGGAGAATACACAAGGTGGAAAAGGTAGGTAAGGAGAGAGAAATAGAGAAGGCTAAGAAAAGGTGTCTGAATTTTATCTAAGTATGATGGAAAGCCACTATAGGACTTCAAGGGAGGGAGCAGTCTGATCAGTGCACATTTTTACAGATCACTCTGGTGCTGTGAAGTGAAAACCGGGCCAGGCAAGAGCAAGGAAGGTGTTAGAAAAGTTACGGAGATTCTGGAAAGGTACATGTGAGAGACGGTGGTGGTCTGGCTTGGCCTACGCGGCAGCAGTACAGAGGAAGTGGAGAAAGTAAAGTTATGTTGTGAAGTAATAGTTGACTGGCCTTTCTGATGGTTGTGGTAGAGGTAAGGAAATGAAGGAGTTAAAAATGAACCATAGATTTTAGCTTGAACGAGTGGGACAACAGTATGAACCGCAAATATGGGAGAAACTACTAACTGTAAGACCTAATACTGTGTGCTTATTCTATGACAGTATTCACTCCATTTCACAGTTAATACTCCCAACCATCTTGAATAATAGGTACTACTGTCATGTTCATTGTATAAATAGGAAACTGAAGGTGAAGGTCAGAAAAATAGGACCAACACAGTGAAGACTTGAACCTGGGTCACCGCACTCGAAATTTCACCACATTGTATGTAATAGCCTCCTTAACAGTAATTTCGGGGAATATGAACTTCATTAGAGGCAATGGCGGTACCACTGGATTAACAGTCTCTCAGAATGACTAGTTTGAAAGATGCTACTGTTCTGCTTTATCTCTTAAACATCACCCTGTATTCTTAGAATAAAAGAAATAATTGGCATCTATGCATTTTTCAAAGCACTTTCTGCAGCATTACCCTTTGATTCCCATTTACAAAGGAGGAAACTGAAACAAGTCCAGTGATTTCCTTAAGATCATCAAGAGAGTAACAGAACCAGAACTAAAAGCCAGACGAACTGACTCTATGTAGTGATCTGGCCAAAGTGTGTCTTTAAAAATTCAGACCGTTCAGAAAAACAAACAAACAAACTAACAAAAACGTGTTTTATATCACTACCCCAAATACGGATACATATGTGAAATGGAGAAAAAGAAGTAATACAAAACTGTTCTCACCATTACTAATTTGTTAGGATTTCTTTTTCTTTTCTTTTTTTTTTATAATTTTGATTGTAACTAGCAATTTAAACAACATTGATCCACACCTTGGTAATTAACACTACAACACATACCGCAATCACATAGTAGACTTTTTAGGAAATAAGTCTCATGGCTCACAAAAACTATCAAAACCCAAAAGGGCAAGATGGAACATATAGATGAGTTTGCTGAGTATTTGGGTTACCTGAGGACTAGTGTCTGTAAGAGTATAAATGGCAATGATTGCATGAACTACAGTTTAGAAAAATTCTTTATTATGATTATTTCCTAATCATCAATAGAATAATAATCAATCCTAATATGGAGGTCTGAAATCAAGGCATGCCTGCTAATATTTAAAATGAGAGAGGTGTACTTTTATGGAAAAAAAAATTAAAAACAACAAAAAAGTGCTTCACCTTGTCTTTGCCCCAAAGGTAGTAAAGAGCTACAGAATGCCCAGATTAGCAAAATCTATTTCCTTTGGAAAGAAAGAGAGAAAGAGAGAGAGAGAGAGAGAGAGAGAGAGATGATAATGTGGCAGCCCATTAAGATATATAATGAAAGACAGCATCTTGAGGACAACGGCTTAAGATGCAAGTAATCTTTCATTTATTGGATAAGTACTACTTGTTAAATGATCAAGCTACTCAAATATCCTTTGCCAGAATGCTTAATTTCCCTTAGTAAAGGAAGAAAACTGCTCAGGAGTATCAATCTTTGATTTTCCCCCAAATGCTTAAGTTTACAAGAATAAAAGAAAAGTGCTTTAAAGTCCATGTCAATTACTCCGAACATTCATTTACCTTCCTGAATGTGGCGCTAACCTGGTGAATTTTCTCTCTCTCTCTCTCTCTCTCTCTCACACACACACACACACACACACACACACACACACATATCCCTGCATCTCATTTCAGAAGGGGAAAAGCCACAAGGACACTCCACAGACAGTCTCAATATATCAAAGGACACCAGCACTTAGGCCCATACATCATCAAGTGCACAGGCATCCCTAGGTGCCCCGCAACACAGTCAAGATCCCAGGGAGGCCCATTCCCTTCCATACTCAGAACAGCATCTCCCCTCTCCTCAAATGACCTCTTGCCAACCTGGGATCCTGGTGCGTGGACTCAGGAAAGGCTGTGAGGTCTGGACCATCAGAAGCTCCCCGTCGCCCCTCCAGGTTCTCACAATAGACACCTGGTACCTCCAGACATTTCTTATGCAACAGTTCAGTGACTCCTCTAATCCCAGTTGGTTTCCAGAGAAACTGGAGGGGCACCACCAGGACACAGGGCAAAATAGGGGGTCCAAATAGTAGGTCTTTGGGGGAGGGGTGGAGGAGGAGTGGACAGGGCCAGAAAACCCAAATGCTGCCAACACACAGATGGGCTGCAGAGGTCTGGGACTCTGAGCCATGTATTCTTGCTCAGGGGACCCTTTCCAGACACCTGGCTGGTCTGCACCAGCACGCCACAGACAGGGCCGCCCTGTGCACCAGGACCCAAAGCTCCAAGTGGTCGCCAGAGTCCCTGCTCCAGACTCTGACAGAGCACCCGCGGGCTGCCCCCGCCCGGGCCCCTACGGAGCACGCATTGGCCTGGGGACCAAAGGACCCCGCAGGGCGAAGGCCCCTGTGCCGGCCTGGGACCCTCCGCCGCAGTCCACAGGTCAGCCAGGCCAGTACCAAACCCCCAAGCCCCGGAACCTTGGCGGAAGCGCGGTGCGGGCGCAGGGACCTCCACCCACCCCACCCACCAGAAAAAACCTCGCAGTGGCCACACCTCAGCCTCCAGGTGGGAGGCCCAGCGCCCCAGCCCCTGCGCCTACTTTCCTCAGCACGGGTTGCAGAGGCCGGCGGAAGCCGCGGGCCCTGACGACTTGGAGGGGACCCTGTCTGCAGATGGTGAGCGCCAGGGGGACCTCGGGGGCACCCAGAGGCCAAACCCTCAGGGAGGGTGGGGGCCGGGGAAAGGCGAGGCCCCAGTGTCCGTCCTTGGCCCAGATTGAAGGAGGGGCCCGGCCATCAGTCCGGCGGCAGACGGAGATGAGGAGCCAGACTGGGGGCCCCTCCGAGAGCCTTTAAGACTCTAGACTGGAAACCCGGGGACTCGGGGTGACTTGCCAGACCCGGGCGCTGGAGGGCGGGGATGGCAGAAGATCGGGGAACTCAGGCTGCAGGCCAGGAGCCGCTAGTCCAGAGCATTAAATCCCCCAGGCGGCGATCTCTAGCGCGGCGGTTGCGGCGCAGAGGGCGAGCACGTGGAGAGGGTGGGGGCGGCAGAGGCAGTGGCAGCAGGAGCAGCTCCATGTCCTCACGTTCTTGGTGCCCGGGCCTCCTGAGGTCCCAAACTCGCCTGTCAGAGAAGAGGAGGGCCCTGGCTGCTCCCCTAAAGTGTCCTGCTGGGGGGACATCGCTTGCATGAAGAAGACTTTCCCGCAAATCCCAGCCCAGGAAGAGGCCGCACAGTCATGTCCGGGGGAAGCTGGCCAAACAGGCGAGGACGCGCGGGTCTAGGCGGCTGTCGCGCTCAGGCTGGGAGCCGGGTTCCGGGTGCTACCGGCATGCCTCCCATCGGGGCCATGCACCGCCGCTGTGCTTGGCACCACGGGCTGCAGGTCCTGGCCGCTTCCTCCAACTGGGGCGCAGCCAGGCTGGGTGTCTTTCTCTGCTTGCAGAGATCTGCTGGGGGACAGGCAACCGACGGACCTTGCTAGCCTGCGACTCAGGGGCCCGTGTCATGAATGGGAACCTCTAGGGCACCAACGCGCGCCTCTCCCGCTGACCAGCCCAAGAGCACCTGGCTGAGTCCCTGCCCGCCCTCCCCAAAAAACCCCCACAACCCGGACCCCGGGCCCCCACTCAGGAGGTCTTAGGTTGGAGCTGCGCATGGCAGGGTGCCAGGGCTGTGCAAATTGGGAAGCCCCAGGCATCACCTGGCCTCCTGAGCAATCCTGAACATTTGTGTAGCCCTCCTGGACTTCTGCAGCTGCAGGTCAGCAGCCTCTGCACCATTTGCCCCAGTGGTTTCAGCTGTCTGAGGCTGCAAAGACAAGGGCATTCCAATCCTCAAAGTGCAACTAGGGAAAATGCAGGCAAGAAGGACTCTGAAATATGGCTTAGCCATTGAGAAGGCTATGATATGTGGGAGTGTTTATCGGATATCTGCGCTGAGAGCATGACTTCCATACAGCCCTAATAGTGGGTGTTTTTGTTGTTGTTGTTTGTTTGTTTTTGCCAGAGAGTAACCAGGAAGGGGATTTGGAACCAAACCAGATTGAGTTGAGTGATGTACTTTGCAGAACTGACTGATGGGTGCAGATGATTCCATAGGTGGCCTTCCCCCTTGGAGTCAGGTCTACATGAAGGGTAGATGAGTGACAAAGGACACACCACTCCATGATACTATGTTGTTGAAGGACTTTTGTTTGTTTTGTGATTTTTTTTTTAATTGAGGTTCCTGTGGGGTTCGGCTGTTATCAAGACAAGCTGTAGAAGAATAGGGCTCTGGCAGACTCTGTTCCCAGCAAGAGATGCTATCCAACACACACACACACACACAAACACACACATACACACATACACACATTTACATACAACCCCCACCCCCAGTCACTGGCCATGTTTCTTGTGGAAGTAATGGGTAGAAAATGTTCCAGCCTATTTTAAGCCTTGTTCACACATTGTTCAAAACAAACTTACACAGGCTGTAAAAATCTTGGTTTATGTAATGTTTATTATATATAATATATATATTATATATATATATAATATTTATATATATTATAATATATAATATATATATAATATATAAATATATATATTATATATAATATATAAATATATATATAATATAATATATATATTTATATATTATATATATAATATATATTATATATAATATATAATATATTTAATATATATTTATAAAATATAAAATATATTATATATAAATATATATAAACATATTTATAAATTATTCCAATATATATGTATGTATATGTGTTCAGATGCAATTTTTCAGGGGTAGCTGTCTTTCTGCAGCTTAGACCCAAGTGTACTGAGAGGACTTTGCACCCACTACAGAGTTTATCAAAGATTGTATACTGCAGATGGCTTTGCAGTTCCTTTCATCAGGGCTGAAATCATGCTATTATGTTTCCTATCATGAATGGACAATCCCAGGTTCCTTACACTGGTTCATTTTTAAAATTTAATTTATACTCATCTCTTTTTAATATTTCATGTGATTAACTTATTATCTTTAATGTTTATTATCTGCCTGTCTTCCAGCGGTCAGAAATATTTTTATTATTGTTGTTTAGAGAAGTGCCAGGCACAATAAATGTTTCTTGATTAAATGAACGAATGAGACACAAAAAGAATATGGGATCGGTTCCAGAAGGACCAACCCTGGATGGTTATTTTGTGCTGAGAGTCTCACGGATTATCAGCTGTTTCTCTTTGAGATGGTACATCATGCTCTAATCACATGTGGAAAACTCACTTTCACTTTAGAGTTTGTAAGTGCTTTTATTTCAAATTCCATTAGTTTTGATTTGCATAAAATCCATCCCACCCCTCTCCTGTAAGGAGCTTTGAGGGAGAACTCACTTCCTAAGGAACATTGTGTTTGCTCAGATTAATATTATCACCAGAGTAGTATTGGAAAGAACACAAATAAGATCACAGTCACTCCTGGACTTAAAATCTTCCTTGGCTCCTATGTCTATGGGATAAATATCAAATGCTACAGTGTGATAGACAAGACTCTCTACAATCTGATACCTCACTCCCACTCCCTTGTGTTATCATCTGCTCTACTTCAACTCTAGCCCTGTTCTCCCTCACACTGAACTATGTGCACTTCCAGGAATGGCTTGATCTAGCCCATGGTCATGGCTTTGAACCTGCTGTTCTTGTTGCCTAGGAAGTTTCCCTTCTATATATTTCAACCTGTTGTTTTACATGGATTCCTCTAGGGCCTGCTGCATAGCAAATACCTGGTATGCATTTGTTGACGAAAGAAATCTTTAAGGCTCATATCTATAAGTACCTCAAGAAACTCTTTCTGTCTTTCTTTTTACCTAGCTTCCACCACACCCCAACCACACACACAAGGTTAAGTGCACCTTCTGTTTTAGTAACAAAATTTATTGAGTCGCTTTATGCCAGGTACTAATCTAAGCATTTTACCCATTTTAATTCATTTAAATCTTAACTACAAGCTAGAGTCCCTTACACCCCATTTTAACCATGGGAAAACCCAAGTCACAATGATGATAGATAACTTGTTCCAACAGCTGGTAAGTAGTGAAGCCAAAGTTGGAACCTGGTAGTCTGTTCCAGAATCAGTGCTCTTAACCCCTTGTCCATCCTGCCTCTCCTGTGTGCTTCCTTCTCCTTACAGCACACATTACACTAGGCTGTTACCATCTGGTTGACTTGACTTTAAGCTCCTTGAAATTAAAGGTTATATTTTGTCTTCTCTCTCTCTCTCTCTCTCTCTCCCTCCCTCCCTCCCTATTTTATGACAAGCACAGAGTTAGACTCTCAATGATCCACCCCCAATGACTTAGCTTTGAATGAATGAGTGAAGTAGTAAAAATAACTATTTTCATTCTCTATACAGGTTAATGAAGATGCTCTGATGTGGGAGAATTATTGGTAGACTATCCTCTCATTCCTTAGAAAGTGAAAGCATTTTCCCGGCACTGGGAATCTTAGCTTGTAGAAAATATGAAGCCAGAAAGCAATACTGATAACAAAGGCAATTGGAGGCGTGTGATGACCACGTCTGACACAAGCAGGATGCATCCAGAATATTTTGAAATAAACTGTAAAGTAAAGTACTAAAAATAGCGGAGATTAACAGCTGGGAAACACCAACACCAGACCTTTAATAGGAACTCCTCTAAGAATGAAACCAAAATGTTTGGCCAACCATCCAAACATGATTAGAAGTCTGGAACTTTCTGCCCCATCCCCCATCCTCCAAGGAAGAAAGAAGAGCTGGAGTTTAAGTTAATAAATCAATCATAACTATGTGAAAAGCCTCCATGAAAGTACCTAAACTAAGAACTTCTAGGTTGGAGACTACATTCACATGCTGGGATGTTGGCTCACCCCAACATCAAGGGGGACAGAAGTCCCTGTGCTTGAGATGCTCCCAGACCTTGCCCTACTACCTCTTTATCTTGCTGTTCATCTGTATCTTTTTTCATATCCTTTATAATAAAACAATGGACATAAGTCTTTCCCTGAGTTCTTGGAGTCTTTACAGCAAATTATGGTACATAAGGAGGGTGTTGTAGAACTCCCAATTCATAAGTGGTTGATCAGAAGTATAGGCAACAACCTAAACCTTGTGACCGGCGTCTGGTGTCATGGGACATCTTGTAGAACTGAGCCCTTAACTTCTGGGGTCTACAGCTAGTTAGTAGAGTCTCCAGCTAGTTAGCCTCATAATTGAATTGCAAGAAAAATAATTAGTATCCAGAGAGTTGAAGAATTAGTTGGTTTGGGGGAGGGAAACTTACACATGCAGTGTCAGAGTGCTATGAGTGAAGGAAAATGATTTTTCCTTTAGGTAGATAGACGTTCCCAAGGATTTATAAGTAGGAAGAAGGGGCAATGCTTGTCTGATTGCATCTTCCTTCTCTAAGAATTACAAAGCAATCCACAATAAGAAAGTTATCAAAGGTCACACAGTTAATCAGTGGTTAAGAAAAGACTTGAAAGTAAATCTGATTGCGGAATTCAAGTGCTAAGTATTGTACCTTGACTCAGGAAGGCAACTGTTTGTCTTACAGAAATCCGATCAACTGAATATTCATCTCCTTCATATTTTTGCTCTACTGCTTGGCATATTGTTTTGTGATTGACTTACTTATCATGTGTCTTTTATTTTTATAAGATTGTATTTATTATTTGACAGAGAGAGAGAGAGAGAGAGAGAGATCACAAGTAGGCAGAGAGGCAGGCAGGGGTGGGGGGAGCAGGCTCCCCTCGGAGTAGAAAGCCCTATGTGGGGTCCATCCAAGGACCCTTAGATCATGGCCTCAGCCTAAGGCAGAGGTTTAATCCACTGAGCCACCATGGTGCCCCTATCTTGTGTTTTTTAAAGTAGATCTCAGTGCCCTCTAGGGCAAGCAATGTGCCTGTCAGAGTCCATTATTTGGCAAATGAAGTCAAGATAGGGAGGGACAGGGGGAGGGTATATGGAAAGGAATAAAGAAATCTGGGTAAGAAGAGAAAGAGATGAGGATGCCTGAGTGGCTTAGTCAGTTGAGTGACTGCCTTCTCCTTGATCATGGAGTCCCAAGATTCCCATCTGGTTCTCTGCTCAGTGGGGAGTCTGCTTCTCTCTTTGGCCCTCCCCCTTCTGGTCCTCTCTCTCATTCTCTCTTAGGTAGATGAATGGAGTCAAAAATTTAAAAAAAAAAGAGGTGAAGATGGATAATGTATACAAACAAATACCTGGTCCTGATTCTGCCATATATACTGGCTTGTACCTGGGGAGCTATAGACAATCAGGCATAAAACCTCCATGTGCCCTTGTTCAGTTTCCGTGGGAAATGTCTTCAAATAATACAAATATGATTTATAAACAAATTGTTTAAAAGTTGTTGAGGCTAATAAGTGATGAGTAAAATCTACTTATTTCTCTCTTCCCTGAGTTCACCAGAGTGACTGTGCAAAGTCAGATATCCACTAGAACTCCAAAGCATTAGAAAAACACAGAATAAGGTGGTTTCCATCTTTAAAGATTGGTCAACCTCCAAGGGATGAGTTTGGCAAACCTCAGGTTGCAGGAATGGGGATGATTCTTCTTTGCTTAACTAATACCTAATGCCTAATACCATCAAACCTTATCTGAATAATCAATTATTTTAAAGAACAACAAAAGGAATATTGTTTTATGACATAAAAATTCTATAACTATTAAAAAAATCAGCTTCGGAGGAGGAGTCAAGATGGCGGAGAAGTAGCAGGCTGAGACTACATCAGGTAGCAGGAGATCAGCTCGATAGCTTATCTAAACATTGCAAACACCTACAAATCCAGTGGGAGAGCGAAGAGAAGAAGAACAGCAACTCTAGAAACAGAAAATCAACCACTTTCTGAAAGGTAGGACTGGCGGAGAAGTGAATCTAAAACGACGGGAAGATAGACCGCGGGGGGAGGGGCCGGCTCCCAGCAAGCGGCGGAGGAAGAGAGCACAAAATCAGGACTTTTAAAAGTCTGTTCCACTGAGGGACATTGCTCCAGGGGCTAAACCGGGGTGAAGCCCACGCGGGGTCAGCGTGGCCCCAGGACCCGCAGGGTCACAGAAGGATCGGGGGTGTCGGAGTGTCGGAGAGCTCGCAGGTATTTGAACGGAGAAGCCAGCTGCAGAGACAGAGCCGAGGACTGAACTCTCAGCTCTGGGTTACCTTGAACTGGTCGCGGGCTGGGTGAGCTCGGAGCGCAGCTAGAGGCTGGGGATACGGGAGTGATTGGGTGCTGTCCTCTGGGGGTGCACTGAGGAGTGGGGCCCCAAGCTCTCGGCTCCTCCGGGCCGGAGACTGGGAGGCCACCATTTTCATTCCCGTCCTCCGGAACTCTACGGAAAGCGTTCAGGGAACAGAAGCTCCCAAAAGCGAACCCGAGCCGATTACTTAGTCCGGCCGCCGGTAAGGGCGGTGCAATCCCGCCTCGGGCAAAGACACTTGAGAGTCACTACAACAGGCCTCTCCCCCAGAAGATCAACAAAATATCCAGCCAGGACGAAGTTCATCTATCAAGGAGAAAGCAGATTCAATTCCTAAGACAGCAGAGCAATTCCAGAGGAGGAGAAAGCAAAGCACGGAACTCATGGCTTTCTCCCCATGATTCTTTAGTCTTGCGGCTACTTCAATTTTTTTTTCTTTTTTCAATTTTTTTTTTCCTTTTTTCAATTTTTTTTTTCTTTTTTCTTTTTTCGTCTTCTGCTAAATTTTTTAAAACTTTTACCCTTTTCTTTTTTAACATTTTTGACTAGTTCATCTAAATATATATATTTTTTCTTTCTTTTTTATATTTTTTATTTGTTTTATTTTTTAAATTTTTTTCTTTTTTCTTTTTTTTTTCCAGAACCTGTTTTTATCCCCTTTATCCCCCCCACAATTTGGGGTCTCTTCTGATTTGGTTATAGCGCATTTTTCCGGGGTCTTTGCCACCCTTTTAGTAGTTTATTTGCTCCTTCATATCCTCTTATCTGGACAAAATGACAAGGCGGAAAAAATCACCACAAACAAAAGAACAAGAGACAGTACCGAAGGCTAGGGACCTAATCAACACAGACATGGGTAATATGTCAGATCAAGAGTTCAGAATGACGATTCTGAACATTCTAGCCGGGCTCGAAAAAGGCATGGAAGATATTAGAGAAACCCTCTCTGGAGATATTAAAGCCCTTTCTGGAGAAATTAAAGAACTAAAATCTAACCAAGTTGAAATCAAAAAAGCTATTAATGAGGTGCAATCAAAAATGGAGGCTCTCACTGCTAGGATCAATGAGGCAGAAGAAAGAATTAGTGATATAGAAGACCAAATGACAGAGAATAAGGAAGCCGAGCAAAAGAGGGACAAACAGCTACTGGACCATGAGGGGAGAATTCGAGAGATAAGGGACACCATAAGACGAAACAACATTAGAATAATTGGGATTCCAGAAGAAGAAGAAACAGAGAGGGGAGCAGAAGGTCTATTGGAGAGAATCATTGGAGAGAATTTCCCTAATATGGCAAAGGGAACAAGCATCAAAATCCAGGAAATGCAGAGAACCCCCCTCAAAGTCAACAAGAATAGGTCCACACCCCATCACTTAATAGTAAAATTTACAAGTCTTAGTGACAAAGAGAAAATCCTGAAAGCAGCCCGAGAAAAGAAGTCTGTAACATACAATGGTAAAAATATTAGATTGGCGGCAGACTTATCCACAGAAACCTGGCAGGCCAGAAAGAGCTGGCATGATATATTCAGAGCACTCAACGAGAAAAACATGCAGCCAAGAATACTCTATCCAGCTAGGCTATCATTGAAAATAGAAGGAGAGATAAAAAGCTTCCAGGACAAACAAAATCTGAAAGAATTTGCAAACACCAAACCAGCTCTACAGGAAATATTGAAAGGGGTCCTCTAAGCAAAGAGAGAGCCTAAAAGTAGTAGATCAGAAAGGTACAGAGACAATATACAGTAACAGTCACCTTACAGGCTAATAATGGCACTAAATTCATATCTCTCAATAGTTACCCTGAATGTTAATGGGCTAAATGCCCCAATCAAAAGACACAGGGTATCAGAATGGATAAAAAAACAAAACCCATCAGTATGTTGCCTACAAGAAACTCATTTTAGACGCGAAGACACCTCCAGATTTAAAGTGAGGGGGTGGAAAACAATTTACCATGCTAATGGGCATCAGAAGAAAGCTGGGGTAGCAATCCTTATATCAGATCAATTAGATTTTAAGCCAAAGACTATAATAAGAGATGAGGAAGGACACCATATCCTACTCAAAGTGTCTGTCCAACAAGAAGATCTAACAATTTTAAATATCTATGCTCCTAACGTGGGAGCAGCCAACTATATCAACCAATTAATAACAAAATCAAAGAAACACATCAATAATAATACAATAATAGTAGGGGACTTGAACACTCCCCTCACTGAAATGGACAGATCATCCAAGCAAAAGATCAGCAAGGAAATAAAGGCCTTAAATGACACACTGGACCAGATGGACATCACAGATATATTCAGAACATTTCATCCCAAAGCAACAGAATACACATTCTTCTCTAGTGCACATGGAACCTTCTCCAGAATAGATCACATCCTGGGTCACAAATCAGGTCTCAACCGGTATCAAAAGATTAGGATCATTCCCTGCATATTTTCAGACCACAATGCTCTGAAGCTAGAACTCAATCACAAGAGGAAAGCTGGAAAGAACCCAAATACATGGAGACTAAACAGCATCCTTCTAAAGAATGAATGGGTTAACCAGGAAATTAAAGAAGAATTGAAAAAATTCAGGGAAACAAATGATAATGAAAACACAACAGTTCAAAATCTGTGGGACACAGCAAAGGCAGTCCTGAGAGGAAAATATATAGCGGTACAAGCCTTTCTCAAGAAACAAGAAAGGTCTCAAGTACACAACCTAACACTACACGTAAAGGAGCTGGAGAAAGAACAAGAAAGAAACCCTAAACCCAGCAGGAGAAAAGAAATCATAAAGATCAGAGCAGAAATCAATGAAATAGAAACCAAAAAAACAATAGATAAAATCAATGAAACTAGGAGCTGGTTCTTTGAAAGAATCAATAAGATTGATAAACCCCTGGCCAGACTCATCAAAAGGAAAAGAGAAAGGACCCAAATAAATAAATTCATGAATGAAAGAGGAGAGATCACAACTAACACCAAAGAAATACAGACAATTATAAGAACATACTATGAGCAACTCTACGCCAACAAATTTGACAATCTGGAAGAAATGGATGCATTCCTAGAGACATAGAAACTACCACAACTGAACCAGGAAAAATAGAAAACCTGAACAGGCCCATAACCAGTAAGGAGATTGAAACAGTCATCAAAAATCTCCAAACAAACAAAAGCCCAGGGCCAGACGGCTTCCCAGGGGAATTCTACCAAACATTAAAAGAAGAACTCATTCCTATTCTCCTGAAACTGTTCCAAAAAATAGAAATGGAAGGAAAACTTCCAAACTCATTTTATGAGGCCAGCATCACCTTGATCCCAAAACCAGACAAGGATCCCACCAAAAAAGAGAACTACAGACCAATATCCTTGATGAACACAGACGCAAAAATTCTCGCCAAAATACTAGCCAATAGGATTCAACAGTACATTAAAAGGATTATTCACGACGATCAACTGGGATTTATTCCAGGGCTACAGGGTTGGTTCAACATCCACAAATCAATCAATGTGATAGAACACATTAATAAAAGAAAGAACAAGAACCATATGATACTCTCAGTAGATGCTGAAAAAGCATTTGACAAAGTACAGCATCCCTTCCTGATCAAAACTCTTCAAAGTGTAGGGATAGAGGGCACATACCTCAATATTATCAAAGCCATCTATGAAAAACCCACCGCAAATATCATTCTCAATGGAGAAAAACTGAAAGCTTTTCCGTTAAGGTCAGGAACACGGCAGGGATGTCCATTATCACCACTGCTATTCAACATAGTACTAGAAGTCCTAGCCTCAGCAATCAGACAACAAAAAGAAATTAAAGGCATCCAAATTGGTAAAGAAGAAGTCAAACTATCACTCTTCGCAGATGATATGATACTATATGTGGAAAACCCAAAAGACTCCACTCCAAAACCTCTAGAACTTGTACAGTAATTCAGTAAAGTGTCAGGATATAAAATCAATGCACAGAAATCAGTTGCATTTCTGTACACCAACAACAAGACTGAAGAAAGAGAAATTAAGGAGTCAATCCCATTCACAATTGTACCCAAAACTATAAGATACCTAGGAATAAACCTAACCAAAGAGACTAAGAATCTATACACAGAAAATTATAAAGTACTCATGAAAGAAATTGAGGAAGACACAAAAAAATGGAAAAATGTTCCATGCTCCTGGATTGGAAGAATAAATATTGTGAAAATGTCTATGCTACCTAAAGCAATCTACACATTTAATGCAATCCCTATCAAAATACCATCCATTTTTTTCAAAGAAATGGAACAAATAATCCTAAAATTTATATGGAACCAGAAAAGACCTCGAATAGCCAAAGGAATATTGAAGAACAAAGTCAAAGTTGGTGGCATCACAATTCCGGACTTCAAGCTCTATTACAAAGCTGTCATCATCAAGACAGCATGGTACTGGCACAAAAACAGACACATAGACCAGTGGAACAGAATAGAGAGCCCAGAAATCGACCCTCAATTCTATGGCCAACTAATCTTCGACAAAGCAGGAAAGAATGTCCAATGGAAAAAAGACAGCCTCTTCAATAAATGGTGCTGGGAAAATTGGACAGCCACATGCAGAAAAATGAAATTGGACAACTTCCTTACACCACACACGAAAATAGACTCCAAATGGATGAAGGACCTCAATGTGAGGAAGGAATCCATCCAAATCCTTGAGGAGAATGCAGGCAGCAACCTCCTCGATCTCAGCCGTAGCAACATCTTCCTAGGAACAACGGCAAAGGCAAGGGAAGCAAGGGCAAAAATGAACTATTGGGATTTCATCAAGATCCAAAGCTTTTGCACAGCAAAGGAAACAGTTAACAAAACCAAAAGACAACTGACAGAATGGGAGAAGATATTTGCAAACGACAGATCAGATAAAGGGCTAGTATCCAAAATCTATAAGGAACTTAGCAAACTCAACACCCAAAGAACAAACAATCCAATCAAGAAATGGGCAGAGGACATGAACAGACATTTCTGCAAAGAAGACATCCAGATGGCCAACAGACACATGAAAAAGTGCTCCACGTCTCTCGGCATCAGGGAAATACAAATCAAAACCACAATGAGATATCACCTCACACCAGTCAGAATGGCTAAAATGAACAAGTCAGGAAATGACAGATGCTGGCGAGGATGCGGAGAAAGGGGAACCCTCCTCCACTGTTGGTGGGAATGCAAGCTGGTACAACCACTCTGGAAAACAGCATGGAGGTTCCTCAAAATGTTGAAAATAGAACTACCCTATGACCCAGCAATTGCACTACTGCGTATTTACCCTAAAGATACAAACATAGTGATCCGAAGGGGCACGTGTACCCGAATGTTTATAGCAGCAATGTCTACAATAGCCAGACTATGGAAAGAACCTAGATGTCCATCAACAGATGAATGGATAAAGAAGAGGTGGTATATATACACAATGGAATACTATGCAGCCATCAAAAGAAATGAAATCTTGCCATTTGCGACGACGTGGATGGAACTAGAGCGTATCATGCTTAGTGAAATAAGTCAATCGGAGAAAGACAACTATCATATGATCTCCCTGATATGAGGACATGGAGAAGCAACATGGGGGGGTAGGGTGATAGGAGAAGAATAAATGAAACCAGATGGGATTGGGAGGGAGACAAACCATAAATGACTCTTAATCTCACAAAACAAACTGGGGGTTGCTGGGGGGAGGTGGGATTGGGAGAGGGGGAGCGGGCTATGGACATTGGGGAGGGGAGGCGAACCATAAGAGACTATGGACTCTGAAAAAACAACCTGAGGGTTTTGAAGGGTCAGGGGGAGGTTGGGGCAACCTGAGGGTTTTGAAGGGTCAGGGGTGGGAGGTTGGGGGAACAGGTGGTGGGTAATGGGGAGGGCACATTTTGCATGGAGCACTGGGTGTTGTGCAAAAAGAATGAATACTGTTACGCTGAAAAAAAATAAATAAAATGGAAAAAAAATCAGCTTCATCATCCCAAGTGTCCACTGATGAATGAATGGTTGAAGAAAATTTAGTGCATACACACACACACACACAGTGGACTATAAGTCAGCCATAAAAAGAGAATGAGGGGCACCTGGGCAGCTCATACAGTTAAGCATCTGACTCTCAATATCAGCTCAGGGCATGATTTCAGGGTCCTAGCATCAAGCCCTGTGCTGGGCTCCTTGCTCAGCAAGAAGTCTGGTGGAGATTACCGCCTCCATCTCCTTCTGACCCTCCCTGCTGTGCTCACTCAATCTCTCTGTCTCTCTCACTCTCTCTAAAACAAATAAACCTTGGGCACCTAGGTGGCTCAGTGGGTTAAAGCCTCTGCCTTCAGCTCAGGTCATGATCTCAGGGTTCTGGGATGGAGCCCCACATCAGGCTCTCTGCTCAGCAGGGAGTCTGCTTCCCTTCCTCTCTCTCTGCCTGCCTCTGCCTACTTGTGATCTCTGTCAAATAAATAAATAAAATCTTAAAAAAATTTAAAATAAATAAATAAAATAAAATAATCCTTTAAAAAATGAGATCTTGCCATTGTGATGATGTGGAAGGACCTAGAAGTTATTATGCTAAGTGAAATAAGGCAGAGTAAGACAAATCACTTGATATAAGCAAATGTACCAAAAAAAAAAAAAAACCCACAGAAACAGACCTATAAATACAGAGAACAAAGTGATTGAACCAGGGAAGGGGAGTAGTGGCATGGACAAAAAGGGTGAAGGAAGTGGGAGATACAGGCTTCCAGTTACAGAATGAGTAAGTCACTGGGATGAAAGATAAACACAGAGCATAGTCAGTGGTACTATAACAGCATTGTATGGTGACAGATGGCAGCTAGCCTTGTGGTGGACATAGCATCACAATTAGAGTGTTCGAATCATAATATCGTATGCCTAAAACAAAGGCAACACTGTGTGTCTACTATACTTCAATTAAAACATTAGCTTCGGTCAAGATGGCGGGGAAGTAGGAGGAGGCACCGTTTCAACCTGTACTCTAAAGTGAGCTGATTACCTACCAAAGAACTCTGACTACCCATGAAATCAGTCTGAGATCAGAATTATAAACGTCTGGATCTCTACAGGAGCAGAAGACGCCAGGTAAAGCAGACTGGAAGCTTTGGACTGATATTGGAAGATAAAAAAAGAGAGGGAGGGAGCTACCAGAGGTGACCAATTGGAAAGTAATACCCCAACACAAGAGAGCTCTGCGTCTGGGGACCAGCATTAACTTGGAGTCTGGTTGAAAGCACCCAAAAAACAAAGAGCAAATGATCGCGTGGGGGTAATAGTGGGAACCTGGGTGGTTAGGGTCAGGGACCTAAGTCCCAGGACCTAGGACAGCCTCCCCTGGCGCTGAGCCAGAGAGAGTGTGGCGGAGAAATCAGGTCTCCATCCCTGAGCCCCCAGTGCACCTGAACGCCAGTGCTCCGGAGAACAAGTGGGGTCTGGCTCCCGTGAGGGGGTGGGAGCCTGGACAGATGGCAATCCTGAAACGCGCACCTCCCACACCCTCCCTTGGGATAGGTGCTCATAGGCGCTAGCCTGGAGCTCTGGCATCCAGAAAAAACAGACATTCCCAGCCCGGGACAGCGGGAAAATCTCAGTGTGTGATCTCTGCTCAGAACCTCTCTGGCGGCCTGGAGCTGCCTACACAGCCACCGCTGCCCTGGTTTTGGGTACAACAAGGAGCTCCTGCATCCCCAGGGACAGTGACTCAGAACTGACTCTGCCAGCAGCTTTTGCAAAACATTCTGAGGCTTCTCTCTGAGAGGGAGGTCGGGGTGCAGCTTGCTGTCCTCTAAACCTCCAAAAACCATCAAAAGCTATCAAAGTGAGAGAAAGCAGATGAAAGAACATAAAAACCCCCAGAGAACAAAAGGCTGAAAAAAAAACAGTTTCCTCAGAGCTCACCCCCTTGAGGGGAGCAGGAGGACCTAACTCAGGGAACATCATTGTCTGAAAACCCATGTGGCAAGCCCCTCCCCCAAAAAACCAGCCAGGAAGGAAGAAAAAAAAAAAAAAGACTACAAGAGAACAACCACCACTACTTCATAAATACAACTTTTGTTTTTAACTCTTTACCAATATTCTGGTTCTTTTTTTTTTTTTATACATACAGAAAATTTTCTTACCTATTTACCACCACACTGAGATGTCCAGTACATCAAATTCTTTAATAACCTTCTAACCTGAAATTTTTGATACATACACCCATGATCCTACCTTTAATTGTGGATTTGTTCTGCCAGTCTTTTGGTCATTTTCTGAATATTTACACTGAGATGAGTGTTATCTAGTTTTCTCCAGGGGACAAGGTGACCTTAGGGTCCTCACTGCACCATCTTCCCCCAAGGTACTTTTTTACTAGTTACTTCTTTAAAGTGCTCACTATGGCAACTGCCTGACCTCCACTAGATGTATAGATGTATGGATATTTTTGTTCATTCTTGATTCTGTTCCATTGTTCTAAAGCTCTGTCTTTATGCCACTACCACAAAGTCAGACATCATGATTTTGTTGTAAATGAGGAAATGTAAGTCCACTAAATTTGGTCTCTCTCTTTTTCTTTTTTTTTTTTTTTTTTAAGACTGTTTAGGCTAAGTTCATCTTTGATCTCCTGGTTGATCCAAACATTCTTAAGCAAGGTGGTCTTTAGCTTCCAGATGTTTGAGTTCCTTCTGAACTTTTCCTTGTGATTGAGTTCCAGTTTCAAAGCATTGTAATCTGAGAATATGCAGGGAATAATGTCAGTCTTTTGGTATTGGTTGAGTCCTGCTTTGTGACCCAGTATGTGGTCTATTCTGGAGAAGGTTCCATGTGCACTTGAGAAGAATGAGTATTCTGTTGTTTTAGGGTGGAATGTTCTATATATGTCTATGAGGTCCATCTGGCCCAATGTTTCATTCAATGTACTTATTTATTAATTTTCTCCTTCGATGATCTGTCTATTACTGAGAGAGGCATATTAAGATCTCCTACTATCAATGTATTCATATCAATTTGACACTTTATCTTGATTAATAATTTTCTTATGTAATTGGCTGCTCCCATATTGGGGGTGTAGATATTTACAATTGTTAATTGTAAAAGATGTCAAATCATCTTGGTGGATAGTCACTTTAAGAATTATGTAGTGTCCTTCTGTATCTCTGACTACGGTCTTTAGTTTAAAGTCAAATTTATCTGATATTAGAATTACTACCCTGGCCTTCTTTTGAGGCCCATTGGCATGAAAGATGCTTCTCCATCCCTTCACTTTCAGTCTGGGTGTATCCTTAGGTTCAAAATGGGTCACTTCTAGGCAATATATGGATGGGTCCTGTCGTTTTATCCAATCTGCAACCCTGTGTCATTTTATGGGCACATTTAGGCCATTCACATTGAGAGTGATTATTGATAGATACGTTTTGATTGACATCGTGTTACCTTTGAAGTCTTTCTGTCTGTAGATTGTTTCTATATTTCTGTTCAATGATATTCCTAGGATTTTTTCTCTTTTATAGGATCCCCCTTAGTATTTCCTGCAGTGTCAGCATGGTGGTTGCATAGTCTTTTAAGCCTTGCCGTTCTTGGAAACTCTTTCTCTCTCCATCCATTTTGAATGTCAGTCTTGCTGGATTAAGTATTCTTGGCTGCATGTTCTTCTCATTTAGTACTCTGAATATATTTTGCCAGCCCTTCCTGGCTTGCCAGGTCTCTGTGGACAGGTCTGACATTATTCTAATGGGCTTTCCTCTGTATGTCAGGAGCTTCTTTGTCCTAGCTGCTTTTAAGAGGGTCTTTCTAGAATCATAATTACTCATTTTAATTATAAGGTGTCACGAGGACTTTCGAGAATCTAAAACCTTGGGGGGGAACCTGTCTGCCTCTAGTACATGAATGTTCCAATAATTCTGACATTGGAACGTTTCATGGCATCATTTATTTCCATGATTCTGTTTCTCTGGCTTCTGAGCTGTTTTTTCCAGGCTTCCTCCTGATCCTTTCTCTCTATCTGTTTGTCCTCCAGATCACTAATTCTATCTTCTGTCTCAGTTTCCCTAGCTTTTAGAGAATTTATATTAGATTGGAATTCATTGAGAGCATTTTGAACATCATCCCTGGTGGCTTTCAGTTCTGCCCTAACATTGTGAACATCATCCCTGGTGGCTTTCAGTTCTGCCCTAATCAATTCCGTTTGGTCATCCATGGCTTTCTCCAACCTAGCTATTGCCTGGATAACTGTTAGCCTGAATTCCTTTACTGACATATTGTCTATGTCGATAGCCATTAGCTCTGTTGCATAAGGTCCATCCTCTGTATTTTTCTTCTGTTGGGCATTCCTCCTCCTAGTCATTTTGGTAAGAGATGAATGAACAGATGCAGCTAGATGTATTGATTGTGGTGCAGTCAAGGTGCACCCTGGAACCTTCTGTGCAATCAGGGTTCCCCACCCAAATGAGAGAAAAAAGAAAAGAAAAAGAAATACAGCAGAAGAAAAAAAAAGAAAAGAAAAAAAAGGGGGAAAAAGAGAGAGAGACAGGAAAAAAGGGAAGATAAAAGAGAAGGCTCAGCCCAAATGGGCCCCATGGTAAGATTTATGAAGTATACCAACAGAAACAGACAAACACAAAGTCTGTTAAAATTATATGACAAGAGAAAATTATATATATATATATATATATATGCAAAAAAATGAAGAAACTCATCAGAAAGAATCCCAAGTAAAAGATTTATATACTATCAGGACAAACACAAATACACAGAAACACAGGTAGAAGGAAAAGTTTGGAAAGTGGTTATAAATTCTCAGTGTGCGCGAGGAAGGTTACTTTGATTCTTCCTGAATATATCTTGATGTTTTTGTTAAGGGACTCAACTTTCCTAAGATATAGGGAGATTAAAAATTGGTTTGTCTATAGGGTAGCATTGATTGGGGAAAGGGGATTACCTTGAAGTTTAACTCTATATGTATATTAGAAAATAAAAATTAAAAAAGAAACCTGACTAAACTAAGAAAAAATTTTAAAATATTAAAAAAATAGAAAAGCAAAAGAAAAACACGGGTGTATGTATCTAAAAGTTCAGTTTAGAAGGTTATTAAGGAATTTGATGTACTGGACATCTCAGCGTGATGGTAAATAGGTTAAAAATTATCTGTTTGTATATAAAAAAAAAAGAACCAGAATGTTGGTAAAGAGTTAAAATTAAAAGTTGTATTTATGAAGTAGTGGTGGTTGTTCTCTTGTAGTCTTCTTCTTCTTTTTTTTTTTTTTTCTTCCGTCCTGGTTGGTTTTCTGGCGGAGGGTCCTGACACTTGTGTTTTCATACTATGATGTTCCCTGAGTTAGGTCCTCCCACCCCCCTCAAGGGGGTGGGCTCTGAGGAAACCATTTTTTTCATGCTTTTGTTCTCTAGAGGTTTTTATGTTCTTTCATCTGTTTTGTCTTGCTTTGACAGCTTTTGATGGTTTTTGGAGGTTTAGAGGAGAGCAAACTGCACCCCAACCTCCCTCTCAGAGAGAAGCCTCAGAATGCTCTGCAGAGCTGCTGGCAGAGTAGGTTCTGACTCATGGTCCCTGGGGATGCAGGATCTCCTCGTGGTAGCCAATACCAGGGCAGCGTCGGCTGTCTGGGCAGCTCCAGACTGCCAGAGAGGTTCCAAGCATCAATCGCATACTGAGATTTTCCCGCTGGCCCAGGCTAGGAATGTCTGTTTTTTCTGGATGCCAGACCTCCAGGCTAGCACCTTTTAGCACCTCTCCCAGGGGAGGATGTGGGACGCATGCATTTCAGGATTGCTGTCTGGCCAGGCTCCCAGCTCCTCATGGGAGCCGGACTCCAGGCCTTCACGGACATGGAGCTGGTTGCTCAGGCCAGCTGGCAGGTCAGGGACAAAGACCTGGTTTCTCTGCTGCACTCTCTCTGGCTCAGCGCCAGGGGAGGTTGTCCTGGGTCCAGGGACTTAAGCCCCTGTTCCTAACCGCCCAGAATCCCACTATTTCCCCCCACGGTCCTTTGCTCTTTCTTTCTTTCTTTCTTTCTTTCTTTCTTTCTTTCTTTCTTTCTTTCTTTCTTTCTTTCTTTTTTGTGCTTTCACCCAGGCTCCAAGTTAATGCTGGTCCCCAGATGCAGGGCACACTCGTATTGGGGTATTACTTTCCAATCGGTCACCTCTGGTGGCCCCCTCCCCCTTTTGTTTATCTTCCGATATCAGTCCAACGTTCCCACTCTGCTTTACCTGCCACTGGTGTCTTCTGCTCCTGTAGAGATCCAGACGTCTATTCTGATCTCAGGCTGATTTTGTGGGTGATCAGAGTTATTTGGTTGATAATCAGCTCACTTTAGGGTACAGGTTGAAACGGCGCCTCCTCCTACTTCCCTGCCATCTTGACTCCACCCAATGCTTTTCTGTTATTAATTGCTATTTTAATTCTCCTGTTATTGGATAACATACTCTGTATGATTTCTTCAAATTACTAGGATTCTGAATATGTAGATCAATCAGGGTAGAACTCATATTTTAATCATTTGGAGTCTTCCATCTCAACATGAACAAAATGGATGTCTCATTTATTTAGGTCTTCTTTATTTTTCCTCAGCGGTGTTTTATCTTTTTTGGTGTACTCATATTTTACATATTTTATCATATTTACCCTAAGCATTTCATATTAACTGCTATTTGTAAACAGAGTTTTTTTTTTAAGAGTTTGTTGCTTGTATGCAGAAATACAGCTGGTTGTTGTTCTTTGTATGTTTTGTATCCTGTACCTTTGAAAAACTCACTTATTACTGTTATTAGATTTTTTTTTTTGCTTGTTCTATTGAACTTTCCACATAGATGATCATTTGTCTATAAACAAGGGTAGTTCTACTTCTTCGTTCCAATCTAGATTCCCTTTATTTCCCATTTTGTCCTGATTTCTCTGGCTGAAGTCTAAATATATTGTGGAAAAGAAGTGGTGATGATAAACATCATTCTCCTACACTTGCTATTAAGAGGACAGGGGAATTTCCCTTCTATTCCTCGCCTGCTGAATTTATCACGAATACTGAATTTTGTCAATTTTTCTATTGTCAATTGAAATAACCATATGATTTTTTTAATTATCAATTTGTTAATATGTAAATTCTGTTCATTGGTTTTAGAATGTTAAAGCAACCTGCATTCTTGAGATCAACCCCACTCTGTCATGATGTAACATCCTTTTTCATGTATTGTTGAATTCAATTTGCCAAAGAGTATTTTTAGAATTTTGGCATCTGTATTCCTGAGGGATACTGGTCTGTAATTTTCTTTTCTTATAATGTCTTTGTCTGCCTCTGGTAATCAGATTAATACCAGCTTCTATGAATGAGTTTCTGTGTCTTCCCTTTAGGTTTATGGAGCAGGTTATGTAGGGTTAGGTTGTTTGTTTGTTTTTCCTATCGTCCTTTCTTCCTTTTTTCTTTTCCTATCCTTTCCTTTCCCTTCATTCCTTCCTTCTTTACTTCTTGTTTTAGAATTCAGCTGTGATTGCTGTATGGGATTTGAGTTTTATTTTGGGGGAAGGCTTTAACTATATACTCAATGTCCCTTATAGGACTATTCAGGTTATTTGTTTGTTTCTGAGTAAACTGTGATAGATTGCATAGGTTATGGATTTTTTTCAATGTCCTCAACATTGTCAAATTTATAGCCATATAATTATTCATAATAATTCCTTATTGTCCTGTTAATATCTATAGAATTTGTAGTCATATTTTGTCACAAACTTTTGATAGTAGTAATTCTAATATTAGTATATTATATAGCAGTAGTGTTAGCATCTTTTTTTTTTAATGGTTGGCCAATCTACCAAAGGTTTAATAGTTTTATTTTTTTAATATTTCATTTCATTTATTTATTTGAGAGAGAGAGAGAGAGACAGCATGAGCATGGTGGAGGGGCAGAAGGAAGAGAAGCAGACTCCTTACTGTCCAGGGAGCCTGACTCAGGGCTTGATCACAAAACCCACACATCATGACCTGAGCCAAAGGCAGACACTCAGGATCCCAAAAGATTGAGATGATTCCCTCCAAATTATCAGAGTACAATGCTTTGAAACTGGAACTCACCCACAAGAAAATTAATGGAAACTAATGAGAATGCAGACACATTGTTCTAAACCCATGCGATACAGCAAAGGCAGTCCTTAGTCCTAAGTCCAAAAGAGGAAATATATAGCCACCCAAGCCTCACTCAAAAGAAAAAAAAAAGTGAAAAACCCCAAATACACCAAATCTCTTTATACCTTAAAGAACTAGATTCTTTCCATAGTCTGGCTATTGATATGAGGACATGGAGAAGCAACATGGGGGAGTAGGGGGATAGGAGAAGAGTAAATGAAACAAGATGGGATTGGGAGGGAGACAAACCATAAATGACTCTTAATCTCACAAAACAAACTGGGGGTTGCTGGGGGGAGGTGGGATTGGGAGAGGGGGAGCGGGCTATGGACATTGGGGAGGGGAGGTGAACCATAAGAGACTATGTACTCTGAAAAACAACCTGAGGGTTTTGAAGGGTCAGGGGTGGGAGGTTGGGGCAACCTGAGGGTTTTGAAGGGTCAGGGGTGGGAGGTTGGGGGACCAGGTGGTGGGTAATGGGGAGGGCACGTTTTGCATGGAGCACTGGGTGTTGTGCAAAAAGAATGAATACTGTTACACAGAAAAAAATAAATAAAATGAAAAAAAAAAAAGAACTAGAAAATCAACCACAAATTAAGTCAAACCCACCTGTTGCCAGCTTTTTCCTGTGTGCCCCTTTGGTTGGTGTGGTGTGTGGCCAGGCCACACACTCTCTTCTTCTTTTCAAGGACCACATGGGGAAGCCCATCTGCTCCCGTTTCTTCCAGAGTACCTCTCTGTTCTCATTCTTCTCTCCCCTGAGCTCTAGAGCTTGTGTATCTTAACAGAGATGAGACGGCTCCATCTGACATCTCACTCGTTCAACAAGTACTTTATTGGAACTTCTTACGTGCTGGTGGGGAAGAGCTATGGAATGCCCCTGAAAATATTCTTTATTTTTTAAGTTTTGGGGGTTCAATTTAGTGATGCATCAGTTGGATATAATATGTGGTGCTCATTTCATCAAATGCCATCCATGATGCCCACAATTCAGTCACCCCATGTCCCAGCTTACCTCTTCTCCAGCAACCCTCAGTTTGTTCCCTAATGTTGAGTCTCTTATGGTTGGCCTCCCTCTCTATATGCATCTTTTTTTTTTTCTCCCCCTCCCCTATGTTCATTGGTTTTGTTTCTTATAATATGCTTATGATAGAAATCATATGGCATTTGGCTTTCTGTGACTGACTTCTTTCCCTTAGCGTTAATACCCTCTGGTTCCATCCTCCTTCTTACAAATGACAAGGTGTCAATCTTTTGGTGTCTGAGTAATATAACAAGGTATCTAGGTACCACCTCTTCATTATCCAGACTTGAAAAAGTTCTGCTTTTGCACCCAGCTCTTTATATTATTTTGTGGTATCTTCCTGAAACAGACTGCCTCCCCTCCATGGTATCGTCAGCTCTACTACACCTGATTCAAATCTCCATCCTCCTGCCTTCCCAATGGCGGTCATGTTTCTACTTGTATACTTGGAGAAAGTATATGATCACACCTTTGATTGATTTCTTGAGTGTACAGAATGATTTGAAAAGTATGAACTTGTATTTGAGGGAGGAGAGCAATGTAATTCTTCCCCCCAGAATTTCCTGATTGGATGCTCGACATGAAGACTATGAACCCGGTGACAGGGTGTATTTTGTTGCCCCCCTTCTATGAGAGCTAAAGGCCACTATGATATGGGCAAGCAGGTACTTCCTGGTGACACCACTTCATCCGCTCCAGGTTGACGTTTATTGTGGGAAGATGTCCTACACGTAATGCCTACCATTTTCTCCACGTATTATTTAAGCTTTGATGGACAAGCTGAGAGTAGCATTTTCTATGGACATGTGGTCTGACTTAAGTACAACTGTGACCTTTCATGGTGTCTAATGCTCCATATCTTTATTAATATCCACCTTAGTGTTCTAATTAATGGTGCCTCTGTGTGGCAGATTAACCTTTGTAGTGTTTGAACCTTTCAGCCTCGCTGTGCCCATCAGTCTAAATATAACTCAAATATTAATTTTTCCTCTTGAAGGACTTTTTGCCTCTTTTCCTTTTAAAACATGGTTTCCATGTGATGATATCAGTCAGGGGTGTCACTGAGAAAGCCATCAGTAATTGGCCAGCTGACCTGCTTGGTGATTGGTCACCAGTATGAGGCCAATCTGAGAAATCCCAGGTGATTGGCCAGCACACATTGGTGACACCACATGGTGGTGACATCACATGAAGAAGGCATTGTGATGTCCCAGGGCAGTTATAAAAGCTTGGCAACGGCCCAGGCTGCAGTGAGAAGAGAGATGGCGGTTCGCTCACAGCTCTTCCTGCTGCTCTTCCTCGACTTCTATGTCCTGTTCCCTGTCCCTGCCCATGGCAAGCCCCCTGCCCACTCCACCTGCCCCGGGCCTCTCTCCAATACGCTACACACCACCTTCATGTTAGCACCTACTTTTGCGCCCCTCTGTGGTCCGGATAGTCCCCGAACCCGTACACGCCGACTCGCTGACCCATTTCGCACTCACAGGCTGGCCCAGGCCCTCAGGGAGACATTCTCATTTGGCACGTGGGAGTGGGACACTGTCTACCGGAGTACCATGGATTCTCAGCCAGCTGGGCCCCACACCTCTCGGGTCACAGGCGTGTTCAGTACAGGAAAGCCGGTTCCACATCCTGAGGGAACACTGGACACACTACTACTCTGGAGCCCTCCAACCTGGCCCAGCACAGGGCACATGAATGCTCTGAACATCCAGCCGACCCAGATGTGCACAGTGTGTGGAATGTCTGGAGACACCAGGCAGAGAGGGAATTTTACGAAACAAGTAGGTACTGGGAAAAGGAATCACCACATCTCTGTATGCAGTGTTAGTCATTGCAATAGTGACCCTCCATCCATGGACTGTCTGAAACAAATCATCAGTGGACAAAATAATTCCCCAGAAACCTGGCTAACCTGGAGCCTACAGACCATCAATCCTCAAACACAGCCTAAGAAAGAGAAAGTCAGGCCTCAGAGCAGAGCACCTGCCAAGATCCCAGAGACTGGGAGGCTTCTGATCCCATTTGAAACTGGGCCGATGAGTCACACAGACACTTGGTGGACAAGGAGCCTCCATACCTCAAGTTGGCCAGCCCAATGTAGCACAAGGCAAGTAAGCCCCGAGAACAGGTTTGCCAAGAGCCATGAAACCATGATTCCTGCATCCCAGCACTGTATCGGGAAAGCGACTCCACTCACCAGAAGCATGACCATGGGCCTTTGTACCCAGTGTACAAAAAATCAGCTCTCCCCTAGGCCAAGCAGGCACCTGGACAGCCCACTGACCAGGTGCTCTTGGACCAGGAGACCAACAACTGAGCTGTCTGACAAGCTAAGTAGGCACGTTGTCAGGGGGCTCCCCATGTACGCTTGGCCCTGGACCGCAACAACTCAGCTCTCTGCTTGGTCAAGCAAGCACCATGACCGTGGGTTCACTATGTGCCCATCGACTTGGAGAGCCACGGCTCAGCAGTCTGATAGACTGAGGAGAAACCTTGACACTGGGCTCAACATGTGTTCTTTGTCCTTGAGACCAACAAATCAGCTCTTTGTATGGCCACAGAGGCAACTCGACAGCAGGCTCACCATGTACCCATGGACCTGGAGACCAACAAGTGAGCTGTCTGGTAAGCCCAGCTGGCACCTTGAGAGTGGGATCACCATGGGACCTTGGATACTGAGCCCAGGAAAAGAGCTCTCGGGTAGGCCAAGCAGACAACTGGACTTGAGGCTCACCATTTGCCCTTGGATCTGGCAACCAACAACACCTCTCATTGCTTGGCCAAGCAGGCACCATGACAATGGGCTCACCATGTGCCCTTGGACCTGGAGACCAACAATGCAGCTCCATGATAAGCCAAGCAGGCTACTTCAATGTACTTCAGCCTAAGGTCCTTGTGGCCTGCTATCTCTGCATTATTCATTTTGTGGGGAGGTCTCCTCCTGATGAGAAAACTATGCCATGCCATAGAAGGTGAATCAGGCCAGTGGTTTCAACACTTTGTTTTCGAATTCATGGCAGGAAATGAAGAGGGGCAATGGGAGGAAGTAGTGCAGGAGACCCAGGCACTGAACTATGTGGAGTCATTGGCAGAAATCCTCCAGTTGAAGGAGCAGTGTTCCATCCTCAAGGGAGAAGTGCAGGCCTTAAGGCAAGAAGCCAAGCAGTGCACTGAGATGCTGGCCCAGCTCCATGAGGTGGAGAGCTTCTTTATTCAAATGAAGGTCTTTCTCGATGTGTCTGCCTTACGCGCAGTGCCCAAGGGTTAGTGTTTGTGTACCTACCCACTATGGCATTGAAGGGGAGTTGGAAAATAGGTGTTCGTCTCCCCAATTGATGGTATGTTGTGAATTTAAATATTAGGCAAATAAACCGTTTAAAATAAAAAATTTAAAAGAAAAACAACCAAAATTGATGATTTCTAAATAACTGGTTTACAGAAAGCAAACCCTGGGTGATTATAAAGGGCAGCCTGTCTTACAGTCACTACTATCCCTTATGATCCATTGCATTCTTCTGAGGTTGGGGTGTCCATGGCTCTGAGAATATGTCGATTAAGTATGCAGAGTTGACATTGAGCACAACCTGCCTGTCTTCATCAACACGTTCAGACACACTGAACTCTAGAAGCAAAGCAGAGGACCTAAGTTCAGCAGCATTCTGATCGGAAGGAATAGAGAATCTGTGTGTCTGTTCACAGGTATTTCTGCCTAAAGCATTGGCAGAGACCATTTTTGTCAGATTTTTGCTAAGTGGGAGGTTGGCCCCTGATGTTATGGCTTCAGATTGTTGCCAGGAAAACAGCTGTTGGTTGGGGACAGATTCGTCTATGATGCAGTCCTTGGAAGAACAAGTGTGACAAGACCAGGCAGGAAGGGTAGAGTGACTCCAGAGGTGGGGGACGATGCCCTGTCTCTGGGTGAATAGGTTTGGGGTCAGAGCAGGAGGCAGAATGGTGGCCAGGCTGGTGGGCTCCATTCTGACCAAAAGGCACTGCAGGAATTGGGGGGACATGTGGGATTCACTTTGGGTGCTTTAGGTTTGCCCAGAGTAAGGCGCAGTGGGACAGAGGTGGGAACAGGGGCACCTTGGAGACTCTAGGGTCTGCTTGGGTATGAGGAATGGGGCCACTCCAGAGAGTCAGTGCTGATCTTCTGATAAATTGGACATTGGGGGTCAGAATGGAGTTGGAAGGTGAGATTCCTGGCTGACTCCTCCTGGGCTATGCTCCATCTTAGCTCCAGGGATGTGGAGTGGGAATGCAGGTGGGGTGCCACTAGCGTAATTTGGCATCTACATTTGACACCAACTGAGATTGTAGGGGAAATGCCTAGAGCTGTGTCTCCTGGGCTGACCTCCGTAATGAGAGTGTGCTCATAGCAACTGGGCATACACAGAAGGGAACCATGAGGAAGTTTCCTTTGGGGCTGTATTGAACTTCAAGGGAACTTGGAAAGTGGGAGACTTGCAATCATAAGATGGATGATGTCTGGGCTGATTGGAGGGGCTGCTTCCAGGAGCCTGGGTGGATGCTAGTTGAGTCCAGATCACTTAAATGTAAGGCAGGTATGGGTTGCTTATGTGATGCTAGCCCTCAGAAACTCCTGTGATTAGCTGCTCAGATCATGCTCACTGAAACAATGGTTCCACAAACATCAGGCCCCTGGGTGGGCTGGCACCCAAGAGCTGCTCATCTCTTCAGTCCCTCTTGCTTCATATGGAAAATGAGGGTAACGTTCGTAGGAGGTGATTGTGTGAGCAGGAGGCAGGAGAAGTCAGGTTTGGGGAGGGGATCTACAAGGGCAGGGACAGAGGCAGTCTAGAGGAGGGAGGGAAGATTGCATGGTAGACAGTGAGCTGGGTCCTTTTCCTGGCCTTTTCTCCCCAAAGGCAAAATATCACCTTTGGGAAGGTAGTTCGTGAGATGACTCTGTCCCATAACCAACCTTCTCTGCCCCTATGGGCTACAGGAAATCACAGGACAGCATCTGCCAAGTCACAGGCCAGCCCCAGACCCACCCTGTCTCCTTCATTGTTGCTTGACAGCCACACCTTATGGTTCTGAGGCCTTCAGGGACATTTCCAACTCCAGTGAGCCAGGGTGGCACTACTAGGCTTAGGGATATGCTGACAGGTAGAGCACTACTACATATAGGATGAGGGAGGTAGAGAGGTAGATTTCTAGATGACCAGAAGCCACAGGTATTTCAGAAGGTCCCTTCACAGAGGCAATCTTCACTCATTTTGGCTGCTTCCATTCTTTTCAGCAGTTACAAATGAATCTGAAGTGAAACATTGTGCACTGTGTTTCATGGCATCTCAAATTTTCATTCTCTGGGTTCAGGAAAGTGCTTGCTAGGTTACATGGTTTAGGTTTTGTTTCTTTAGAACCCATCACATGTTCTTACCAGAACGGCTCTTCCATTGACCTTCCCACCTTCAGTGTAGGAGAGCTGGCTCTTTCCAACATTTGATATTTGTACTGTGTTTTATATTAGCCAGCTAACCTAAAAGGCGGGTAGTACTGGTAAGTCCGTCAGGTTTTCAGTGGCATTTTTCTCATGGCTAGAGAGGTTGAACTTTTTTCCCCTTAGCTTTATGTGATATCTGCATGTTCTTTTTGGTATAATGGCTGTCCACATACTTCTGTCCATTTTCTCTTTAGATAGTTTGTTTTTTTTTTCCTATTAAACACTGAGAGTTCTTTACATGCACTCCATAGAAATTCTTTGTCAGATATGTGGTTTGCCAATATGTTCACCTGGTCTATAACTTGTATTTTTGTGACCCTAATAAGAACAAAGTTCTTAGTAGCATAAAAGTTTTTGATATTGGTAAAGTCCTGTCTATCAAATGTTTTCTTTTATGCAGTGTGCTTTTAGGGCCAGACAGAGATCACCAGTGGGCAGAGAGGCAGGCAGGGGGGGTGGGGTGGAAGCAGGTTCCCTGCTGAGGAGAGAGCCCGATATGGGGCTCGATCCCAGGACCCTGGGATCATGACCTGATCCAAAGGCAGAGGCTTAACCATTGAGCCACCCAGGCGCCTCCGTTCTGGTGTTCTACATGCAGCATCATGTCTTCTCATGAGGACAGAAATGTAAATATGTTAATTCCTTCATTGCTGACTTGGTCGCCTCTTATTTCCTTTTGTTGTCTGATTGTTGATGATAGGATTTCCGGTACAATGTGGAACAGCAGTGTTGAGAGTGGACAGTCCCTTTGTGTTCCTGACCTTAGTGGAAAAGTTCCAAGTGTTTTCTCATTGAAAATGATATCCCCTCTCAGCCTATCCTCAGGATATTGAGGTGTTTTCCCTCTATTCCGACACACAGTGGGATCTTTTCAAGAAAGATGGTGTGTGTTTTTTTCATGTGCCATTTCAGCATCCGTGGAGAGGATCATATGGTTGTTGTTCTTTCTTATGTTAATGTGGTGTATCACGTGGATCGGCGTGCAGATATTGAAACACTTCTGCAGAAGTGCAGGAATTAAACCCCCTTGGTCCTGTTGAAGAATCCTTCTAATGTACTCTTGGATCATCTTGGCTAGTATCTTTGTGAGAAGTTCTACACCCATATTCATCAGGCATATTGGCCTATAATGCTCCTTTCTGGTGGAGTATTCATCTGCATTGGGGATCCAGGTTATGCTGGCCTCTTAGAATGACTTTGGAAGGTGTGTTGTCACAAAATTGGTCATCATATTCTCTTACATTTTTTTCTATTTCTTTGGGGTTGGTTGTGATCTCTTTTCCTCCATTCCTGATTATGGTTTCTCAATCTTGTTAGTTCTTTCAAGGAACCAGCTCTTTGTTTCAGTGATCTATATTTTTAACTTCTGTATGTTGTGTAGTACTTTAATCTTTTTTTTTTAAGATTTACTTATTTATTTGACAGACAGAGATCACAAGCAGGCAGAGAGGCAGGCAGAGAGAGAGGAGGAAGCAGGCCCCCTGCCAAGCAGAGAGCCCGACGTGGAGCTCCATCCCAGGACCCTGGGATCATGACCTGAGCCAAGGCAGAGGCTTTAACCCACTGAGCCACCCAGGCGCCCCTAGTGCTTTCATCTTTATCATTTCTCTCCACCTGCTGGATTTGGGCTTTCTTTGCTGTCATTTTTCCTGCTCCTTTATGTTACATTGTGTAATTCAGACTTGTTTTGTTTCTAAAAGAAGGCCTGTCCTGCTGTATACTTCCCTCTTTAGACACACTTTGCTGCACCCAAAAGCTTTTGCACTGTCGTGGTTTTACTTTTCCTTTCCTTCCAAGTATTTCAAATAGTCTTCTTAATTTCCTGGTTCTCCCATTCACACTTTGGTAAGACGTTCTTTGGCTTCCATGTATTTGTGGCCTTTCTACATGTTTCTTTTTGGTTGACTTCAGGTATCTATGCCATGTGGTCTGAAAAATGCATGGGTATGAAATCAATCTTTGTGAACCAGAGGAGAACTGATTTTTGACTTGGTACATGATCTATTCTGGAGAACATTCCTTGTGCACTCGAGAAAGTGGTATACTCCTTTGCTTTAGGGTGAAATGCTCTGGACATCTCTTTGAAGTTCATCAGGTGCAATGTGTCACTTAAAGCCCTTTGTTGCCTTGGTGATCTCCTTAGACAACATGTCCCTTGCTGTGGGTGGGGTGTTAAAGTACCCCACTATCCTTGAATTACTATCAATGTGTGCCTTCATTTGGTGATTAATCAGTTTATATTTTGGTTTCTCTAAAGATAGGGGCATCAGCAATGGCAATTGAAACATCTTCTTATTTCATAGACACCTTTATTATTATAGAGGGTCTTCCTTTAACTCTCACTAAACTTTTGGCTTTACAGGTGACTACTCCAGCGGTCACTTGATGTCCACTACCATTATAAATAGTTCCTCAACTCTCATGTTGAATCTGGAAGTGTCTTTTGTCTAAAACGAGTCTCTTGTGCAGACCACATCAATGGGCCTTCTTCTCTTTTTTGTAAAGTTTTTATGTATTTATTTGCCAGACATAGATCACAAGTAGGCAGAGAGGCAGGCAGAGAAAGAGAGGGGGTTTGGGGAAACAGGCCTTCTGCCCAGCAGAGAGCCCAACCTGAGGCTCGATCCCAGGACCTGGGGATCATGTCCTGAGCTGAAGGCAGAAGGTATAGCCACCTGAGCCCCCCAGGTGTCTCTCAGTGGGTCTTCTTGTTTCATTTTGGTTTGTTTCATTCCATTCTGATACCCTATGTCTTTCAGTAGTTGCATTTTGCCTGTTTACATTCTGAGTAATTATTGAAAGATATGAAGTTAGTGCCTTTTAGAATGTGTAATGTCACTGTTTCTGTACCTCGTCTGTGTTCTCTCTCTCTCTCTTTTTTGATATGGCTCCCTCTCTCTGGACTCAAAGGATCTCCTTTAATGCTTCTTGCAGTGAGGGTTTATTGTTCAGAAATTCCTTTCATTTTTGTTTGTCCTAGACGCTCTCTACCCCTCCTTTCACTTTGAAAGATAGCCTTGGGGTATACACTTATTTGTGGCTGCATATTCTTTTCCTCCACTTAGTACATTTCCTATACCCTACCTGTCCTTTCTAGCCTGGTAAGTCTCTGTGGACAGGTCTGCTGCCAGCCTCATGTGCCTACCCTTAGGGGTGAAGAAACTCTTGGCCCTAGTTTCTTACAGGATTTTCTAGTTGCCTTTGAATTTCATACTTCAGGATTATATTTTTATACATTGACATATTTTTACTGATTTTGAGGGGTATTCTCTGTGCCTCCTGTACTTGTTTCCTTCCCCATATTTGGGAGATTCTCAACTCACTACAATTTGTTGAAATAAACCTTCTGCTCTTTTCTCCTGACCCTCATCTTCTGGGACCCCTCTAATAATAAGGATATCATTTCAGTTTATGGAATTCCCAAGCACTCGAAGTCTCCCTTCGTGACCCAGTAGCTTTGTTTCTCTCATTTTTTCAGCATTTTGATCCATCCTTTGATCTTCTATAATCACTGATTCATACTTCTCCCTCATTCATCCCCTTTGTATAGCCTCCACTTGAACTGTATCTCAGTAATAGCATTTTTAAGGTGGACCTGAGTAGATATTAGTTCTTTTATGTCTATAGTGAGGGTTTCTCTTGGGCCTTCTATGCTTGTTTCAAGCCCAGTTACTATCTTTATAATCATTGGTTTTAATTCTAGTGCAGAGATCTTACTTATATCCATATTGATGCAATCCCTGGGAGTGGGGACTGCCTCCTGGACATTCTTTTGGGGTGAATTTCTCCATCTCCTCATTTCGCCCAGAAAATAATTATGAAAGCAAAATCAGCCATGACAGCCAGAGCAGAAAAAACAGGAATAACAAAAAATGGAAAACAAAGGGGCGCCTGGGTGGCTCAGTGGGTTGGGCCACTGCCTTCGGCTCAGGTCATGGTCTCAGGGTCCTGGGATCGAGTCCCGCGTTGGGCTCTCTGCTCAGCGGGGAGCCTGCTTCCCTCTCTCTCTCTCTGCCTGCTTCTCTGTCTACTTGTGATCTCTCTCTGTCAAATAACTAAATGGAATCTTTAAAAAAAAATGGAAAACAAAATAAACAACAAAAAATACAAAAAACTGGACCCAGTACCTGTTTTGGACTGTTCATGAAAAGAAACTAGATGCCAAAATAAGGAGAAAAAGAAAAAGAAAGAAAGAAAAAAAGAAAATCTTAGAAATATAAAACAATTTAATGAAAAGGACTAGAAAAAGATATACATGTACATAACTTATATGTAAAAATAAACATCAAAAATAATAAAAAGTTTAAAAAGAAAAAAAGTAAAGCACTAAAGAATACAAATAGATCTTTTCAAATGCACTTGCTATCTCAATTCAGAAGACCTTGTGTTTCTTCTCTCTTCTCTTATTGATTTGTTCTAACACATTGATTTGTGAATGTCGACCCACCCTTGTGTCCCAGGGAAAAATCCCACGTGTTCATGGTGGATAATGTTTTTCTGTGCTCTTTGATCCTATTAGCTAGGATCTTGTTGAGAACCGTGGCCTTCATTTCATCAGGACTATTGGTCTGAAATTCTCATTTTGGATGGCATCTTTGCCTGGTTGCAGATCAGGATAATGTGGGCTTCATAGGAAGATTCTAGAGGTTTTCAGCATTCATTCCTGATTAAAACGCATCAAAGTACAGAAATAAAGGGACCATTCCTCAACTTCATAAAATCTGTCTATGAAAAACCCATAGCAAATAATCATTCTCAATGGGGAAACGCTGACAGTCTTTCCTTTGAGATCAGGAACATGAAAAGGATGTCCACTCTCACCAATTTTGATCAATATGATATTTTCCTCTGTGACCTTACAATCCCTTTTTTTTTTTTTTACTTTCTCTTATTAGACACCCCGCAGCCCTGCCCTTATACCTAGTTTTATGTAAGTGTATCTCATTAAATTGGGAGCTCTTTAAAGGCAGGAAAACCTTAATGACATTGTATGTCCAGTCCTGACCTTACTTCATTCACGTAGATTTGCACATTCATGGAATTTGTATTATTAGGGGCTCGATAAATAAAATGTTGAACTGAATTTAATGCCCTATTTGCCCATCAGCTACCACTTCCTACTGGGAGTATCTAGATTGAGCAAAGCAGGATAGCTCGTGTAAGTGTGAATCTGGAGTAGATTCTAGTCAGAGTTTAGGATACAGCTGAAGCAGTAAACCGCAAGATTGGAGGAATTGTGTCTCTCATGGCCTTCTGGACAGGCTGAGGGTATATAGTCAAATTCAAACATTTGAGCCATGTTTCTGATACCAGTAATGGTCTTCTTACCTAGATGTCCCCCAAGAAGATTCTTTCAATGATTCTATTTGCCAAAACTTATTTCTCTACTTCTGGGCCCAGGGTGTTATCTCTTTAAGAAAACTGAACTCCAATGGGTAGGAAAAGAAAGATTAGAAATGACTTTAGAAGTGATAAGTGAATTTGTATCTTCCCCTTAATACTTATTTTTATATTACACATTTTAAAGAAAGATATCCACCCTTTATTTCTGACAGGTGGATTAGGAGATAATGTATTGGATAGAATATTTGACAACTTCAAAAGACTATGCCACATGAAGCTATTCTTCTAACAATAAAAATGCAGCCAGCTTCAGTTGCCTCTGTCCATGTCTTTTAATGCAAGGAATTTGTAAACTTGGATTCATATCCTGGAGCCAGCTCCTAAGTCCACCTGTCAGGAATGTCATAATTGAGTCATTGTGTTTGGGGGGAACCATCCTCCCATCCCCAGAAACTCCTCTCCAGTGCTCCATTAGTTGGACCTTTGCCTGCCTCATATCAATTATGCTCTTGAGCTTAGGAAAAATATAAACCATGTTTATACTCACTGGGGATGAACAGTTAATTCTGCATTGTGCTCCAGAAAGAAAAAGAGAAAGAAAGGAAAAAAGGGTGTGAGAAAAGTCCAGAAAAGTCCAGTAGGTATTAATCCCAATAATTGAAAATTCTCTCAATACAGTGGTTACTTGTACAGAATCTACTAGGAATATAGCATTATATAAGGGGTCAAATGAATATTAACTTTAATATCACCAGGTCCTTGTGTCTAGACATATACAAGCTTGCTGAGGAGTAAAAATTGTACCCATAAAATTGTTAGAAGTCCATCATTAAGTGCCAAATGCATCAAGTCACAAGAAATGCAATAGAAGGTAAAAGAAGGGATCCGGAAAGATAGATAGTCACAAAGAAGTTCATGGGGATAGGATCTCATTATATGTGTTTTGTGCCATAGACTTACGATGGCTCCAACTTATTTACCTACCCTTCTTTCCTTTATTTGGGATTTGTCCTTTTTTAATTTTTCCCATTTTGTTACATTTCCATTTTTTATGCCAACTTAAATCTTTTTGTTTCGTTGTTGATAAAAGGGTAAGGAAATGGAAGGAAAGAAAGAGGGAGGGGAGAATGGCAAGTATCTCCATTAACCCTTGGAGCTTACTATGCTCTAAGCTATGTAGTCCTGAGGCATACTATTATGTAGACACTACATAACTCTCAGCTCTACCACTCATAGGCATGTGACCTTGGACAAGTTGTTTCTTGAAAAAAAAACCTTGAAAGGAAAGTTTGGAAGTACTTTCTATACTGAGATTTTGAAAGTTTTGGTACATTGCTTTTCTGTGACCCTTATTTCATAAACCACATACTGAGGCCTCAGGTTCCTCCTCTATATAATGGAAATTAAAAATAAAAACTTTCTTCAATAGGTTTTTGGGAGAAAAAAGTGAGTGAATTGCATTAAAATGCTCCGGGAAGCCTCTACACATAATTATTCATTAGTCATTCAACAGCTATTTCCTGAATATTTGCTATATTCCAAGAATGGAGCTAAATCCTGGGAATATATAAATAAAGAATTTATAGTCCCTATGTTCAAATATTTCATAGTCTAATGGAAAAACACTTAGCAAATCATTTTAATATAGCTTGGTATTTGATAAGTGAGGAGTTTGTACAAGCATATCTTCATGATATACTTTTCTAGCAGAGCATACGAATGCCTTCACTTTTTACTAGCTATATCAAACCACTGGCTAAAATTCAACTTGTGGTCAACTAAAATGTACAGATTTTGTCCTAGGAACCACTGATTATTGGTATAACACGTAATCAAATTTATATATATATATATATTACTGCATTATATCTCATCTGCTTTAAGCACATTGTTTTAACTTTTCAGGATGGTTTGAAATCTAAGTGTCCTTGTGGACCCTAGCTCCCCCCAACAAGGTTTGCCTCTTCTGTAGATTCAACAAGCATTCCTTCCACATTGTTTCTAGGTTTACTGAAGAGGACAGTCATGAACAGGAACTCATAGCACCATGAAAGACACCCTTTTATGTAAATACCTAGTTATTAGTTACCCTTTTGAAATGGAACCAACTCTAAATTTTACCTCCCTGTGCTATCAGTCAATCCATGTTTTTCAGTTTTGCTCACCAGAATATTTCACTGAGGAGCCATGTTAGGTAAGAAGGAACCAGAGTGTTTTGTTAAAATTAAGGTATATTCTCTGTACAGTACTCCCTGGTCTACAATGAAGGAACATAAACCCTTTTTTATGGTTCATTCTGCCTCCTGACAATCACAATTTTCTTTTCTAGTTTTAAAATGCCTAGTGATTATCCCACCTCTCCAACTCCACATCCCTCCCCTTCCTACCTCCTAAATTGTGAGCTCTTCTAGGTCAGGGCCACATAACTTTTTGTCCATAGTGCTTAGCATAATTCCTGACATGGAACAGATAATCAATAAATAGTTGTTGAATAAATGAGTGAAACCATCTGCCCTCTTTGGTTTTTGTACAAGTTATATCCAGGATAATTCTTTGTTTAATTGCAATAAGTACTCCATGCCCAGTATGTGATCACATTTTGGAATTTATTAAGTTATGGGTTATTAATAAAAATACTAAATACTACTTTTAATAATAATAATTTCAGACATTAACTTAAGAATGATGGTGAAATGTTAATGGATAACAAATGAAAAAATAGAGTGCAATTCCTGTTTTACTTCTTCCTTTTCAGGCAAAATTATCTCTCTATTGAAAAAGAGTGAATAAAATGGGTGAGGGAGATATAGAGATTGTAAGAAATCATCGGCCATTCCCAGTGAGTTCAAGTTCCCCAGTGGACTAAAACCAGGGGACTCAGAAATCTTGCAGGCAAAATCATTGTATCAATACTAGTGAACTCTAAAGTAGAGATGGATCTTAGCAGATAGAAAAAGTAAAGGTAAATAGAACTCTAATTTTCTAAAGGGGAAAGAAAGTGGATTGGTATTTTATTCATTCAATCTCTTTCTTTGGTATTTTATTTAATTTATTCTCTTTGCCCAGATTTGGTCATTATGATTGTAAAGGTCATTTAATATTATAAAATGAGTTGGGAACTTTTTTTGATTGTTTTTTACTGTTGTTTTGATCCTCCCCCCTGCACTCTCTTTGCCTCTGTCTCTGTCAAAGAAATATATAACTCTTTAAAGATGTTAATTCAGTATATTGTACACCTGAAACTAATATAATACTATGATCCTAGCTATCCTGAAATTTTAAAAAAAGTGCTAAATGTTCTAGGAAAAATTAAATAAGAACTAAATAAAGGTAAAGATACACCATGTTCATGGTTGGAAAGAATAGAGACTATGAAAAGATCAATTCTAAACTCCTTAATTGATCTATATGTCCGATGCAGTCTTAATTAAAATCAAAGGAGAGGTTATTGGTTTGTTCGAAAATTAAAAGCTAATTCTCAAATTCTGAGGAAATTCAAAAGACTTTTGAATAGCTAATACAATCTTGAAAATTGGGCACCTGGGTGGCTCAGTTGCTTAGGCCTCCAAATCTTGGTTTCAGCTTGCATCATGATCTCATGATTCACAGGACTGCATCCTGTGTTGGACTCCCCACTCAATGGGAGCGTTCCTCCCTGCTATTCCTCCTCCTACTTGCATTCTCTCTCTCTCTCTCTCTCTATCTCTCTTTCCCTCAGTGTTTTTTCCTTAGTGTTTTTTTGGAAACACTAATCTTGGAATTAGTCAGAATGAAAAATTTATCCATAAGACTTTAAAATTTCCTATAAAGGCGGAGTAATCAAGATAGTGTTCTGTTGACATAAAGATGGAGACATAGATCAATGTAACCAATTAAAGAATGAAGAAATAGGGCCACATACACATAATAATTGATTTAAGCAACAATATTAAAAAAGAGTTAAAAAGTAGTTAAAAAGAGGGAAATTTTTCACACAATTGGATATATAGATAGATAGATAGATCTAGATATATCTATATATAGATCTAGATATCTATCTATATATCTATATCTATCTATAGAAATAGATATCTATATATCTATATCTATATCTGTATCTATATCTATCTATCTATCTATCTATCTATCTATCTATCTATCTATCTATTTAAATTACCCTCAGTTCCTCCATCTTATACCATATACGTAATTAATTTCAGGGATGCCTGGGTGGCTCGGTCAGCTGAGTGTCTGACTCTTGGTTTCATCTCAGGTTGTAAGCTCTGTGTCTAGATTTTTTTCCTTTGGTGGGGGCCAGAGGGAGTCTAGTTGTTCCAACACTGTTACTAAAGAAACTATCTTTGCTCCAGTATATTGCCTTTGCAATTTGATCAAAGATCAGTTTGCTGTATTCATGAGGGTCTATTTCTGGGATCTGTATTCTGTCCCATCAATGTATTTTTATTTATCAATATTACCCTCTCTTGATTACTGAATCTTTACAGTAAGTCTTGAAATCAGGTAACATCAGTCCTCCAACTTTATTCTTCACATTCGGTATTGTGTTGGGTCTTCTGGTTCTTTTGCCTCTCTGTGTAAACTTTAGAATAAGTTTATCAAAATTCATAAAATAACTTGCTGGGATTTTGATTGGGATTGTACTGAATCCATAGATAAATTTGGGGATAATTGACACCTTGACAATATTAAGTCTTCCTATAAACTAATAAGGAATATCACTTCATTTGGTTAGTTCCACTTTAATATCACTTATCAAAATTTTACAGTTTTCCTCATATGGATCTTGTGTATATATATATATATATTTAATGTTAGAATTCTACTATGTATGTCATTTTTTTTCTTTTTTCTTTTTTTAATTACTTTATTTATTTTCAGCTTAAGAGTACTCATTGTTTTTGCACCACACCCAGTGCTCCATGCTATATATGCCCTCTCTGTTACCCTCCACCTGGTTCCCCAACCTCCCACCCCCCGCCCCTTCAAAACCCTCGGGTTGATTTTCAGAATCCATAGTCTCTCATGGTTCATCTCCCCTTCCAATTTCCCAGAACTCCCTTCTCCTCTCCATCTCCCCATGTCCTCCATGTTCTTTGTTATGCTCCACAAATAAGTGAGATCATATGATACTTGACTCTCTCTGCTTGACTTATTTCAGTCAGCATAATCTCTTCCAGTCCCACCCATGTTGCTACAAAAGTTGGGTATTCATCCTTTCTGATGGAGGCATAATACTCCCTGTGTATTTGTACCACATCTTCCTTATCCATTCGTCCATTGAAGGGCATCTTGGTTCTTTCCACAGTTAGGCGACCGTGGCCATTGCTGCTATGAACATTGGGGTACAGATGGCTCTTCTTTTCACTACATCTGTATCTTTGGGGTAAATACCCAGCAGTGCAATTTCAGGGTTATAGGGAAGCTCTATTTTTAATTTCTTGAGGAATCTCTACACTGTTCTCCAGAGTGGCTGCATATACCTAAGTATTTCATTTTTCTTTGGATGGTAATGGAAATGTTACTGTGTTTCTAGTTTCAAATTTCACATGTTCATTGTTGGGACATAAGAAATCAATTGACTTTTGTACATTAACTGTGTATTGTACACCCTTGCTATAATAACTTATTGGGTCCACAAGTTAGCTGACTGATTTTTTTTTCAATACTCTGCATAGATGATTGTGCCACTTGAAAAGAAAGAGAGAGAAAGAAGGAAAAATTATGTCTTCCTTCCAATTTGTATACCTTTTTTCTTTTCTGCCTGAACGCATTAGCAAAACTTCCAGTATAATGTTGAAAATGTGTGGTGAGATGGAACATCCTTGTCTTTTATGTGATCTTAGTGGGACCTCTGAGTTTCTCACCATTAATGTTCATATTAACTGTATTTTTTTGTGGATATGCATATATGAATATATATATGCTTATGCATATGCCATATATATAGCATATGCATAGGCATACATAACTGTGTACATCACTACTATTATTTTTTTAACAAACTGTTATGCCAGATTAGTTAAAAATAAGTAAAAAGAATTTATTTTATCTTCACTTCTTCTGTTTGATTTTTTTCCTTTCTCTATGTAGCTCTGAGTTTCTGATCTGCATTATATTCTTTCTGTCTAAAGAATTTCTTTTAACATTTCTTGTAAGGCATGTCTTTTGTCAAGAAATTCCCTTAATTTTTGTTTGTCTTAATTTTTATTTCTCCTTCACTTTTTAATAAAATATTTTCAGGGTGCACAATTCTATGTTGGCATTTTCTTTTCTCTCAATACCTTAAATATTCCACTCCACTGTCTCCAGAGTAGCATGGTTCCTGAGAAATCACATGTAATTATCTTGGCTTTGCTTTAAGTAAGGTGTCCTTTTCCTCTGGCTTCATTTTCTATTTTTTCTCCATCTTTTATGTTCTGTGATTTGAGAAGGATACACTTAGGTATAGTCTGTTGGTATTTATCATCCTTGGTGATGGATCTGTGGTTTCATGTCTGACATTATTTTGGGGCAATTCTGTGATTATTGTTTCAAACATTTCTTCTGTTCCATTCTATTTTTGTTCTCCTTCCCACTGGGTTTTCTGATGGGTATCCTCATTATGTGTATGTTACACTTTTGCAGTTGTCCCACAGTCCTTAGAAACTACATTCTTCTTCAGCCACTGTTCTCTTTCTTTATTGATTTTTTGGTATTCTGTTAATATATCCTCTAACTAAGAGTGTTTTTCCTCAGCCATGCCTAATCTACTAATGAGCCCATCAAAGACATCCTTTCTGTTTTTTGTTTGTTTTGTTTTGTTTGCCTCTAGCATTTCTTTTGGTTCTTTCTTAGGATTTCCATCTTTCGGCTTACATTGTCCATCTATTCATGCATTGTCTGCTTTATCCAGTAGAGCTGTTCCTAAATAACTCATAGATGTTTTAAATTCCCCGGCTGATAATTCAATGCCCCTACCATGTCTGGATGTGATACAAACTCTGTGTCTCCAGGTTGTGTGTGTGTGTGTGTGTGGTGGAGGTTGTTTTGTTTCCAATTTTTTAATGCCTTATAATTCCATCTTGATAGCTAGACATGCTGTACTGAGTAAAAGAACTGCAGTAAGTAGGCCTTTAATAATGTGCTGGTGAGGGGCACCTGGGTGTCTCAGTGGGTTAATGCCTCTGCCTTCATCTCAGGTCATGATCCCAGGGTTCTGGGATCAAACGTGGCCTGGACTCTCTGCTCAGTGGGAGCCTGCTTCCTCCTCTCTCTCTGCCTGCCTCTCTGCCTACCTGTGATCTCTCTCTATCAAAAAAAGAAATGAAATCTTTAATAAAAATAATGTGCTGGTGAGGTGTTGGAAAGGGAAAACATTCCATATTTCTACTATGAGTCCTGTGTTTTAGTGTGCCTGTGCTTCTGGACTGTGAACTTCACAAGTGTTTCACAGGGATTTTTTCTCCCCCCCACCCCACTAGCTTCACTCCTGTGGGCTGGGCCTATCTACTAGAGTCACAAACTTGTAAGGTAGGTAGGTCACCTGTCCCTTAGTAGATCTCTGCAAGACGAGATAGAAGCCAGTCCTACCAGCGTCACAGTCCTAGGAAGCCCCTCTGAGCACCATGGTCCAAGGAGGGCCACGGGGGAAGGTCCAGGCATGGAATGTCCTGCGTGGAGGGGACACGTCTGAGCAGGGTGGGCCTCAGAGACCTCTGGTGGTCATGGCCACATTCCCTTGCAGCCTGTGGTGCCCAGCATGGGGTGGTGAATGGCAGCAATGGTAGGCGCGCCATCAGCACCAGGAGCCCGGCTCCCTACCTGGTAGGGACAGCAGCCTAGGGCCCCGTGTCCTCACCTGACCCACGGGCTCCCCCAGGACACAACTGTGTAGCCTTCTCTTGGGCTGGGATTTGTGGGAAAGTCTTCTTCATGGAAGCAATGTCCCCCCAGAAGAAGACTCTAGGGGGCAGTGGGGGCAGCTCCTCTTCTCTCACAGGCTTGTCTCAGCTAGCAGGCCCAGACACCAAGAATGTGAGGATGCTGAGTGGTGCCCTGCCCCTGCTGCCTCCATCGCCCCACCTCCCAATCCCTGCCCAAAATCGCCAACCCTCTGAATCTTCACTGCCTTGCCTGAGCCAGCTGTGACAGGTATTTAAGGCTCTAGGCTCATGGCCTGCTGCGTGTTCTCTGATCTTCCTGCCTACCCTGCCCTCACAGGACAAAGGCTTGAAGTCACACCCTGATCCCAGGTTTCCCATCTAGAGTCCTAGAGGGTCTCTGAGCAGACCCACAAGCTCCCTCCCCTTCTCCATTCACCAGGGCTTGCCTCCGGTGGCCAGGATCCCCCTTCATTCAGGGCCCATGGGCAGGCATTGGGGCCTTGCCTTTCTCGGGCACGACCCCTCCCCAAGAGCTTGGCCTCTTGGGTGCCTCCGAGGTCCCTGGGCACTCACTGTCTGGGAACACGTTCCCCTCCAAGTCCTCAGGGCCCCTGGCATCAGCCAGGGAGTGGCAACACATGCTAAGAAAGTTGGGGGTGTGGGGTGTGGGGGGTGCTGTGGTGATGTGCCTTGCACCTGGACGCAGAGGGGCAGCCACTGGGCACTTTTTTCTGGTGGATGGCATGTGACGGTGATGTTCCTGACCCCGCACCTTGCTTCCAACAGACTCAGGGGCTCCTAGGTAGTGGTCAGACTCTCAGGTGTGCTTAGATGTTCAAGTAATACATATCCTAAGCTTTTGGATGTTGTAACAATGTATATGTTTTATTTCTGACAGCTCAGCATTTTCCCCCAAAAAAGTCATTTATTTATTCAAAGACTGCCCACCATGAGGAAAGCACTCTTACTAGATAAGAGTTTCTCAATACTAGCCTTCAAGTAGTTAAGGGAAAAAAAAAGGTCAGAAATAAATTACTTTAATAGACTATAAGTGCTATCATGCAGGTAGAAAAAACAACAACAAAGCAAATGCCTTAGGCCTTGAGGGAAAGTCTCCTAGAGGTGATATAGTCTATGCTAGGGTTTGATGGATAAGTAGGAGACTTTTAGCAGAGGGAACAGGTGACATAGTGTACTATTAGAATGCTCAACGTTCATAGGAAGGAATGACAGGTGATGAGGATAGCAAAACAAAGTCCAGATGGGGAATCACCTTTGTCAGCTCAGAACTCAGGATTTCTTTTTTTTTCTTTTTTTTTTTTTTTCTTCTTTCTTTTTTTTTTTTTTTTTTTTATTTTTTTTTTATTTTTTTTTTTAAATTTTTTTTTTCTTTTTTACAGATAGAGAGAGAGAGAGAGAGAGAGAGAGATTACAAGTAGGCAGAGCAGCAGCCAGAGAGGGGAGGAAGCAGGCTCCCTGCCAAGCAGAGAGCCCGATACGGGGCTCGATCCCAGAGACCCTGAGATCATGACCTGAGCTGAAGGCAGAGGCTTAACCCACTGAGCCACCCAGGCGCCCCAAACTCAGGATTTCTTGATAGTAGAGCTATAATCTAAGAAAACCAGAGTTAATTATGTGATTTAATTTTTGTTTTTAGAAAGACAGTTCTCTCAAAGAACTGATGGGAAGAGAGATAGTCCAGACAGGTAGGAGATAGTTGAAAAATATTCAATCAAATGTTAATGAACAGCTTGCATGTTGAAGGGGAAAATTTAGAGAGTGAGAATTAGATGTGGATGAAAGAAAGAAGGAATTAAGAATGAAGTTTTAGCTTTTGAAGCCTGGATAATTATGGTGACATTAACAGATTGGCCAGTTGAGCAAATTTTTAACATGGTGAATTTTAATGGTATAGGATAAAGTATTAGTATTAGCAATACAATGAAAGTTACAATTTAAATTGAATGCTAACCATTTACCAGGTTCCCAGTTAAATATTTGTGTGTGTGTGTATGTGTGTAGGTATATATGTATATGTATATATAAACATTTTAATTTAATTTTATTTTTTCATGTTTCCAATGTTCATTGTATATTCATTGTTTATGCACCACACCCAGTGCTCCATGCAATTTGTGCCCTCCTTAATACCCAGCTCCAGGCTCGCCCAACTCCCACAACCCCCTCCACTCCCCCACCCCCTCACCTCCAGAAACCTCAGTTTCTCTGTGATCTTACATTTTGTGACCTTACCCAATGTACTTTATATTACCTCAATATAATCATTTCAATTTTGAGAATTTCCTATCTCATATGATAAAGAACATTTTTAGAATCTAGATTTATGAAACTGCATTATTACTATTATAATCTCTTTGTGGCCATTAGATTCTGTCCGATGTAGTTGCACATGACAGATGAGAGACCATCACTTAGATGAAATTATAGAATGGCTTTGAAATGATTCAGTGACTTTTATCTCCAACTTAAAGAGCCTAAAGATTACATTGTGTAATGGAATTAGTTACTTAGCTCTCAGAATTTTCTATTATAAAGTAGGGAAGTTGAAATGTGTATTTTGCATTTATAGTTCTTGGGTTTATTTTCACTTTTTACTGTAATTTTTAATGTTACCATCTAAGTTTCTGGCCTATGCCAGAGAATATGATTGCATGGTATATGATTTATAACTTTCTTTGTGACTTGTTGCAAACTCAGATATTGAGAAGTATGGCATGTGTTTTGAAAAGGATATTACCAGTTATGTGAATCATCAGTCCCTTCCTAATATTGTGTCCTCTTCTTCTGTCCCTCACTAAGAGAGCTGTGTGTTGTTTTCCACTTCAGTTGTGGGCATATCAATTTCTTCTTGTTAATTGATTAGTTTGAAACCTATATTGTGATGTCCATAAAGCTCAGGATAGTTCTACTTTTTATCAAGTAGAAATATCTTTCTTTTGTCCGATTTTTGTTTTTCGTCTCTGTCTCCCTTGGCTCAGTAGAATGTGTCTGAGATTCTTCCATGTTACATGCATCAGAAGTTTGTTCCTTTTTATTTCCAGGCAGTATGCCATTTGTGGATATACCACAGTTAGCTTCTTCATTCGCCTGTCAATAGACATTTGAGTTGTTTGCACTTTAGGGCTATTATGAAGGAAACTGCAGTGAATGTTTGTATCCAAGTCTTTTCTGTTTTCACTCTTTTGGGTAAATGCAACAGAGTTAAATTACCGGATCATATAGTAAGTGTTTCTGTACCTTTAAAATAAACTGTCAGACAATATTCTAAGGTGTTCATACTATTTTGCATACCCAGCAACAATGCATGAGATCTCCAGTTGTTCCCCATCTTGGCCAAAACTTAGTAAATGAATGACAATTTAAAAAATATATATGCTTTCTATTGGGTATATAGTGGTATCTCAGTGCAGTTTTCATTGCCATTTTCCTGAAGACTAAGATATTGGACATCATCTCATGTAATCATTGCCCATTTCCTTCGTGAAGTGAACTTTTGTGCATTTCTTTACATGCCAACCTAGGGAATTATAGGAGTTCATTCCATATTCTGAATATATAGGTCCTTTGTCAGATGTATATAGTGAAAATATTTCCTCTAAATCTGTCTTTTCATTTTCTTTAGTACTCGTTTTTGAGGGATAAAACTTTTTAGTTATGATAAAGTCCAATTGGACAAGATTTCTCTTTCATAGCTTACATGTCTGTGCCTTAAATAATAAATATTTGAGTATTTGAAAGTTCCACATGTAGTATCCTATGTTTTCTTCTGTGCTAAGACTATGATAGATTGGATTTCATTTTTGTGTATGGCATAAAGTAAAGGTAGAGGTTTCTTGTTTATCCTTACAGATATCCAGTTGTTGCAATACCAATGACTGTGTAGAGTTTCTTTTGCCAATTGGATAAATAGGGTCTGTCTTCCTTCTGGAAACTCTGTCCAAAACCAGCTCACCATATTTGTATAGGTCTACTTCTGAACTCCATTCTCTTCCATCACTCTATATGTCTATTCTTGCCAATAACATCATATTTCCTTACTGAACTTTCTAATAAGATGTTCATGTTTTTTTGTTGATATTGAGACTTTTTATTGCATGTTCCATTTGATAGTTGCTAATATGTAGAAATACAACTGAGACTTTTTTATTGACCTTTAATCTTTGATCTTTCTAAATTCACTTGTTAGTTTTCTTTAAAAAGCGCTTTTAGTTTCATGTAGATTTCTCAGAGTATTCTATGTACACATTCATTTCCTTTATGAATAAAGTCAGTTTTACTTCTTCCTTTCTGACCTGTTCAATTTTCCTTTTCTTTTCTTAATTTAATGTACTAGCTAGAACCTCCACTATATTGTTTAATAGAATCGGTGTGAAGAGACTTAACTTTTTTAGTTCCTTAGTTTAGACAGGAAAATAATCTTCCACCATAACGTATGATGTTAGCTGACTATAGAGTTTTTCTGTAGATGTCCAGTATGAAATTGAGGAATTGTCTTTTTAGTTTTGTAGGGTTTTGTCGGTATGGGTGTTGAAGTTTGACAAATACGTCTCTTGCAACTTTGGAATTATCATATGTTCTTGCTGCTTTCTTTTTTTAGTATTAATATAGTAACTAGAGTGATTTTTTTAAAAATAAACTTTTAGGGGCACCTGGGTGGCTCAGTGTGTTAAAGCCTCTCCCTTTGGCTCAGGTCATGATCCCAGGGTCCTGGGATCGGGCCCCATCTCGGGTTCTCTGCTCAAGGGTGTGTCTTCTTCCCCCTCTCTCTTTGCTGGCCTCTCTACCTACTTGTGATCTCTCTCTGTCAAACAAATAAATAAAATTTTAATAAATGAACATTTATTTTTTAAATGTTTATTTTAGAATAGATTCAGATATACAGGAAAGTTGCAAAATGTTTGTAGAGTTTCTGAGTACCATCTACCAGTATACCTTATAAACATCTTAAAATACTGTAACACAATTGTCACAACTAATGAACCAGCATTAATCATTGTTATTGACTGAAGACTGTAATTACCAGACTTTTACCTAATGTCCTTTTTCTATCTCTAGATCTTATCCCAAGTACAATATTAGATTCAGTCATTATATCTTCGTTAAGCTCCTCTACAGTATGACAGCTGTTCAGACCTTTCCTATTTTTGATGACCATGACAATTTTGAGGCATTTAGTAGAATGACCTTCATTTGGGTTTGTCTGATGTTTCCTTACAGTTAGAGTAGTGTTATGTGTGGGTTTATTAAGTATTTTCAGTCCATACACATTAGGGATAGGTTTGCAGTTTTCCTGTCCTGTCTATGTTTGGTCTTGGAACCAGGATAATGGTGGACTCATATATTGAGCTGGGGGGGGTGTTCCCTCTTCCGTCAAGAAGGGCATAGAGGGAATGCCAGTATTTCCTCCTAAAATGCTTTGTTGAATTCACTGGAAAAGTGATCTAAGATTTGAGGGGTTTCTTTTCTGGAATGGTTTTAAACTATGATTTTAATTCCTTAACAAGAATAAAACACTCCTTCTTGAGTTAGTGTTGGTAATTAGTTTATTTCAAGGAATGTGCACACTTCATCTCAGTTGTAAACATAATCACCACAAAATTAATCATAATATTTTTATGAGTTTAGTATATATATGAACTGTCATTTTAGTTATTTCTTTCATTTATTCTTTTATTTTGGATATCAGTAATTTCTGAATTCTTTTTTCTTCCTAGATCAGTCTATGGATGAATCAGTTTCATTTATTATTTTTAATTAACTAATTTATTTTTTCAGCAAAACAGTATTCATTGTTTCTGCACAACACACAGTGCTCCATGCAATACGTGCCCTCCCTACTACCCACACCTGGTTCCCCCAACCTCCCACCCCCGCCCCTTCAAAACCCGTTCAAATAATCTTTGACAAAGCAGGAAAAATATACAATAGAAAAAAGACAGTCTCTTCAATAAATGGTGCTGGGAAAACTGGACAGCGATATGTAGAAGAATGAAACTCGACCATTCTCTTACACCGTACACAGCGATAAACTCGAATTGGATAAAAGACCTCAACGTGAGACAGGAATCTATCAGAATCCTAGAGGAGAACATAGGCAGTAACCTCTTCGATATCAGCCACAGCAACTTCTTTCAAGATATGTCTCCAAAGGCCAAGGAAACAAAAGCAAAAATGAACTTTTGGGACTTCATCAAGATCAAAAGCTTCTGCACAGCAAAGGAAAGAGTCAACAAAACAAAAAGGCAACCCACGGAATGGGAGAAGATATTTGCAAATGACAGTACAGACAAAAGGTTGATATCCAGCATCTATAAAGAACTTCTCAAACTCAACACACACAAAACAGATAATCATATCAAAAAATGGGCAGAAGATATGAACAGACCCTTCTCCAACAAAGACATACAAATGGCTATCAGACACATAAAAAAATGTTCATCATCACTAGCCATCAGGGAGATTCAAATTAAAACCACATTGAGACACCACCTGACACCAGTTAGAATGGCCAAAATTAGCAAGACAGGAAACAACGTGTGTTGGAGAGGATGTGGAGAAAGGGGAACTCTCTTACACTGTTGTTGGGAATGCAAGTTGGTGCAGCCACTTTGGAGAACAGTGTGGAGATTCCTGAAGAAATTAAGAATAGAGCTTCCCTATGACCCTGCAATTGCACTGCTGGGTATTTACCCCAAAGATACAGATGTAGTGAAAAGAAGGGCCATCTGTACCCCAGTGTTTTTTTGCAGCAATGGCTACGGTCGCCAAACTGTGGAAAGAACCAAGATGCCCTTCAACGGATGAATGGATAAGGAAGATGTGGTCCATATACACAATGGAGTATTATGCCTCCATCAGAAAGGATGAATACCCAACTTTTGTAGCAACATGGACAGGACTGGAAGAAATTATGCTGAGCGAAATAAGTCAAGCAGAGAGAGTCAAGTATCATATGGTCTCACTTATTTGTGGAGCATAACAAATAACATGGAGGACATGGGAAGATGGAGAGGAGAAGGAGTTGAGGGAAACTGGAAGGGGAGATGATCCATGAGAGTCTATGGACTCTGAAAAACAACCAGAGGGTTTTGAAGGGGCGGGGGGGGTGGGGGTTGAGGAACAAGGTGGTGGGTAATAGGGAGGGCACGTACTGCATGGAGCACTGAGTGTGATGCCAAAACAATGAACACTGTTATGCTGTAAATAAACAAATTAAAAAATTTAAAAAATTAAAAAAAAAAGACTGTTTAGGCTATCAGGATCCCTTCCATTTCCAAATGAATTATAGGATTTGGTTGTCAGTTTCTGCAACAAACGAACAAACAAACAAACACAGCTAGGATTCTGAAAGGTGCTGTGTTGAATCTGTAGAACAATTTGGATAGTATTATCATATTACTAATATTAAATCTCTGAGCCATGAATATGGAATATCTTTCTATTTATTTAGGTCCTTAGATTCTTTCATCAACATTTTATACTTTTTAGTATACAAGACTTCTTGTACTTCATTTTTAAAATTTATTCCTGAGTATTTACTCTTTTTGATACTATTCCAGATAAGAATTTTTCTTAACTTAGAGTTCAAATTATTCATTGCTAGTGTACAGAAATACCATTAGTTCTTTATAGATTTTAAATCCTATAAACTTTATGAATTTATAACTAGATTCTAAGTAATTATTTTTTTAAAGATTTATTTATTTGACAGACAGAGATCACAAAGAGGCTGAGAGAGCAGAGGAAGCAGGCTCCAAGCTGAACTGAGAGCCTAATGCAGGGCTTGATCCCATCACCCTGGGACCATGACCCAAGCTGAAGGCAGAGGCTTTAACCCACTGAGTCACCCAGGCACCCCTAAGTAATTCATTTTTAATGGTTCTATTTATTTGGCAGGAGAGAGAAAGAGCAAAGACAAGCAGGAGAAAACCAGGCAAGGGAAAGCAGGCTTCCCGCCCAGGAAGAAGCCTGATGCAGGACTTAATCCCAGGACCTGGGGGATCACAACCAGAGCTTAAGGCAGATGCCCAACTGACAGAGACACCCGGTGTCCTGAGTCTATGTGATTTTATCTCTAACCCTCACAACAATGATATATAAAGGATGTTATTATTATGTTTTACAGATGTTGCTAAGAATAGGAAAGAAGAATTATGAGACTAATAGAAATTAAGAATAAATTTTGACAAAATATAATACATTGTAAAGACTATAAACAAATCGACAGGTGAAATGAACTCTAATATCAAATGCTTTCTAATATGCCACGTGCCCTCCAGTGACCCTGGCTCTCCTTAACCTTAGTAATTTATTCTTAACACCACCTTATGAACAAATAATCATTTTGCCTATCTGCGCACCTCAAGTATGCCTTATCTTTCTGTTTCACTCTGTAAATCTGCAAAATGAAAACCATTTGTATTTTCTAAAATGACTTCATCCTTAGTAACATATCCTACTGTGATTCATTACTCAAGAGTAAAAACTACCTGCTATGTCTTAAGAAAGACATTTGTTTTACAATAATTTAAGCCTCTTTGAAAGGCTAAAATTACATTATGCTTGAAAATGAGGGAAAATAGATGAAAGAAATCATTTAAAATGTTCACAGAATCTTTAATGTTATTGATTTCATTTGCTTCAGATTAAACCAGGAAGTTTGTAGGACTGTGGGAGTATGGCATGCCAGAAACACCAAAAATTAATGAAAGGTCAAATTATAATCTTGATAGGAGTTACATAAAACTTCTGCTTTCTCGGTTTTTATTTCAGGCAACTGGCTGTCTCAGACTTCAAAGTCCAGATAGTGATGTAGACTCAATATAATGAAACCAGATTCCAAGTAATATTTTATTTTACTGGACGTTAAAGTAACCTCTTTTATCTGGAATCCATGTGAGAAAGATAGCCTGCCACTGCTCAGAATAACAAACAAATACCCTGGCTATTCCCACCTCTATGCTGTATACTGCCTAAAGTCCCTTGGAAAAGGAAATGGGCTGCATTACAGTTTCAAAAATAGCCAGAGATTGAAAATCAATGCACCACAGAGCACTTTGTTTTGACCCTTTGTCTAAAGGGCAAATGCAGACCGGTCAGATTCTAGAACTGAGTGCCATATACAGGGATTTGTTTCCTGCACAAAACCTCAAAGAAAACAGTGCATTCAAATGGTAATGAAGAGAGGGCCTGAGTGCATACAGTGGTATATTAAACTTGGAGGAGCTAATGTGCATTTTCCTGTGAATCAGCCTCCCCATAGGACTCATTAGGAATGCACATTAAAGATACAGACAAGTGTGCCATTTTTAAATCAAGTGTCTTATTTCTTACAGCACTATTAGTATTGTACGCATTCTGGTAAGTGGCATTTTTGACTGCAATTTAATTGTGCAGCTGGGAAATCTGATTCCATTTCCAAGCTGTAAAAATATCTTCCTATTTTCAACATTTTGAGGAACCTCCATGCTGTTTTCCAGAGTGGTTGGACCAGCTTGCATTCCCACCAACAGTGGAGGAGGGTTCCCCTTTCTCCACATCCTCTCCAGCATCTGTCATTTCCTGACTTGTTAATTTTAGCCATTCTGACTGGTGTGAGGTGATATCTCATTGTGGTTTTGATTTGTATTTCCCTGATGCCGAGTGACGTGGAGCACTTTTTCATGTGTCTGTTGGCCATCTGGATGTCTTCTTTGCAGAAATGTCTGTTCATGTCCTCTGCCCATTTCTTGATTGGATTGTTTGTTCTTTGGGTGTTGAGTTTGCTAAGTTCCTTATAGATTTTGGATACTAGCCCTTTATCTGATATGTCGTTTGCAAATATCTTCTCCCATTCTGTCAGCTGTCTTTTGGTTTTGTTAACTGTTTCCTTTGCTGTGCAAAAGCTTTTGATCTTGATGAAATCCCAATAGTTCATTTTCGCCCTTGCTTCCCTTGCCTTTGCCGTTGTTCCTAGGAAGATGTTGCTGCGGCTGAGGTCGAAGAGGTTGCTGCCTGCGTTCTCCTCAAGGATTTTGATGGATTCCTTTCTCACATTGAGGTCCTTCATCCATTTGGAGTCTATTTTCGTGTGTGGTGTAAGGAAGTGGTCCAATTTCATTTTTCTGCATGTGGCTGTCCAATTTTCCCAGCACCATTTATTGAAGAGGCTGTCTTTTTTCCATTGGACATTCTTTCCTGCTTTGTCGAAGATTAGTTGACCATAGAGTTGAGGGTCGATTTCTGGGCTCTCTATTCTGTTCCACTGGTCTATGTGTCTGTTTTTGTGCCAGTACCATGCTGTCTTGATGATGACAGCTTTGTAATAGAGCTTGAAGTCCGGAATTGTGATGCCACCAACTTTGACTTTGTTCTTCAATATTCCTTTGGCTATTCGAGGTCTTTTCTGGTTCCATATAAATTTTAGGATTATTTGTTCCATTTCTTTGAAAAAAATGGATGGTATTTTGATAGGGATTGCATTAAATGTGTAGATTGCTTTAGGTAGCATAGACATTTTCACAATATTTATTCTTCCAATCCAGGAGCATGGAACATTTTTCCATTTTTTTGTGTCTTCCTCAATTTCTTTCATGAGTACTTTATAATTTTCTGTGTATAGATTCTTAGTCTCTTTGGTTAGGTTTATTCCTAGGTATCTTATAGTTTTGGGTACAATTGTGAATGGGATTGACTCCTTAATTTCTCTTTCTTCAGTCTTGTTGTTGGTGTACAGAAATGCAACTGATTTCTGTGCATTGATTTTATATCCTGACACTTTACTGAATTCCTGTACAAGTTCTAGAGGTTTTGGAGTGGAGTCTTTTGGGTTTTCCACATATAGTATCATATCATCTGCGAAGAGTGATAGTTTGACTTCTTCTTTACCAATTTGGATGTCTTTAATTTCTTTTTGTTGTCTGATTGCTGAGGCTAGGACTTCTAATACTATGTTGAATAGCAGTGGTGATAATGGACATCCCTGCCGTGTTCCTGACCTTAATGGAAAAGCTTTCAGTTTTTCTCCATTGAGAATGATATTTGCGGTGGGTTTTTCATAGATGGCTTTGATAATATTGAGGTATGTGCCCTCTATCCCTACACTTTGAAGAGTTTTGATCAGGAAGGGATGCTGTACTTTGTCAAATGCTTTTTCAGCATCTATTGAGAGTATCATATCGTTCTTGTTCTTTCTTTTATTAATGTGTTCTATCACATTGATTGATTTGCGGATGTTGAACCAACCCTGCAGCCCTGGAATAAATCCCACTTGATCGTGGTGAATAATCCTTTTAATGTACTGTTGAATCCTATTGGCTAGTATTTTGGCGAGAATTTTTGCGTCTGTGTTCATCAAGGATATTGGTCTGTAGTTCTCTTTTTTGGTGGGATCCTTGTCTGTTTTTGGGATCAAGGTGATGCTGGCCTCATAGAATGAGTTTGGAAGTTTTCCTTCCATTTCTATTTTTTGGAACAGTTTCAGGAGAATAGGAATGAGTTCTTCTTTAAATGTTTGGTAGAATTCCCCTGGGAAGCCGTCTGGCCCTGGGCTTTTGTTTGTTTGGAGATTTTTGATGACTGTTTCAATCTCCTTACTGGTTATGGGCCTGTTCAGGTTTTCTATTTCTTCCTGGTTCAGTTGTGGTAGTTTATATGTCTCTAAGAATGCATCCATTTCTTCCAGATTGGCCAATTTGTTGGCGTAGAGTTGCTCATAGTATGTTCTTATAATTGTCTGTATTTCTTTGGTGTTAGTTGTGATCTCTCCTCTTTCATTCATGATTTTATTGATTTGGGTCCTACCCTATGACCCAGCAATTGCACTACTGGGTATTTACCCTAAAGATACAAACATAGTGATCCAAAGGGGCACGTGTACCCGAATGTTTATAGCAGCAATGTCTACAATAGCCAGACTATGGAAAGAACCTAGATGCCCATCAACAGATGAATGGATCAAGAAGATGTGGTATATATACACAATGGAATACTATGCAGCCATCAAAAGAAATGAAATCTTGCCATTTGCGACGACGTGGATGGAACTAGAGCGTATCATGCTTAGTGAAATAAGTCAATCGGAGAAAGACAACTATCATATGATCTCCCTGATATGAGGACATGGAGAAGCAACATGGGGGGGTAGGGGGATAGGAGAAGAATAAATGAAACAAGATGGGATTGGGAGGGAGACAAACCATAAATGACTCTTAATCTCACAAAACAAACTGGGGGTTGCTGGGGGGAGGTGGGATTGGGAGAGGGGGAGCGGGCTATGGACATTGGGGAGGGGAGGCGAACCATAAGAGACTATGGACTCTGAAAAACAACCTGAGGGTTTTGAAGGGTCAGGGGTGGGAGGTTGGGGGAACAGGTGGTGGGTGATGGGGAGGGCACGTTTTGCATGGAGCACTGGGTGCTGTGCAAAAAGAATGAATACTGTTACGCTGAAAAAAAATAAATAAATAAATAAAAAGGGAAAAAAAAGAATTCAAAAGGGTAAAAAAAAAAAAACTAATGGCTAAATGAACGTAATAAAAAATCATAACAACTAAAAAAAAAAAATATCTTCCTGAGAGGGTAGAATGGGGAGAAGTGTGGGGGGGGGCATAAAGAGAGTGGATTAGAATAGGAAGTGATCGATTACTTCCTTTTCTTTTAAAAACTAAATATGCTGGTCTTTTGAGCTCAATTCTTACTTAGAATCCATACGAATTCCCACAAAATAGCAGTCTACAAATGGTGCTGAGGAAATGACAGCTGCGACCACACCAGCAATGCTTAGGAAAAGTTGAGAGGCACTTCTGCAAGAGGGTGATTGAACCCATGGGGAGTTTCAGATGGAAAGATGTCACATACGGGGCAATCTGCATGGAGAAGAGCAGAAAAATACTCATATGATTATGATTAGACATGTAGCAGGAAAGCAAAACATAATTTAGCTTATGAAGAAACTGAAATTCAAGTGGGTCAGCCTTGAAGTTCTAAAATTCCTTGCAGGGGCACCTGGGTGACTCTGTGGGTTAAGCCTCTGCCTTTGGCTCAGATCATGATCTCAGGGTCCTGGAATTAAGCCCCACATCAGACTCTCTGCTCAGTGGGGAGCCTGCTTCTCCCTCTCTCTCTGCCTGCCTCTCTGCCTACTTGTGATCTCTGACTGTCAAATAAATAAAATAAAAATCTTTTAAAAATTCCTTGAAGAACAATATCCACTTTTTTTTTCCAGTTCTTATTATACCATGCTTGTAAGAGGCAAACACTTAAAATCTGGTTGCATTTAATTCCAAAGTGTGTTAAAGGGATAAAAAAAACAAAAAACCAAAAAAAAAACCAAAAAAAAAAAAAAAAACACAGCATAAAAGACTTCTTTATCTTACAAAGATATGTCTAAACACTGAAGTCATTCCTCCAGGATTCTAGGGCAATGGCATGCTGGTCACATAGCACTACTCCAACTTCATTGTCAATATCCTCTTTCTAGAGAAGGTGATAGACTCAGATAAGCATGTTGTTGGTTAATCATGAGGGTCCAAGGACACAAGTCCTGCTGGGATTTCTTTTTTTTTTTTAAGATTTATTTATTTGACAGATAGAGATTACAAGTAGGCAGAGAGAGAGAGAGGAGGAAGCAGGCTCCCACCCTGCTGGGATTTCTGAGGAAGGAATTTAAGGCATGGTTTCCTTCTCCAAGGGATCTGAAACAAAGGACAAGGTTTGTCTCTCTTCAGTCTGAGGAGAACACTTCATGAGTGATCTCAGATGACTGGATCTTGGGATAAGAGGCAGTACATGTCTATTTCTTGTGATCATTAGAATGGCTACTCAACTGTGTAAACCTTTATGAGCTCTGGTGGAAGCAGTGCTGAGGGCCAGGGCTGTCATCTGGGACATGGTAGCAACCCCTTAGAAAAAGAAAGCAGAGTGGGATCCTCCCCAGCCATAAAAGAATGGTTAGAGTCTACAGCTTACTCAGAGCTGCAAGAAACTGCCAGGCATTCCATCACCTGCTAATTTGCCACAGTAAAAGAGAATGTGTATGTCAAGGGATATAATTAAAGGGATAGACAACCATGAGTAGGTTTAGGAATGCACAGATCATCTGTCATATGACTTTAAAAAAGAGATAAACTGAAGGTACATAAAGGTGGGTTTATAGAAAACAAGGTATCAGAAGGATTTAAGATATAAGAGCAACTGTGAGACACCAAATGAAATCTTGAGGAAAACTATGAAATTTGATCCAGGAGATGAATAATCTTCATGGACACACAATCACAGAATGGGCCATTAATTAAAAATCTACCTTTCAGATGACCTCACTCCAGTGGGTTTTATAGCTGATTCTACCAAATTTTAAATATTTTACCCTTTCTTTCTAGGTCATAGGAAAATATGGAAAGAATTTCAATTTGTCCTATAAAGCCAACCTTTGTGCTAATGATATTAAAGGAAACTTAGCCTTGGTCTCAAAGTATAAAAATAAACTTCACAATAAAAAAGTATGACAGTTGTTTTAGAGAAAAAAAATTTGTAACAGACTGTAGTAGTCAGTATTCTCCACAAAACTAGAGCCAGAAGTATAGACAGTAATATCTATAAGAGATTTGTTATAGGAATCTGCTCAGGCAGTTATGGAGGCAAGGAGGCCCACAATCTGCATCTGCAAGCTGGAAATCCAGGAAAGGTGGTGGTATAATTCAGTCCGAGTCCAAAGGCCAAAGATTCAGGCTGCTGTTCTAAGCCCTGGGCTGAGTCTGAATGCCCAAGGGAGTCCAAGGGCAGGAGAAGATGGATGTCTCAGTTCAAGCACAGAAAGAAGTTGCCCTTCCCCTGCCTTTTTGTTCTGTTCAGGCCCTCAACAGATTGGATGATGACCACCTGTAATCTTCTTTACTCCTCCTATCATAAATGTCTTCTGGAGAAATCCTCAAAAACACAGGCAGAAATAATATTGTGCTAGTGTCTGGACATCCTTTAGCCTTGTCATGATGACACATAAAATGAACCATCACACATACTGAAGGGATCTTCCTAAGCAAACTCTATTTTATGACAGAAAATAATTATTTGCCAAAACTTCTATGAAAAATGTAAAAGATAATAGATTGGGAAAAGTATTTATTCTGAATGAATATGACCAACAAAAAGGTAGTACTTTTTAAAGATTATATGTATTTATTTTAGATATGAGGAGGGGCAGAGAGAGATGGAGAGAAAGAATCTCAAACAGACTCACCACTGAACTGTGTGCCCCACAATGGGCTTGATCCCACAACCATGACATCATGACATGGCACTTAACTGAATGACCCATCTAGTTGCCCCCCAAAATAATATTTTTAATATATACAAGTTCTTCTAATTAATAAGAGTAAACTAAAAAATAAAAAGCAATAGAAAATTTAGTGAAGGATATTAACAGACAAGCCACAAAGGACATATAATGGTCCTTATAATTACATTATATAGTTTTATAATTCAACATATAAACATATGTTTAAACAGAAAAAGATTTTCAGCATCACTAGACATCCAAATTATGCATCATGAGGGCACCTGGGTGCCTTAATTGTTAAGTGTCTGCCTTTGGCTCAAGTCATGATTCCAGAGTCCTGGGATCAAGCCATGCCTGAGGGTCATAGCTTGGTGGGGAGCCTGATTCTCCCCCTTCCTCTACCCCTGCTTGTGTTCCCTCTCTCACTGTGTCACTCTCTGTCAAATAAATAAATAAAATCTTTTAAAATTTTTGCATCATAAATGGCATACAGTTTTTCACTCAACAGATTAGCCAAAGTTTAAAAACTTTATGGTATCCCGTGATTTTGAGGAGAAAAGGCATGTCCACCATTGATTTGCAAGTATGAATTGCAAAACTGTTTTGAAAAATAATCAACCTCTGTAAATTTAAAAGGCACCTCTTATTTAAACAAGTTATCCTATACTTTGGATGTCAATTCCCTCCTCTGTCACTCATGAATAAACAAAATCGTTTTTAAAAAGTCTAAAAAAATAAAAATGAAAGAATAAAAAATAGAAAAAAGAAAAACATGTGAGGACAAAGAAAAGAATACTTGCATATTCCTCAAATTATCAAGAGACCTGGGGGAGGGTAAGGGAATACTGCAAAGGTGATTATTACATTTATTTTTAAACACTTCTACTTTTTTCTCTAAGCATTTCTATTTACAACTATGAAATTGTACTTTTTTCTTTGTGATAAAAAAGTATTATATATATAAACCTAAACATAAGTATATCTTGTATAAATCATATATATCACTATATCATATAAATATATTGTATATACCATGCATATTATACATGAACTTTGTGCTAAATCTCTGTCATTCATTTATTAATTATAGTTCTTAATCACTGAAATAAACAGTCACAAAAACTTACAATAAAATGTTCCTTGGACTCAACTAAAGATTTGGGAAGTATGAAGATGCCTTGATGTATCCTTTCTTGACTGCTGACAAGGCAACTTCCCACTCTGTCCCATGCGAGATGAGACATAATGAAACTGCCTCTTCTAGTGATCTGCCTCTTGATCTTGATTTAAAACAGTTTCCCCAAAATTATACTATCTAAGCGAGGATCGTTTGGATTATTTCTACAACCCAAAGATCAACTGTTTTAAAAGGACCCAGAATTTACATAATGCACTTTACCAGGAATAATACAGTTAATAATAAGGCATGTGCTTGCAATTTGTTTAAAGGAGCATAGATAGTAAAGGAACCAGGATTTATGGTCAGACCTGAATCTGGGTCAGGTTGGGCCCCTAAAGTAAGTGACAGCACCTCTGTCAACTGCCAAACTTAGAGAATAACAGTAATTCCCCTGTTGGTTGCACAAATGCTTCACATTGTTGGTTTCATGTACACATTAGGGGAAAAAAATCTAAGTAAAATCCCTAGTCCAGGATTTTGTGGTTGCTCAATGACTCAATACATGGTGGTTACTTGATTATTATTAGGTCGTGGCTGTACAGCTATGGGGTGATACCTAATAATGTCATCTCATCGAGGTAAAAACTGATTATATTTTATTTCAGTTTTATGGTATTTTCACTTTTATTTAAAGAAATGTTGGGCAGAAGGAAGATTAGACATGTCCTATGATGGCTATGTTGGGTAGAATTAGGAATCTTGCTGACAGTCACCAACCTGATTTCTAACTCAGTAAAAAGAAAACTTGGATTCACCTAAGAATGTAATGAGTGATTCTAGAACTCAAGGATTTTCTTTAATGGAAGGTACAGAACCAGATGAGGTACTAGTGTCTTTCTCTTCCTGAGATTCTGATTCTATGTCTTACTCTCTCCCAGCATCTAGTCAGGGAGGCAGCTCAGACAGAAGGTATAACATAAAGGCAAGACTGGTATAACACAATGTTCCTAAACGAAAAGATTATAGTCTCAGAGAAAATGTGAACGACAATTAAATATAGCTGGCTACTAGTTACCATATATTGGTGTTTGGATCTCATTAAATCTCATAGTCCCATTTGAAACTTAATCTTTTATAGACTTCTGTTTACACTTTCTTCAGCACTTTTAGCACTTTCAATAGGATTTCCTTTTTAAAAAAATTATTTTTATTTATTTGACAGAGAGAGAGAGAGAAAGATCACAAGTAGTCAGAAAGGCAGGCAGAGAGAAAGAGGGGGAAGTGGGCTTTCTGTAGCCAGCCCAGTGAAGGGCTCGATCCCAGGACCCTGAGATCATGACTTGAGCTGAAGGCAGAGGCTTAACCCTCTGAGCCACCCAGGAACCCCTCAATGGGATTTCCTAAAAGCAGCTCACTCATTTGTTTCTCTAAATCCCTTTGTGTTAGTCTAGACTTTTGTGAACATTCATAACACAACCATAAAAGCTAAAGTTATGGTTTATTCCCCATCTCAAGAAATGAATTTACCTACATTTTTAAAATTTCTTTTCAGAGTAACAGAATTCATTGTTTTTGCACCACACACAGTGCTCCATGCAATACCTGCCCTCCCCAATACCCACCACCTGGTTCCCCTAACCTCCCAACCCCCACCCCTTCAAAACCATCAGGTGGTTTTTCAGAGTCCATAGTCTCTCATGGTTCACCTCCCCTTCCAATGTCCCTGACCTCCCTTCTCCTCTCCATCTCCCCATGTCCTCCATGTTATTTGTTATGCTCCACAAATAAGTGAAACCATATGATACTTGACTCTCTCTGCTTGACTTATTTCAGTCAGCATAATCTCTTCCAGTCCCATCCATGTTGCTACAAAAGTTGGGTATTCATCCTTTCTGATGGAGGCATAATGCTCCATAGTATCTTTTCTTTCACATTTTCAAAAATTCCAAGTCTGCTTTGTTGATTCTTCCCACAAGACACAAGACACTTGTGTTTTAATAGAAAATACAAACAGCAAGAATGAGAATGGAATGCTCATTGTTCTTCATAATGAGTTTCATTATCATAAAGCTTGTTCATGCTGTGTCCTCTCAGTAAAGGCAAGTCAAGGCTATCATCTTTTCTTAACTCACGCTGTGTCAGAACTGAGTATCATGAGACTCTAGTAACTAGACGCTAAGAAATGGGAAATCAGAATAATCATAATGACTTGTTAACTTAGAAATTTTCTATGTGGGGACACCTGGGTAGCTCAGTCTATTAAGCATATGACTCTTGATTTCAGCATCTGACTCATAATTTCAGCGTTGTGAGATTGAGCCCCATGCCAGACTCCACAGTAGACCTGCTTATATTCTCTCTCCCTCTCCCCTCATCTTACACTCTCCCTCTCATTGATTAATTAATTAATTAATTAAAACACAATAAAATAAAATACATAAAAGTTCTCTATGTGAAGTAGCAAACTGAATGGGACATGGATACAGTATAATCAATAAACTAGAACAAAATTAGGACTTCTAATTCAAGGAAGCAAGTCTACTATCAAAATCGCTCCTTAACTTCTTTGAAGTTAGAATAATTCTTAATTTCAATACTAAGAAGCCAAAAACTCCTTACTGAGACCTTTATCTTGGTTCTAAATTTTATAGGAAATGTTCATCTAGGACCTAAAGGTATTGGAGAACAATTAACACTCCTGACAATATCTTCAATGGCAGATCTATAAAAAACATTTAAATTTTTAAAATTTATTTATTTATTTTTTCAGGGTAACAATATTCATTGTTTTTGCACAGCACCCAGTGCTCCATGCAATATGTGCCCTCCCTATTACCCAACCACCTGGTTCCCCCAACTTCCCACCCCCACCCCTTCAAAGCCCTCAGGTTGTTTTTCAGAGTCCATAGTCTCTTATGGTTCACCTCCCCTTCCAATTTCCCTCAACTTCCTTCTCCTCTCCATCTCCCAATGTCCTCCATGTCATTTATTATGCTCCACAAATAAGTGAAACCATATGATACTTGACTCTCTCTGCTTGACTTATTTCACTCACCATAATCTTTTCCAGTCCCGTCCATGTTGCTACAAAAGTTGGGTATTCATCCTTTCTTTTCATTTTTTTTTTAATAAACATATAATGTATTTTTATCCCCACGGGTACAGGTCTGTGAATCACCAGGTTTGCACACTTCACAGCACTCATGATAGCACATACCTTCCCCAGTGTCCATAAACCCCTCCCCCTCTCCCAACCCCACCTCCCCCCAGCAACCCTCAATTTGTTTTGTGAGATTAAGAGTCATTTATGGTTTGTCTCCCTCCCAATCCCATCTTATTTCATTTATTCTTCTCTTATTCCCCTAACCCCCCATGTTGCATCTCCATGTCCTCATATCAGGGAGATCATATGACAGTTGTCTTTCTCTGATTGACTTATTTCACTAAGCATGATACGCTCTAGTTCCATCCACTTCGTCGCAAATGGCAAGATTTCATTTCTTTTGATGGCTGCATAGTATTCCATTGTGTATATATACCACATCTTCTTTATCCATTCATCTGTTGATGGACATCTAGGTTCTTTCCATAGTCTGGCTATTGTAGACATTGCTGCTATAAACATTCGGGTACACGTGCCCCTTCGGATCAGTATGTTTGTATCTTTAGGGTAAATACCCAGTAGTGCAATTGCTGGGTCATAGGGTAGTTCTATTTTCAACATTTTGAGGAACCTCCATGCTGTTTTCCAGAGTGGTTGCACCAGCTTGCATTCCCACCAACAGTGGAGGAGGGTTCCCCTTTCTCCGCATCCTCGCCAGCATCTGTCATTTCCTGACTTGTTAATTTTAGCCATTCTGACTGGTGTGAGGTGATATCTCATTGTGGTTTTGATTTGTATTTCCCTGATGCCGAGAGACGTGGAGCACTTTTTCATGTGTCTGTTGGCCATCTGGATGTCTTCTTTGCAGAAATGTCTGTTCATGTCCTCTGCCCATTTCTTTTTTTTTTTCATTTTATTTATATTTTCAGTGTAACAGTATTCATTCTTTTTGCACAACACCCAGCGCTCCATGCAAAAAGTGCCCTCCCCATTACCCACCACCTGTTCCCCCAACCTCCCACCCCTGACCCTTCAAAACCCTCAGGTTGCCCCAACCTCCCACCCCTGACCCTTCAAAACCCTCAGGTTGCTTTTCAGAGTACATAGTCTCTTATGGTTCACCTCCCCTCCCCAATGTCCATAGCCCGCTCCCATTCTCCCAATCCCACCTCCCCCCAGCAACCCCCAGTTTGTTTTGTGAGATTAAGAGTCATTTATGGTTCGTCTCCCTCCCAATCCCATCTTGTTTCATTTACTCTTCTCCTATCCCCCTACCCCCCCATGTTGCTTCTCCATGTCCTCATATCAGGGAGATCATATGATAGTTGTCTTTCTCCGATTGACTTATTTCACTAAGCATGATACGCTCTAGTTCCATCCACATCGTCGCAAATGGCATGATTTCATTTCTTTTGATGGCTGCATAGTATTCCATTGTGTATATATACCACATCTTCTTTATCCATTCATCTGTTGATGGACATCTAGGTTCTTTCCATAGTCTGGCTATTGTAGACATTGCTGCTATAAACACAGGGTATCAGAATGGATAAAAAAACAAAACCCATCAGTATGTTGCCTACAAGAAACTCATTTTAGACGCGAAGACACCTCCACATTTAAAGTGAGGGGGTGGAAAACAATTTACCATGCTAATGGGCATCAGAAGAAAGCTGGGGTGGCAATCCTTATATCAGATCAATTAGATTTTAAGCCAAAGACTATAATAAGAGATGAGGAAGGACACTATATCCTACTCAAAGGGTCTGTCCAACAAGAAGATCTAACAATTTTAAATATCTATGCCCCTAACGTGGGAGCAGCCAGCTATATCAACCAATTAATAACAAAATCAAAGAAACACATCAATAATAATACAATAATAGTAGGGGACTTTAACACTCCCCTCACTGAAATGGACAGATCATCCAAGCAAAAGATCAACAAGGAAATAAAGGCCTTAAATGACACACTGGACCAGATGGACATCACAGATATATTCAGAATATTTCATCCCAAAGCAACAGAATACACATTCTTCTCTACTGCACATGGAACCTTCTCCAGAATAGATCACATCCTGGGTCACAAATCAGGTCTCAACCGGTATCAAAAGATTAGGATTATTCCCTGCATATTTTCAGACCACAATGCTCTGAAGCTAGAACTCAATCACAAGAGGAAAGCTGGATAGAACCCAAATACATGGAGACTAAACAGCATCCTTCTAAAGAATGAATGGGTTAACCAGGAAATTAAAGAAGAATTGAAAAAATTCATGGAAACAAATGATAATGAAAACACAACAGTTCAAAATCTGTGGGACACAGCAAAGGCAGTCCTGAGAGGAAAATATATAGCAGTACAAGCCTTTCTCAAGAAACAAGAAAGGTCTCAAGTACACAACCTAACCCTACACGTAAAGGAGCTGGAGAAAGAAAAAGAAAGAAATCCTCTGCCCATTTCTTGATTGGATTGTTTGTTCTTTGGGTGTTGAGTTTGCTAAGTTCCTTATAGATTTTGGATACTAGCCCTTTATCTGACATGTCATTTGCAAATATCTTCTCCCATTCTGTCAGTTGTCTCTTGGTTTTGTTAACTGTTTCCTTTGCTGTGCAAAAGCTTTGATCTTGATGAAATCCCAATAGTTCATTTTTGCCCTTGCTTCCCTTGCCTTTACCGATGTTCCTAGGAAGATGTTGCTGTGGCTGAGGTCGAAGAGGTTGCTGCCTGTGTTCTCCTCAAGGATTTGGATGGATTTCTTTCTCACATTGAGGTCCTTCATCCATTTTGAGTCTATTTTCGTGTGTGGTGTAAGGAAGTGGTCCAATTTCATTTTTCTGCATGTGGCTGTCCAATTTTCCCAGCACCATTTATTGAAGAGGCTGTCTTTTTTCCATTGGACATTCTTTCCTGCTTTGTCGAAGATTAGTTGACCATAGAGTTGAGGTTCAAAAACATTTAAATTTTAAAAATTATGTTTCTTTATTTTAACTTCTCTTCATTTACTTTTTATTTGAGTTCCAACAGTTTTGTTTCTCTGTCGGCTCAAAAAATCTATGGATATGCTTTAGTAGAGCCAGTTTTTCAACAACAGAACACACAGTATATAAGGTGGGAAAATCTCATTTGTGTTTTTGTTTATAACCTTATGCAAGAGTCATTACACTTTTTGCAAAAGTATCCTTTAGTAAGTATCAGAATGGAAGAATGAAACAGTGGCTTTTAAGGATCATTGGTCTCAAGGTTATAATTTATAATGAATCACATAAAACCCCACCATCACTAAAATAACAATCCTGTGATCAGGAAAAGGAGATAGGGGATTGCTATCATAATTGGTGCTTAGATTTTGAATTCCACTAGTTTCTCACTAATGATACAACAAATTCCAAACTCACTATATATAAAAAAAGCCTCATTCTATCATAGGCATATCTGTTCCTCCAAATACATTAATCTTGCTGTAGCCAACTTTATGTTACTGTGACATGCACAGAGAAACCTCCCATCATATCAATTATCTTTATTAAGAACTTATATGGATTTGTGCTTCTTTTACTCAATATCTGACTCACCAATAGGCAGTAATAGCTACATCTATTTTTTTGCCCATCGTAGTAGCCACAATACCTGATTTCTTGTAGGTACCTCGTGTATATTTAAAACAAATCAGTGAATTAATAAATCTTGTGTTTTCACCACCTTCTTTCAGTTACCATTTTTATTTCCTTCATAATTTTTCATGTTACAAAAGCTCCAGTAATCTTTAGTTTCACATTCCTCAAATCGTCCTAAACTCTGCTGACGGACAGTTAAATTTACCCCAAACATAGCTTTATCATGTCACACTTAAAATCACATGTTTTCCACGGCTACTCATTACCTAGAATCTAGACTAGACTTTCTCACTTGAGGTTCTCAGAAGGAATTAAATTAAATCCAACCACCCCAGGCACCCATTATATGTAATGAATTAACTTCTCTCCTATGCCTCTAAATTGATGGTAGCTATGCAGTAATTTTCAGAGAGTTGAGAAAATAATTGCTCAATTTAATTTATGTAAGGCTTTATTGTCTTGTGGAACCTCAGTTGAGAAGGACTTGCTCCAGGAAAACAATGTACACCTGCCTTAATTTTCTGATCTACTCTCCCATAACTACTCCTCACATTCCCTTGGCGTTATTCAAGTTGAACTCTTCCACAGTCATCAGGCATTTCTGTCTCCACCAGTTAGTGTTCTGCAGTCCTCACATATCCACTGTGCATCTCTTTGGATGAAATCTTGACCAGTCTTTAAGATTACTCACCAACAGCCCATGGAGAGTTCTTTGGCCTTCCAGCATAGTGTTGCACGTATTACCTTTAATTTAACATTATTGATAGTTTTGCATTTTTTAAACGTCTCTTATGAGTTCCTTGGAAGCTGAACTTCTGCCCACAAAAGAGAACATCATGTCTTTTGCAGAGTGAATGCCAGATTTAGAGGGTAGACCATTATGCTGCTGAAGGAAAAGATCTAAGCAAAGCAGCCGAATCAGGAAAAAATATAAGATAAAGAGCAAGTGTCCTCTGATACAAAGTGTCAGTTTTCCACCACTGCCTGACATAAAGAACCAGTCCTGAGAATGAGCACCAGCATGACAAGGAATTAAACACCAGAAGAAAATATCCAAAAGTTATTACTCACTCTTTCTTTGCAAGTGTGTGTTCTTAAATTAAAATACCAGGATCCAGTCAGGATGGCAGAGAAGTAGCAGGCGGAGACTACATCAGGTAGCAGGAGATCAAACATTTCAAACAAGTAAAAATCCAACAGGAGATCGAAGAGAAGAAGAATAGCAATTCTAGAAACAGAAAATAAACCACTTTCTGAAAGGTAGGACTGGCGAAGTGAATCCAAAGCGACAGAAAGATAGACAGCGGGGTGAGGGTCTGGCTCCCGGCAAATGGTAGAGCAATGGAGCACAAAATTGGGACTTTTAAAAGTCTGTTCCACTGAGGGACATTGCTCCAGAGGCTCAATCAGGGTGAAGCCCACGCAGGGTCAGCGTGGTCTCAGGTCCCGCAGGGTGACAGAAGGATCAGGGGTGTCGGAGTGTTGCAGAGCTTGCAGGTATTAAAACAGGGAAGCCGGCTACAGAGACAGAGCTGAGGAGTGAGCTCTCAGCTCAGGGTTACCTTGAACTGGTCGCAGGTTGCTTGAGCATGGAGTGCGGCTGGAGGCTGGGGATATGGGAGTGATTAGGCACTGTTCTCTGGGGGCGCACTGAGGAGTGGGGCCCCAGGCTCTTGCCCCCTCCAGGCCGGAGATGGGAGGCTGCCATTTTCAATCCCATCCTCTGGAACTCTACGGAAAGCGTTCAGGGAACAACAGCTCCCAAAGCGAACCCAAGAAGATTATTTAGCCCGGCCTCTGGTAAGTGCGGTTCAATTCCACCTTGGGCAAAGACACTTGAGAATCACTACAACAGGCCCCTCCCCCAGAAGATCAACAAGAAATCCAGCCAGGACCAAGTTCACCAAGGAGAGTAGGTGCAATACCAAGGACAGCAGCGGAATTCCAGAGGAGGAGAATGCAAAGCACGGAACTCATGGCTTTCTCCCCATGATTCTTTAGTCTTGTGGTTAATTTTTTTTTCAATTTTTTTCTTCTTCTACTAAATTTTTTTTAACTTTTACCCGTCTCTTTTTTAACGTTTTAATTAGTTTATCTAATATATCATATATATATATATATATATATATATGTTTTCTTTTTTATATTTTTTATTCGTTTGTTTTCTTTTTTTAATTTTTCCTTTCTTTATTTCTGAACCTCTTTTTATCCCCTTTCTCCAGCCCACGATTTGGGATCGCTTCTGATTTGGTTAAAGTGCATTTTCCTGAGGTCTTTGCTACCCTTTTAGTATTTTACTTGCTCCTTCATATACTCTTATCTGGACAAAATGACAAGGTGGAAAAATTCACCACAAAAAAAAAAAGAACAAGAGGCAGTACCAAAGGCTTGGGACCTAATCAATACAGACATTGGTAATATGTCAGATCTAGAGTTCAGAATGACGTTTCTCAAGGTTCTAGCCAGGCTCAAAAAAGGCATGGAAGATATTAGAGAAACCCTCTGTGGAGATATAAAATGCCTTTCTGGAGAAATGAAAGAAGTAAAATCTAACCAAATTGAAATCAAAAAATTTATTAATGAGATGCAATAAAAAATGGAGGCTCTCACTGTTAGGATAAATGAGGCAGAAGAAAGAATTAGTTATATAGAAGACCAAATGGCAGAGAATAAAGAAGCTGAGCAAAAGAGGGACAAACATCAAATGGACCACGAGGGGAGAATTCAAGAGATAAGTGACACCATAAAACGAAACAACATTAGAATAATTGGGATTCCAGAAGAAGAAGAAAGAGAGAGGGGAGCAGAAAATCTATTGGAGAGAGTTATTGGAGAGAATTTCCCAAATATGGCAAAGGGAACAAGCATCAGAATCCAGGGGTACAGAGAACCCCCCTCAAAGTCAACAAGAATAGGCCCACACCCCGTCACCTAATAGTAAAATTTACAAGCCTTAGTGACAAAGAGAAAATTCTGAATGCAGCCTGGGAAAAGAAGTCTATAACATACAATGGTGAAAATATTAGATTGGCAGCAGACTTACCCACAGAGACCTGGCAGGCCAGAAAGAGCTGGCATGATATGTTCAGAGCACTAAATGAGAAAAACATACAGCCAAGAATACTATATCCAGCTAGGCTATCATTGAAAATAGAAGGAGAGATAAAAAGCTTTCAGGACAAACAAAAACTGAAAGAATTTGCAAACACCAAACCAGCTCTACAGGAAATATTGAAAGGGGTGCTCTAAGCAAAGAGAGAGCCTAAAAGTAGTAGATCAGAAACAAACAGAGATGATATACAGTAATAGTCACCTTACAGGCAATACAATGGCACTAAATTCTTATCTCTCAATAGTTACCTGGAATGTTAATGGGCTAATGCCCCAATCAAAAGACACAGGATATCAGAATGGATAAAAAAAACAAAACCCATATATATGTTGCCTACAAGAAACTCATTTTAGACCCAAAGACACCTCCAGATTTAATGTGAGGGGGTGGAAATCAATTTACCATGCTAATGGACATCAGAAGAAAGCTGGGGTGGAAATCTTTATATCAGATCAATTAGATTTTAAGCCAAATCCTATAATAAGAGAAGAGGAAGGACACTATATGATACTCAAAGGGTCTGTCCAACAAGAAAATCTAACAATTATAAATATCTATGCCTCTCACATGGGAGCAGCCACCTCTATAAACCAATTAATAAGAAAATCAAAGAAACACATCAATAATAATACAATAATAGTAGGGGACTTGAACACTCCCCTCACTTAAATGGACAGATCATCCAAGCAAAAGACCAACAAGGAAATAAAGACTTAAATGACACACTGGACCAGATGGACATCACAGATATATTCAGAACATTTCATCCCAAAGCAACAGAATACACATTCTTCTCTAGTGCACATGGAACCTTCTCCAAAATAGATCACATCCTGGGTCATAAAAAAGGTCTCAACCAGTATCAAAAGATTAGGATCATTCCCTGCATATTTTTGAACCACAATGTTCTGAAGCTAGAACTCAATCACAAGAGGAAATTTGGAAAGAACCCAAACACATGGAGACTAAAAAGCATCCTTCTAAAGAATGAATGGGTCAACCAGGAAATTAAAGAAGAATTGAAAAAATTCATGGAAACAAATGATATTGAAAACACAATGGTTCAAAATCTGCGGGACACAGCAAAGGGAGTCCTGAGAGGAAAATATATAGTGGTACAAGCCTTTCTCAAGAAAGGTCCCAAATACACAACCTAACCCTCCAGCTAAAGGAGCTGGAGAAAGAACAAGAAAGAAACCCTAACCCAGCAGGAGAAGAGAAGTCATAAAGATCAGAGCTGAAACCAATGAAATAGAAATGAAAAAAAAAAAAAAATAGAACAAATCAACAAAACTAGAAGCTGGTTCTTTGAAAGAATAAGATTGAAAAACCCCTGGCCAGACTTATCCAAAAGAAAAGAGAAAGGACCCAAATAAATAAATTCATGAATGATAGAGGAGAGATCACAACTAACACCAAAAAATACAGACAATTATAAGAACATATTATGAGCAACTCTACGCCAACAAATTTGACAATCTGGAAGAAAGGGATGTATTCCTAGAGACATGTAAACTACCACAACTGAACCAGGAAGAAATAGAAAACCTGAACAGACTCATAACCAGTAAGGAGACTGAAAGAGTCATCGAAAATCTCCAAACAAACAAAAGCCCAGGGCCAGATGGCTTTCCAGGGGAATTATACCAAACAGTTAAAGAAAAACTAATTCCTATTCTCCTGAAACTGTCCCAAAAAAAATAGAAATGGAAGGAAAACTTCCAAACTCATTTTATGAGGTCAGCATCACCTTGATCCCAAAACCAGACAAGGATCCCACCAAAAAAGAGAACTACAGATCAATATCCTTGATGAACACAGATGCAAAAATTCTCACCAAAATACTAGTCAATAGAATTCAACAGTATATTAAGGCCTGGTGAGAGAGTATGTATAACTGCATGTCTCAATCCAGACACTGTAAATAATCTTCCTTCACTCTAAATGAATCATATCTTTCCCTGAGAGGCATGAAGCTCCCTCCTCTGTCCTAGGCTCCCCTGCCTGTTCTTAATTCTCCCAGGGAATCTGTTCAATGTTCACTCCTCAAGACTCAGCCCACAACCCAACTCTGTGTCCTCTTCTGGTCAGTCCACAAACCCCTGAGCACTGACTCCTTCACCTGTTGGCATTTTAGCAAAGATTGCCATAGTCTCCAATCCCACTTATTAGTTCCTTGTCACATAATTCTGTTGGTTTGCTTTGCATGCTTTATGTCCTGAAAGCAGTGATACCTCATGTTTTTAGTGGTTGGTCTAGGAAGGTATGAGCATACATAGTAGATCATTTGTTACACAATTGACAATTTTCTTAGGAAAAGTAAAGATAAATTTAAGTGTAACTTAAACCATAATTCACACAAGTATTGCAATGAAATACATAGGTGGTAGGGCTCACCTTGGATTCATGCCATGAACTTAAAAATACACTTATTTCTCCTTAAGGTGAAAATTGAGGCAATTCTTCAATTTTCCTTCATTGTACCTTGACAAGATCACCTTCTCACCAGTATCCTTCCTTAGAAAACAGATTGAGAGCTCATTGTCAAGGTATAGCAATATTTTCTAGCAACATCTAGTTAACATCACAACCCTCAATAACTATTAGCAACATAAGCTCCCCAATGTACCTTAAATGTGAAAGAAAACACAACAGCAGAGCTTTTTTGTAAATTTAATTTATTTAATTTCAAATATAACGTATTATTACTTTCAGAGGTAGAATTCAGTGAATCAAAATTTGCAAATAACACCCAGTGCTCATTATGTCAAGCTCCCTCCTTAATGCCCATCACACAGTTACCTTTTCCCCAATGACCTCTCCCTCCAGCAACCCTCCGTTTCTTCCCTAATGTTAAGAGTCTCTTATGGTTTGCCTTCCTCTGTGACTTCCTTTTGTATTATTTTTTCCTTTCCTTCCCCTAGATTTCCTTCCCCCCTTTTTTTTCCTAAATAGTGTTTTGAAATACCATATGAGTGAAATAATCAGATATTTCACTTTCCCTTATGGACTTATTTCACCTAACAACACCTCTATTTTCATCCATGTTGTTGCTAATGGCAATGTGTCATTCTTTTTATGGTATAGTAATATTCTATTGTGTATGAACAAATGGCCAACAGACATATGAGAAAATGTTCAACATCACTCAGCATCACGGAAATACAGATCAAACCTCAATGAAATAGCACCTTACACTGGTCAGACTGGCTAAAATTAGTAAGATTGGAAACAACACATGATGGTGAGGATTAAGAGAAAGGAGAACCTTCTTACAGTGTTGGTCTGAATGCCAGTTGGTACAGACACTCTGGAAATGGTATGGAGATTCCTCTAAATGTCAAAAATAGAACTACTCAGGGCTCCCAAGAAGTAATCCTAACAAGTACTCAGTGACTCAGTTAGTTAAAAAACCTCCCTTTGGCTCAGGTCATGATCCCAGATTGAACAATGCCATGGATTTCATGCTCAGCAGTGACTATGCTTCGTCCTCTTCCCGCTCATGGTGTCTTTATCAAATAAATAAAGTAAAAGATAAAAAATATAACTACCCTATGGCCCATCAACTGCTCTAATATGTATTTATCCAAAGGATAGAAGGATAGTTATTCAAAGGGGCACTTGTTTCCCCAATGTTTATAGGAGAAATGTCCACAATTATCTAAGTATGTAAAGAACTCTGATGTCCATAATCACATGAATGGAGAACAATGATGTTGTATATACATTTAATAGCGTTTTAAGCTCATCTTTTCTACTTATAAATTACATTCCACTTAGTACAGCAGAATCCAATCCATTTGGATGCCACAGAGATCTTTCCACTTTCAACCCTTTCTCCTGATTATAGGGTTCCAGGAGGACCAAGTGAAGTTTGCATTTTTAGCATCTGGTGAAGGGTCCAAAGTATTCATAGTCTCTATTACCAAGACCCAGGAACAGACTCCAATCACTACCCCCTGTTTGCCACTTTACCCTTTTTTTAAGTTAAGATCGGGATCTAGAGAACACCAGCAGATGCCCCGCTCCACTTATTTCAGATAAGGACTGAAACTGGAGCTTGTCCCCAGCACTTTCTACAATAGCTCCAACCAGAAGATAGTGGCAAACCTATCGGCGACCAAACAACTCTGAAGTATGAGTCCTGCGCATGGAAGTGGCTCTGTCTCCTCCACTCACCAGACTGACTGCATCTGGTTATGACAGGCAGTATTCTCAGCAGTAATAATGACAAGACCTTCGATTTATTCATTTTTTCACCTGAAGTTATATATAGAATTATAATGTCTTCAAGTCGATAAAGGCATAGATGAGGGAAAGCACATTCCATGAACTTTAATCAGTGACTAGGGGCTGTAAAAGGTAGAGGACAACCCTAAGATAGTTCTCCCACCACTAGAAAATGCTTGCACCAATCAGACAGGTAACTGTGGTGCTGGCCCAGGTGTACTGAGTTTCTTTCTCTTCTTGCTCATCCCATCTCCATAGAGGACAGGATTTGATGTTTTTGCTAGTGCATCCCTGGTGCAGATTCTGGTGTGGGGTGTGAGTTATTTTAAGCCCTCAGTTACTAGGGAAATCCACTTTCCCTTTGAGCATTTCCTCTGATCAGGTTTGGGCACTGATGAGAACTTGGGGGTTGGATCATGGAGAAACTGGTGGGTGGGATAATGAATTGCTCCTGGGAGTAGGTCGGATCCCTGTCCTGCTGTGCATGAAGTTTGTCTCCATGGGGAGAAGAGGAAGATGGGAGATACCTGCCCTGATATGAAACAAATCCAAATGTCCACTGCAAGCCATTCTTTCCTGAGGTTCATTTGAGACCCCCCAGAGTTCCTACCTGATCCCTGACCTGTACCTGGGATGACAGGACTCCTATCAGCAGGGGACACCCACCATACCTAAGGAGGCAACAATTTGGGCAGCAAAGGCATAGTGAACCTGGTGCACCAGTAGGAAAGAGAGAGAAGGAATGGGTGATGACCCCATTCCCACCATCCCCTTGCCCTGGGGGCCCCTTAAGGCTATGTCCAGAACCCTTGTCCAGCAGTGTCCCAGTCTCTGACATCATTCGTGAATGCTTAGTCCAGTGCACATTCATGTCACCAGCCACGTTGTCCTCCTCACTCCAGCCAAGCCACTCAAGGCCACAGGCCTAGCAGTGTGAGACCTGGCCACGGCAGCTCAGAGGCCCATCCTGGGGAGCCACTGGCCATGGTCCTTGCTGGGGGGCTTAGGGTCTCCTATAATGGGTTCTCAGGAGCCTCCATGACTCTCCCAGGGCTCGTGTCCCTGTGGCACCTGCTGCTCTCCTCCCACCCCAGAGCTCTTGCTCAGCTGGACTTACTTTGCTACTTGCCAGCAGGACTATTGAGCTTGCATATGGGAGGGACATGGCTGTTGCTCTTTTCCTAAGTGATCGCTCTCTTTATTTGTTCTATGGGAAGGAATCCCAGGAGTCTTGTCAGCTTCCTGCCAGACCCTTTCCCACTCCCACACTGCTGTCCGAGCTGAGGGGCGACCTTCCAACTGCTTTTCTCTCTCTGCACTCCTCTCTGTCCTGCTTCCTTCTGGTTCTGCAACCCCCCTGTGGTGACCTTTTCTGGCTCTTGACTTTGCTCCTTGCACATCTTTGGGGACAAGTTCAAAATAAAGAAAAATAAATACATAAAATACATATATATGATGCATACACATCCTTTCCCAGCTGGGAGAACTAGTATCTATTGAACTGCTCTACGTACTGGAGATTGATTGGGAAGCAGCAGCCGTTGAGCTCCTGCTCTCCTGAATCTCCCAGGCTTCCTGATTCATGCTCGACTTTCACAAAACTTGGTTCCCACATTACAGAACCACTTATGAAGTCACTTACTTTGGTTTACAATTACAAATAGCTGGTAATTGAAGGCAATATATTTTATTTTTTAAATAATATTAATTTCTTGGAGGTGGCTTTTGTATAAACTCAAGTCTGCAAAGAATACCTGGAAGGTACAAAATATCAATGTGCTGTTTCCAGGAAGAAATTCAGTAATTAAACATGGTTAGCAATTATCACTTCCAAAATGATCTTTTTGGTTTGCTATTGAATAACATAAACTAGGAAATGACTTAGTTTTGTTTATTAGGTTACACTGTTTCTTTGGTAGAAACTTATTTTGATGTTACCCTCTGAGTGAGAAATACAAAACACTTTGTTAAAGCAGTTTTTCAGTTAGGTTCCATGACCACACGAAAATATAAAACCAGCACAAACACAATCTGTGTCAGATGCTCCAATCAGATAGGAACAGTGATATGGGGCGAAGGGAAAAAGGAAGGGAAGCAAGAGGCATCTGCATAGAGGAGACATTAAAACACATCTAAGGAAAAGGTGCACTTAGTACCATCCCCTTTTCACATGTTTATGCTCAAAACTTTACAGCCTTGTGGTGTGTTTCTGTGACAACAGCACATTCAAGGGACCCCTTGGCATACCTGTCCATCCCAAATGTAGGAAACTCAAGTGGGACCCAGTGGGTGGATGAGAACTCCCATTTCTGTTCTTCTCTGAGTACAGGCTGCATTTCTGGTGAAGAGCAAGTGCTTCAGTTACTGCCCTGTAACCCCAGTCTTTCCTACTGGTGATCATCATGAAAACTTCTCATTCTCAGGGATCTAAATTTTAAAAGTGTTCTCAGCATGGAAAGAGTGAAGGGCATTTCTGGTTTCAGCGGGTCCTTAGAAAAATCACTCTTAATAAGACTCTAACTCAAATTTCTGGGCTGAAAGCCATATAGAGTAATTTATATGACCTTTTCATCCTTTTCTATATGAAATTATTATAATATTTTTATTGAATATATTTGGCTTACATTTATGAAAATGGGAACAGTGTTTTCCTGGGCTAGGTCTAAATAAAGGAGAAGATGTTCCAATAAAACCGGTGACCAGGCTGGGTAACCTCATCCTGAATTACTGAAATGGACATCTATGGCTTGCTAGCACTGAAAACAACATAAGGTTATATGCAAAGCTGGCATCCCTTTAAAATGATACAGGTTTTTTTTGTTTTTTTTTTTTTACTATATAAAGAATATAAAAATATGTACACATGTTAGTTTTTATTTATTTATTTATTTATTTACTTTTAGGGGACTAGGGAGAAGGGAAGAGGGAGAGGGAGTGAGTATCTTAATCTCATACCACACAAACCTTGGAGCTCAATATTGCAGTCACATCTCACAAGACCTGAGATGAAATCAAGAGTTGGATGCTTTACCCACTGAGTCACCCAGGGAAACCAATCATTGGTAGACTTATATTAAAAAAATGTTGGAAATGCTGTTGTACTAAATCCCTTTTATGTGTATGGCTGCAGATTACAATGACTTAGCCACATTGGTGAGTATCATAAGGTGACCATTGGTATATTAAGAGCAATGGGCTTTAGAATTCTGATGGCTACTAGTTATTTTCTATTTATAATTCTACTGAATTAACAAACTCTAAGCAGCAATGTTGATGTTGTCCAGACAAATAAGGATGGTTATTATTAGGATAGGAACCACTGGTGGCATGAAGAACAGAGAATAACCCCTTTCTGAAGGTCATCAAAATAGAACAGAACCACCACAGTTCTATAACATGTCCATCTACTGTAGGTGGAAATGGAAACTCACAAAACCATAGCTATGATAGGGATTGGCTATAATCCAGGAATGCTCCACTTTTAAGAGTGCTAAATTAATCCTTTCAATATGATTCAGTGTTTTGTATTTTATGTTCATATGTTTTATGTTTGTGTGTGTGTGATTTTTATGGCTATATATGTTCATTTTTCAAAGGAAAGTTAAGCTATATTTCTTTATTAATTGATCAATAGTAGGATTGGTCATTGATCTAGAACTTTTTTCTTAAACCCCTGTTTCCAAGCATAAACAGTGAGAACCAATTGCAACAATTAAATGCAAAATGAACTGCATTATACACTTCAGTGTCATTGAAGGGGGTTATTTTGGAAACATTCTATGCTTGCTAAACAAATTGTCCATTGTAGCTAAAGTTTTGTCATTAGTCACCACTTAACATGTTTTTTTTTAATTTGTTTATTTTCAACATACCAGTGTTCATAGTTTTTGCATCACACCCAGTGCTCCATGCAGTACGTGCCCTCCCTATTACCCACCACCTGACATGTTTTTAAGATTTTATTTTAATTCCACTTAGATAATACACAACAGAATGCTAGTTGAAGATATATAATATGGTGATTCAACACTTCCATACAACACCTGGTACTCATCACAAGTGTACTTGTTAATCCCTATCCCCTACTTAATACCTTCCCAACACCCTCCCCTAGGTGATCATCTCTTCCTTCGTTGGTGTTATGGGTCTGTTTATCGGTTTGCCTCTCTCTCTTTTTTCCCCTTTGCTCCTTTCTTTTTTGAATTCACATACGAGTAAAAACTTAATGGTATTTGTCTTTCTGTGGTTTATTTCACTTGTCATAATACTCTCTAGATTCATTCATGTCACTGCAAATGGCAAGAATTCATTGTATTTATGGCTTAGTAATATTATATTATATACCTATATCTGATGTCTAATATGTATTACATATCTATATATCTATACATATCTCTATATATGACATATATTATATATCTATAGATTGTTTATCTATATAAATATCTATACACATGTATAGATATAATTTATATACCTATTTATACATATATATATATATATTTATGCATCTGTATAGATTTATATAATGGTATAAACACCTTTTCTTCTTTAGTCATTTATCTGTTGATGGACAACTGGACTCCTTCCATATTTTGGGTACTGTGGTCAAATATACAGTATTGCTTATGTATGCAAACTATTGAGAATGTCTGTGGCTTTTAGACATCAACTTACATTTTATAAGTTACTTATAAGAAAAAAAGAAAAATTACCACAAAAATAGAGTGACTGGTACTATATAATTATTTTGTCAAATCCCTATTATTTATTTTTCTGAATTAATGGAACCTTTGTCTTAAATCCTGAAATAGGATGGAATGGCATTGTTCTTAAAGAGTTCACAAGGTGAAATTAATGGACTCCTAAGAAGCAGGACTAGTGGGAACTTTGTTACATTTCTACAGAGCAGATCCTCTGAATTACTCTTATTATGGTCCCCATCATCTTGTTTCTCAGGCTGTAAATGATGGGGTTGACTACTGGGATCAGGATAGTGCAGGAGACAGCAAGGACCTTAACCTCTCTGGAGTTTGGAAGGATCTTGGGCATAAGTAAGTGTAAACAAAGATCCATGCAGGCCAGAGTCAACATGACTGGAACATCACAAAAGAAATGGTTGATGGTTTTGGATCTATTCTAAGGGATTTGGAAGTCATATGCAGTGTGGGCATAGGAGTTGATTGAGCACAGGATCAAAGATCCTCTTATGGTCACCACACAAACTCTTTTGCTCATACAAACAGCATAGTGGAGAGGAAAGCAAATTTGCTGCATAATGATCATAGGCCACAGACGTCAATAAAAATCCATCTGCATCAGATAAATTAATGAAAAAGAAACTCTGAGTTGCACATTTGTTTCCAGAGAGATAATCAGAAACCATCTTGGGGACATTCCTGGAGATATAGTTCAGGTCCATGAGGGAGTTGACTAAGTAGAAAATACATGGGTGTGTGGAGGTGGGTGTCCAGGATGATCATGGACAGGTTACCAAACAGAGCCATTAGGAAAAGGAGAAAACTGAGAATGAAGAAAAACAGGACAATTCTTCATGGTGAGAATAACCCCAATAAGAATAAATCAGTTGATGTTTGGTTAATATTTTCTGTGTGTCATTAATTTAGTTTCCCCTAAAGGGAGACACATAATAAGTACAGAAAAAACAATCTCTTATTAATTCATTATTTTAGTTCCACTCTGACTTATTCAGGACACATTGCCTCTCTTAAAAAAATTAGCACATATCTTGAAAAAAATCTCCTCATAGTTAAAAATCTTGATGTCATACGAATATCAAACTCCAAAATATTTCATAGAAATGTGTAAATTTGTAAGGATAATATATTTCTGTGACTTTATTAAGATACCCATATTTTATTTTTCTGTATAAGTTTAGTTATTATCAATGGCAGTCTTAGTACTTGTTATATATGCATTGTAAGGCAGTGTAAATGCATAAATTATAGACCTGTACATAAATATAATTTATGACACACAGGCAGTGATTTTTTTTTCTCTAATTAAGCCCTAAGATTTCTGAAATTATAGTAGTCTATCAGGACACGGTGTAGATATATATCCTTTTGGTTTGTTCATTTGTTTGTTTTGGTGCCAAGACAATTATCTACTTCATTTTCCCCCAGAAATCTACAATGAAGAGTTATTGACAACTATAAGTTATAAGAAGCCGATTTGGTCCTCCTCACTCTATATTCAAATGCTTTAAAGAAACTCCTTTCCTGACAGTTTTCTCTAAAGTTTTATTTTAGCTCCTTGGTTCTGCTTATGCTCTCTGAAAATATCTGTATTATTCTTCTGCTTCTCAATAATTATATAACAGTTAGCATTGCTTTATGGCACCTCTTCTTATTCTGTTTGACCTTTTGATTTTGTGTATTTAAAACACTTTCAATTTTTTGATAAGTGTGAGTTTAGCTCCTATATGTATCAATCTCTGTCATAAAAATCAACTAACATAATACAGAAGTAAATCTACATAACTTTAAATGAAGTGGGAAACAGAGTAGAGGGTGGAATCAGAGATAGAAAGGTTACGGACATATTGGGTGAAGAGGTTTTAAGGAACAGACACTTAAAAAGAGTAGGGGAAATGGCATTTTGAGAATATTCTAAGTAGGAAGGAGTGGAGAGAATCTTCTCCAGAAGGAATACCATCAGTGAGTAAAGCCCAGCATGCTGTGCCTACAAAGGATTGTAGTGCTTCACTCTCTCATACTTTTCTAGGATCAAAACCATCAGAATATTGAGGAATTCTTTGTATGAAAGATAGACACACACCCATATAGTTATACTGAATTAAAAATGACCTACATAAATGCCTGGTTGTGGATATTAAGGAGGTACGTATTGCATGGAGCACTTGGTGTGGTGCATAAACAATGAAACTTGGAACACAGAAAAAATAAAATTAAATTTAAAAAAAGATAAAGGCAAGACCCTTTTGCAACAAAAATGAGAGAATTTGTTAAATCCATACTAAAAATGCCATGAGTTATTTAAAATGAAGGGTCAAATAATAACCTTTTTTAAAATAAATGATAATAATTAATGTAATAAATGTAATGAAAGTTTGAAAATATAAATTGGTGAAAATCGACCAGAAAGCACAGTAAAACACAAAATTTGACACTTAGGACAGAAAGTAGAGTGAGAGGAATAATAAAAGATGACCCAACATATATTTATGGGCATTTCTGTAAATGTGTATGACATTCATTTTTTTTGACACAATATTTATTTATTTTTAATTTAATATTACAAAAAGACCTTTTTTCTTTCTTTTTTTGTATCTATGAAAGAATCATGTTTATTTAAAATTAACACAATTTAACAATTGTCAAATGGGAAGAAAGAAATTACAGAAAAAAAAATATAATCATCTATATATGCCTGGTTTGCTTATTTCTTTCAAAGTGAATGGGAGTCTTAAAATTGGGCTAAAGGTCACTTTACATGTTATTTTCTGTATCTTTTGAAGTACACCATCTATAATCTAATCATTTCTGGAAAGTTTTGTTATTTTTCAGGAAACATTAGAAATATAGTTTCATGAACAATAAAGATATACATCAGGCTCCATATTCTGTTATTTGGTGTTGTTTTTGTTTTTTTGCGGGTTTTTTTTTTTTATTTTTTCAAATTTTTAAAATTTTTTTTCAACATAACAGTATTTAGTGTTTTTGCACCACACCCAGTGTTCCATGCAATATGTGCCCTCCCTATTACCCACCACCTGGTTCCCCCAACAACCCAACCCCCACCCCTTCAAAACCCTCAGGTTGTTTTTCAGAGTCCATAGTCTCTCATGGTTCATCTCCCCTTCCAATTTCCCTCAACTTCCTTCTCCTCTCCATCTCCCCATGTCCTTCATGTTTTTTGTTATGCTCCACAAATAAGTGAAACAATATGATACTTGACTCTCTCTGCTTGATTTATTTCACTCAGCATAATCTCTTCCAGTCCTGTCCATGTTGCTACAAAAGTTGGGTATTCATCCTTTCTGATGGAGGCATAATACTCCATCATGTATATGGACCACATCTTCCTTATCCATTCATCTGTTGAAGGGCATCTTGGTTCTTTCCACAGTTTGACGACTGTGGTCATTGCTGCAATAAACATTGGGGTACAGATGGTGCTTCTTTTCACTACATCTGTATAAAAGAACTTTTTTCTAAACCAATATATGATTTACAATATTGAATGATGATATAATGAACACAGAAAATTAGCATAAATAATCATTAAATGGTATTTTCTTGAAAATACTCAATATTGGGGTGCTTGGGTGGTTCAGTGGATTAAGCCTCAGCCTTCAGCTCAGGTCATGGTCTCAGGGTCCTCGGATGGAGCCCAGCATCAGGCTCTCTGCTCAGCAGGGAGCCTGCTTCCTCCTCTCTCTCTGCCTGTCTCTGCCTACTTGTGATCTCTGTCAAATAAATACATTAAAAATCTTAAAAAAAAGAAAATACTCAATATTGTCTTGAAAACAATTTCTTGATAATCCTCAAAATGAGGTAGACTGGTATTCTAAATTCACCTTGAGAGAAATTATGATAATATGCGAAGAAATCTAGACAGCCATGCATATAAAATAACATCACGTTTCAAATACTGTTATATATTTTATATGTGAACAATAAATTCTAGGAGATGGAATAAAGCTCTAGATGCATATCCTCAAACATAACATGGTATGTAGCCACGTTGACAGAATGGGAAGGGGAGGCAAAAACGATGATGTAGGAATGGGATGACTCATCATTCACAGTGGCCTGAGTTACAAATCATGGCCTGGTATTTTGGATATTTAGAAATCAAATATTAGAGATGAGCATATTGTTTTAAAAACTGAGAAAGTATTGGGAATAATTGTAAATGAATTTGAAGTATTTTCCCTGGGTGTCAAGAGGCACAGGTTATAGGATCATAATTTTATCCTGTGGTTTGCTGATGCCATTCCATACATTCTTGGGATAATACACTAAAGTGATAAAAAAGTTATTTCAGTTAGTAATTTCCACGTACTCAAATTATTGCAGATGTTCATTTCCTAAACTACCTTGAAATACCTACATCATGGATCTGGGTCTATGTGAAGCAACTGATTTTCAGTTATTGGGTGGTCATGGTCAACTTGTAGAGGAAAAACTGGGAGAGCTGGTTGTGTTCATAAGTTAAATAGATATTGCATTTGACACAGAAGCCACATTAGATATTGAATATCTGTTTATAAATTCTGATCTGTAGAATTATATTTTTTATTAAAATACTTAGATTATTTCCCCATTAATTTTACTCAACGATGTAAAGAAAACCATTCTATTTACTTTGCAAAAGATTTGCACCTGCTTCAATCTTTTAAACTTCACTAGAACTTTTGGGTCTAGCATCGGCATTACTGACAATAGACAGTGGAGAAAAAGGGAAAGAGATGGTTTCTTAATGAGTTGGAGAACTAAGGCTTGAACCTGAAGGAGGTTCATACATGGCAGAGAAAATAGGACTATATGCTTCCATTGACCATGTCAAGATTGGTGCCAGGAGTTAATTTTATTTAATCCTGACCAAAGTCTCTTGAGGTTGAGACTACATCAATATGAGTGCAGATAGTCGCTGTTGATAAATCAAGTTTCAGAGATTTAAAGGGAATTCTTTGGATTTCTTGTATTAACATTGGTGGTAAATAGATGCAGATATTTATATGTGAAATTTCTATTTAAAAAGAATACTATCATAACACTAAATATTTTAGGCAACAATTAGGAAATAACAAATGGTTATTTTTAACTACGCAGTACTAAATAGAAATTAAAAGAAAATTTAAAAGCTATTAATTAAAAATGCACTATTGATGAAAGAGTGTGAAGAATACATACATGTTATTTAAGCCTAAGTAGCTTGGTTTAGTGCTTCTATATTGTCATTTCAAGAAATTTCTTGTTTAAAGAAGAACTAATTCCTATTCTCCTGAAACTGTTCCAAAAAATAGAAATGGAAGGAAAACTTCCAAACTCATTTCATGAGGCCAGCATCACCTTGATCCCAAAACCAGACAAGGATCCCACCAAAAAAGAGAACTACAGACCAATATCCTTGATGAACACAGATGCAAAAATTCTCACCAAAATACTAACCAATAGGATTCAACAGTACATTAAAAGGATTATTCACCACGATTAAGTGGGATTTATTCCAGGGCTGCAGGGTTGGTTCAGCATCCACAAATCAATCAATGTGATACAACACATTAATAAAAGAAAGAACAAGAACCATATGATACTCTCAATAGATGCTGAAAAAGCATTTGACAAAGTACAGCATCCCTTCCTGATCAAAACTCTTCAAAGTGTAGGGATAGAGGGCACATACCTCAATATTATCAAAGCCATCTATGAAAAACCCACCACAAATATCATTCTCAATGGAGAAAAACTGAAAGCTTTTCCGCTAAGGTCAGGAACATGGCAGGGATGTCCATTATCACCACTGCTATTCAACATAGTACTACACATCCTAGCCTCAGCAATCAGACAACAAAAAGAAATTAAAGGCATCCAAATTGGCAAAGAAGAAGTCAAACTATCACTCCTCACAGATGATATGATACTATATGTGGAAAACTGAAAAGACTCCACTCCAAAAGTGCTAGAACTTGTACAGGAATTCAGTAAAGTGTCAGGATATAAAATCAATGCACAGAAATCAGTTGCAATTCTGTACACCAACAACAAGACAGAAGAAAGAGAAATTCAGGAGTCAATCCCATTTACAATTGCACCCAAAACTATAAGATACCTAGGAATAAACCTAACCAAAGAAGCTAAGAATCTATATGCAGAAAACTATAAAGTACTCATGAAAGAAATTGAGGAAGACACAAAGAAATGGAAAAATGTTCCATGCTCCTGGATTGGAAGAAGAAATGTTGTGAAAATGTCTATGCTACCTAAAGCAATCTACACATTTAATGCAATCCCTATCAAAATACCATCCATTTTTTTTCAAAATGGAACAAATGATCCTAAAATTTATATGGAACCAGAAAAGATATTGAATAGCAAAGGAATATTGAAAAAGAAAGCCAAAGTTGGTGGCATCACAATTCCGGACTTCAAGCTCTATTACAAAGCTGTCATCATCAAGACAGCGTGGTACTGGCACAAAAACAGACACATAGATCAGTGGAACAGAATAGAGAGCCCAGAAATCGACCCTCAACTCTATGGTCAACTAATCTTCGACAAAGCAGGAAAGAATGTCCAATGGAAAAAAGACAGCCTCTTCAATAAATGGTGCTGGGAAAATTGGACAGCCACATGCAGAAAAATGAAATTGGACCACTTCCTTACACCACACACGAAAATAGACTCCAAATGGATGAAGGACCTCAATGTGAGAAAGGAATCCATCAAAATCCTTGAGGAGAACGCAGGCAGCAACCTCTTCGACCTCAGCTGCAGCAACATCTTCCTAGGAACATCGGCAAAGGCAGATTTCAGAGATTTAAAGGGAATTCTTTGGATTTCTTGTATTAACATAGGTGGTAAATAGATGCAGATATTTATATGTGAAATTTCTATTTAAAAAGAATACTATCATAACACTAAATATTTTAGGCAACAATTAGGAAATAACAAATGCTTATTTTTAACTACTCAGTACTAAATAGGAATTAAAAGAAAATTTAAAAGCTATTAATTAAAAATGCACTATTGATGAAACAGCATGGAGAATACATACACGTTATTTAAGCCTAAGTAGCTTGGTTTAGTGCTTCTATATTGTCATTTCAAGAAATTTCTTGTTTCCTCTCATTTTCAGTCTGAATCATATTTTCTCTTGTTCTTGGCAACCATAAAACTTTAATCAACAGTGTAGAAAATACACACATCACTTCCAGATCCTCTCAGTGAACTCTGACCCATGTCCTGCTCCCATACCAAAGTTGCCCTAGGTGGGTTTGCTTACAAAGATCAACCTTCTCTTTATTACCTCCTCTGTAAATTGCTTTGTAAATGTATATATTCAGTTTATTCCTCCATCATAATGAGAAAGTTCCTCTAAATAATGGTATTTATAAATAATTTGCGTATTACCATTTTTATTTTAGTTTAAGAATATTTAATAAGCATTATCTATATTACATATGTTATTTTCCTTGTTTTCCATGTTTGTATTCAATTGCAAATAAAATTTGAAAAACCTCTCACTTTATTGATGCACATATTTACAGAATAAAGCGATTTTTCAAATATAAGATCATTATGATAAAGATTAAATGTGGATTCCAGGTGATGAGACGTAATTTAGTTAAAACTGTATAGTGATCCAATGTCAGATCTGGAAATGTGTCCTCTAGATACCAGACAATGAGGAATTTTCTTCTGAAGCAGACAAATCTCAAAGAAGGATCATTGGGATCTCTAAATAAGTGTGGTCGCAATCATTTTTGTTGATTGCATAGTTGGAAAAAGAATGTGCATTTAACAAAGAAATTTCTAGTTTTTGCCTAAAATGTTTTAAGAATTCTCAGACTAATCTTTTATAATCTTTTATAATCATCTGAATGTAAAAAAAAAAATCGCCACCAGTTTTCATATAAATTTGGATTGCTTCTTCTCATTTCAAGAACCCTGTCATACTTTTATGTGAACTTTACCAAATTAAGGTTCTTTATGGACCTATAGGGGAAGAGTTCTCTAAAAGACCCATCAGATCTTTTTCCCCAGGACTTCCTTAAAAGTACTGGCTGCATGAAGTCCACCTTGGTTCTTTGGAAAATGTGTTCATACTTGTATCTGTATGTCCATAGATAATTATTTTGCATTGCTATTAGTTATCCAGATTTTACAGTATCGTGAAATGACTTTCCTAGAATGAATCAGATTACTGAGAGGAGAATCCACTGGAATCTAGCCCAGCACAGGTCCCTACAGTATCTCTGCAATTTCATATATGGACTTTTTCATGCCTTCTAATATTTCACAACAGTTTCTATTAAAATGGACAAACAGTACAGAGTTCAAAATGCTTTAGTGACTTAGGAATTAATGTGCTTCTTAAATATTTAAGTAATGTGTATTTTCATTTGTTTAGATAGATATAGAGCTTGTAATCTTAAGAATTTTATTGTACACAGAGATCTAAAATGCACAGTATTTGTATGTGCATACATCTGTGTGCTTCTATATATACCTTCATGAAATATCACAATAGCAAATCAGCACTGAAAAATAGGTAGGTAGGTAGACAGATGTATGGAGTTATATCTGATTCACCAGTATATACTTTGACTTTGGATTCAGATTGAAAAGAAGTTTATTTTGCTTTATTGCAAAACAAGCTGCAGATTTTTGGAGTCAATGCTAAATCTAATGCTAGCTGTCACTTACTAGAAATGTAAACACGGATTAGTGAATCCAACTCTCTGACCTTTACCTCATAAAGGTCATAAAGTGTGAGATATGATCTCACACTTCCTAGAATGCCTGTAATTAATAATTGAAAAAATTATGAATTGAAAAAATATGAGTTTTGGAGAGAATGTGGCGAAAACACAACACTTGAGCACTATTGATTGGACTATATATTACTACAGCCTTTATGGAAATTGGTATAGAAGTTCTTCAAAAAGTTAAAAGTAAAACTCCCATAGTCCCACCTCTGGCTATATACCCAAAGGAAGTAAAATGATATGAAATCAAATTTGAAGCTATACTTTACTCTTGTAATCATTATTGCGGTGTGACTCATAATGGATAAAATATGGAAATTAATTTTACATGTTCATTGACAAATAAATGGAAAAATGAAATAAGAGCAACATTTATGAACCTGGAGGACATTAAAAGGAGTGAAATAAGCCAAACACAGAAAGACAGACACTTACAATAATTACAATTGTATATGAAATCTAGTAGTCCATCTTTAAAAGTAAAGAGTAGAATGGCCATTGTCAGTGACTGAAGGCAGGGAGAAATGGGAAGATGTGGGTGAAATGCTAAGTTTCCAGTGTACATGTTGAATAAGTTCTATTTAGAGCAATTTATATGTAGTTAACAAAATTGTATATTGGAAATTTTCTGTTACTATGGATCTCACCAGTTGGTAGTATTCATACACATACACACACACACACACACACAGACACACAGACACACAAACACAAGCTAAGTGAATTTGTGGATATGTGCTTTGTAGTGATTATTGGAAAGTGTAGTGTAGTGATTATTGGAAAGTGTAAGTATCTTAAATAAAGCTGTGCACCATATATATGTGTGTGTGTGTGTGTGTGTGTGTATTATATCTATATCTATATCTATATCTATATCTATATCTATATCTATATATATTTGTCTATTATTCCTAAACAAATCTGAAGAAAAAAAAACAAAGAAATGACAAGACTGAATTATATAATTTATACTGGATACGTCAAATCTGAGTGGCATGAGTGACCCATGCACACTAATTGTGACATTTTTTACTATCTTCACTATTGCCACTAAAATCAACATAGTTACTATCATACATTTTTATCCATACACATATCATCTTTGGATTTCTCAGGGACATTGTTCCCAAAAAGTTTCAAAACACTCATTGATTTTCACAAAGCATCCTACTTTGCTATCACAGATGTAATTATTACTCCACTGGAGACTTAGTGATAGGCAAATAAATTTTTATTTTATGTCTTTATTATTACTTATTTTTTAAGTTAACTTTAAAAAAAAGATTGTATTTATTTATTTGACAGAAAGCACAAGCAAAGGGAGCAGGAGAGGTATAAGCAGGCACCCCTCCAACCAGGGAGGCAGATGCGCGGCTCACTATCAGGGGCCTGGTATCATGAGCAGAGCCTAAGGCAGAAGTTTAACTCACTTAGCCATCCAGGCGCCCCAAAGACAATTTTTTTAATACCATAGTTAAATACAGAAAGCAGTAAAATTGGGCAAAATTTGTGTTAAAAAAATAATCCTATCCCTTTGGGCCCACCCATTTCCTTCATATATGGACCTGCACATAGAAAAAGTTTACATTTTTGAATAAAGATGCAAAGTATGTAAAAAACTTTAAACTGATGCAAACAAAAACAAAAACAAAGGAAAACCAAGGCAGAGGAAGGTGTTTAAACTTTCCTTGACTTGTTGGAATGGTGGTAACAGAGAGCTTTATGAGGGAATCTGTAGGGAAGGAGGGCAAACAAATTCTCCACTTAATAAAAAGTAAAAAAAAAAACAAACCAAACCAAACCAAAAGAAAACAAAGCTTTACAATCGATCCCTGGTTGTAGACAAGTTCTCCAAAACCAGTAGCTGGCACCCCTGCAACAAAGAGGGAGAAAATTTCCTGGGTTATCTCAACAATCAGGTCCTTTTCCTCTGCTGAGGGTACTGGGGGGTTTCCGGACTGTACTCAGTTGGGTCGCCAGTGCAGGGGCTGGGCAGGCTGACCAAGCTGACCAGTCGGCTCCCTTCCTGATGTTGGGCTCCTGTGGGTCGCCCCAGCTGCTCCCTCCTACCCCGCTGCCCCCTCCCGCCTGGCCTGCCACCTGCTCCACCCAGAGGGCAGCCCCATCTCTGTGGCAGCTGAAGCTGTGCCTCTGCCCCTGGAGGCCTGGTCCATCTGGCCTTCAGTGGAGGGTCTCCTGGCCCCCGAGGCCTCTCCCGCTCTCCTGTGGCCTCGCTGCTCTTCCTGAAGGAGAAGCCCCTCCACCAGAAAGACTTCTGAAAGGAAAAGTGCTTCTTCCTATTTCTAGGGCTCTCTCGCTACTGGGTTAGTGCAGGGCTGGTCCCTGGCCTTTGGGGGAGACATCCAGCAGGGGACCAAGGCGGCCTCCCTGTCAAAGGGTGCAGCCTAGCATGTCTTGGCGGCCTCCCCACTCCCAGGGCTCCTCCTTCTCGGCGAGGTAGCCTGACTTCAGGGGTAACCATGGAGGTTCCTACTTCTGGGCCATGGGTGGGACCCCGCCGTGCTCCCAGCAGCCATGGGCTCCTCCAGGTCTGGGCTCCAGCACTGCCCTTGGCCTGCAGCTCATCCTTTGGAGCCTGGCTAGGCCGGGATTGGGAGAGGTGGCGCCTTTACCTGCGGGTGATGGGACTGGTGGGGAAATGGAAGGGGTGCATGACAGCGCCAGGAATAATGGGACACTGGAAATAACAGGGGGAGGCTTAGTGTTTTTGTTGTTGTTGTTGTTGTTGTTTTGTTTTGTTTTGTTTTTGTTTTTGTTTTTTTAATAAACATTCTTAGGATGTATTTTGTGAGGCAGATTTACAACACTACTGTCTTGATTAAGAAGGAAAGGGGGAAAAAACACACAGAAAAAACCAATACCCACATTTTTAAAAAGATCATAGTCTTAGGAGTTAATTTAAACCACAGGAACTTTTCACCTATCTCATCTTAGCTGTACCAGTCAGTGATAATATGCCTCTTTCAAATTCAATTATTTTACTAAAAATACCTTGGTTTGGACAAATTCTCACATTTGCAGGTCCATTACCATTCATACATGTGCTGTGTATTTTGTCAGAGAATTATAATTATTTAGTGACCGTATTTACGTGAATATAGTATTAAGTGTAGACCTTAGTTTAATTTACCATAAATAGAGAAAAGAAGTGCATTGATGATTGTAGATGTCAGCCATTGATTAAAATATCAATTCCACTATATTTACTACCATTTTACAGTAGAATACAAGGTACAACAACAATTCTTTCAAGAATTCTATAATGTTTTGTCTAAGGCTTAAAGAGAGTTTCATTTTTTTTTAAACACACAAGTATGTAAAAATTTATTTACTTTTTAACATTTAATTATATATCTATATGAAAATATGGAATATATAAAATCTATAAAATATGGATATTTTAATAGACTTTAGCAAAATAAGATTTTCCTTTGAATGGCCATTGTTAATTAAAGATTTTTTTTTTATTTATTTGACAGAGAGAGATCACAAGTAGGCAGAGAGGCAGGCAGAGAGAATGAGAGGGAAGCAGGCTCCCTGCTGAGCAGAGAGCCCGAAGCGGGACTTGATCCCAGGACCCTGAGATCATGACCTGAGCCGAAGGCAGCGGCTTAAACCATTGAGCCACCCAGGCGCCCGGCCATTGTTAATTAAATGCTTAAATCTATCCATTGTTGGGGTCGCTGGGTGGCTCAGTGGGTTAGGCCTCTGCCTTCAGCTTGGGTCATAATCTCAGGGTCCTGAGACAGAGCCATGAATTGGGCTCTCTGCTCAGCGGAGAGCCTGCTTCTCCCTCTCTCTATGCCTGTCTCTCTGTCTATTTGTGATCGCTCTCTGTCAAATAAAAAAAATTCTTTAAAAAAATCTATCAATTGTTAATTCTAATATTTTATTAAATAGTTTCTTTATTGATTCTAATCAAAATTATCTTAAGCATTTAAATGATAAGTAACAATAAAAATACCCATAAGACATGTACCCTTTGTTATCATGCATAGTTACAAACATACTGGTTTCTCAAGCTGATATTGGTCCTCCCATCATCCTATCAATGAAGTCATTTTTCTGAATAGAGTATTTTTCAAACCACTGTGTATACTTTGCTCTCATCCCTGCTCTTGCCATTTTAGATAACTCCATAAAGACTCATGATCTGGGGACATCTTTGGAGATTAAGAAGAATACTTGATGTTTTATGAGTGTATTTACTCATAAACTCACTCAGTGTGAGAAGTGAATACAATTCTCATGTGTCATTCACTGAGATATGAGTAACATTAAAATAGCAATTGCTCATCATATCTCTAGGACAAAATTTAGAAACAAGTTCTGATAATTTATGTAGCTGTTTTAATAGTTGAGTTCAAGTTTATTCAGTGGGTAAACAAATATATTTATTCAGATCTTGAATATTATGTCTCTCATGTATAACTTCTTTCTTTATTGTGGCTATTAATTCCTTATTGAATATATCATTTGCAAATATCTTCTCCCAATCAGAAGTTATGTTGATTGTTCGCTTGGCTGTGCAGAAGCTTTTTATCTTGAGAAACAGTAGTTCATTTTTCTTTTGATTCCCTTGCCTTTAGAGACCTGTGTTGCAGGAAGTTACTGTGGCTGAGGTTGAAGAGGTTGCTGCCTGGGGTTCTCCTCTAGGATTTTGAAGGATCCCTCTCTCCCACTGGGGTTTTTCATCCATTTTGGATTTTTTGTTACATGTGGTAGAAGAGAATGGGCCAGTGTCGTCCTTCTGCATGTGACTGTCCAATTTTCCCAGCATCATTTATCAAAGACATTGCCTTTTTTTCCATTGGATATCCTTCCCTGCTTTATTAAAGATCAGTTGGCCTTAGAGTCAAGGGGTTTTTTTCTGGGCTCTCTGTTCTATTCCATTGAGTGATACGTCTGTTTTTGTGTCACTAACATGCTGTCTCGATGATCACAGCTTTGTAAACTTGCTTGCAAACAGAAATTGTGATGCCCCAAGCTTTGGTATTCTTTTTCAACAATCCCCTGGCAATTAGGGGTTTTTCTGGCTACATGCAAATTTTAGGATTGCTTGTTTTAGCTCTGGGAAGAATATCAAGTTTATTTTGATAGGGATTGCATTGAATGTGTAGATTGGTCTGGGCAGCTTAGACGTTTTCACAATGTTTTTCTTCCAATCTATGAGCATAGAAGTTGTTCCACCTCTTTGTGTCTTCCTCAGTTTCCTTCATAAATCTTCTGTAGTTTCTATGGTACAGATCCTTGACCTCTTAGATTAGGTTTATTCATAGGTATCTTATGGTTTTGAATGCTATAGTAAATGGAATTGAAACCTTACTCTTTCTCCATTCAGATTGTTAGTATATAGAAAAGCAACTGATTTCTGTGCATTCGTTTTGAGTCCTTCATGTTGCTGAATTGCTGTTATTTCATGTAATTTAGGGGTGGAGTCTTTTGGGATTTTCTCATAAAGTATATTGTCATATGCAAAGAGAGAGTTTGACTTCTTTGCCAGTTTGAATCCATTATCTTTTTGTTGTACAAATGCTGAGGCTAAGACTTCTAATACTCTGTTGAACAAAAGTGGTGAGAATGGGAATCCCTGTCATGTTCCTGACCCAAAGGGAAAAGCTCTCAGATTTTTCCCATTGAGAATGACATTTGCTGTGCGTTGTTCAGAGATGGCTTTGATGAAACATGTGCCTTCTAACCCTATATTTTGAGGAGTTTTCATCTGGAAAGGATGTTGTATTTTGCCAAATGATTTTTCTGCATCAGTTGAGAGGATGATATGGTTCTTGTCATTCTTTTGTTAATATGATCTATCACATCGATGCACTTGTCTATGTTGAACCTTCCTTGCATCTCAGGAATTGATCTCCCTTCATCATGAATAGCTCTTTTAACATTCCATGGGATCTTGCTGGCTAGTATCTTGCTGAGTATTCTGGCATTCTTGTTCATCAAGACTATTGGTCTGTAATTCTCCTTTCCAGTGGGGTGTCTGCTTTTGGATCAAGCTAATGGTCGCCTCATAAAATGAGTTTGGACACTATCCATCCCTTCCTTCCTTGCTTGCTTTCTTTCTTTTTTTTGAAACAGCTTCAGTAGAAGAGGTATGATTTATTCTTTCAATGTTTGGTAGAATTTCCCTGGGAAGCTATCTCACCCTGGAATCTAGATTTTTTGGAAGCTTTGTGATCACTGCTTCAATTTCCATGCTGGTTATGGGTCGGCTCAGATTATCTATTCTTTCCTGTTTTGGACTTGGTAGATTACAAGTTTCCATGAATGCATCTATTTCTTCCAGATGGCCTAATTTGTTGCTGTATAGTTGCTGATGATATGTTCTAAGAATTCTCTGTTTCTCTTACATTGGTCATGATCTCTCCCTTTTATTATTACTATGAATCAAACATAATGCCTGTTATTTTCTACACTTATATTTAAGCCGTGATGGATGAGTTGAGAGTAGCATTTGCTCTATTGCCACGTGGTCTGAGTTACCCGCAACTGTGACCTTCATGGGGTCTAATGGCCAATGTCTTCATTAATATCCATGTAAGTGTTTTAATTAACGGTGCCTCTAAGTGGCACATTTAGCTTTGCGTTGGTTGAGACTTTCAGCCTCACCATGACCTTCAGTATAAATACAGCTCAAATATTATCTTTTCATCTTGTAGGACAGTTTACTTGTTTTCCTTTAAAACATGGTTTCCAGGTGATAATATCAGTCAGGGGTGAAACTGAGAAAGCCAACAATAACTGATCAGCTGACCTGTATGTTGCTTGGTCACCAGAATGAGGCTAATCTGAGAAATCCCCAATGATTGGCCAGGGCATAGTGATTACTTTGCATAGTGGTGACATCACATGAAGATGGCATTGTGATGTCCTGGGGCAGTTATAAAAGCTTGGCAACAGTACAGGCTGCAGTGTGGAGAGAGATGGCAGTTCAGTCACTGCTCTTCCTGCTCTTCCTTGACTTCTCTGCCCTGTTCCCTGCCCCTGCCCATAGCAAGCCCCTGCTCATTCCTCCTGTCCTGGGCCTCTCTCCGATACTCTACACACCACCTTCATATCAGCACCTATGTCTGTGCCCCTCTGTGGTCCTGAGAGGCCTCAAATCTGTGCATTGTGTTTCGTAGACACATTTATCTTGGCATTGGATGAGTTATAAATCATGGCATGGTATTTTGGATTTAGGAATCAAGATGAGAGATGAGTGTATTATTTTAAAAAACTGAGGAAGGGGACGCTGGGTGGCTCAGTGGTTTAAAGCCTCTGCCTTTGGCTCAGGTCATGATCTCAGGGTCCTGGGATCGAGCCCAACATTGGGCTCTCCGCTCAGTGGGAGCCTGCTTCTCCCTCTTCCTCTGCCTGCCTCTCTGGCTACTTGTGATCTCCGTCTGTCAAATAAATAAATAAAATCTTTAAAAAATGAGGAAGTACTGGTAAAAATTGTAAGTGGGTTTGAAGTATCTGCCTTGGGTGTCAAGAGGCATAGGTTGTGGGACCATCAATTTATCCTATGGTCTGTTGATGCAATGTCCATGCATTCTTGGAATAATATCCTAAAGTCATAAAAAAGTTATTTCACTTAGTAATTTACATGTTCTCAAATTATTGCAGATGTTCATCTCCTAATCTACTGGGAAATACCTACATCAGGGTTCTGGGTTTATGTGAAGGAGTTTATTTTCAATTATTGGGTGGTCACTGTCAACTCGCAGAGGAAAAACTGGGAAAGCTGGTTGTGTTTATAGTTAAAGAGCTATTGCATCTGACACGGAAGTCACTTTAGATATTGAATATCTGGTTCAAAACTCTAATATGAAGAATTATATTTTCATGTAAAAATAATTAGATTATTTCTCCATTATTTTAATTTTACCCAATGGCATTATGGAAGCCAGTCTACTTACTTTGCAAAAGATTTGCATCTGCTTCAATCATTGAAACTTCACTCGAAGTTTTGGGTCTAGCCTCAGCATTACTGTCAATAGGGAGTGGAGTAAAAGGGAAAGAGATGGTTTCTTAGTCAGGTGGAGAATGAAGGCTTGAACCTGAAGAAGGTCCATACATGGCAGAGAGGATAGGACTATACACTTCTATTGACCATCTCCTCAGGGTGGAACCTACCATATGTGAGATTGATGCCAGGAATTTATTTTTTTTATTCCTGACCAAAGTCTCTTCAGTTTGATACAACCATCAATATGAATACAGAGAGTTGCTGATGATAAATCAAGTTTCAGAAATTTAAGGGAATTCATTGGATTTCCTGTCTTAACACAGATAGTAAATAGATGCAGGTATTTATATTTTTAATTTGTATTTTAAAAGAATCCTATCTTAGCACTAAATATTTTAGGCAACAATTATGAAATAAAATTGGTCGTTTTTAACTGCTCAAAAGTAAATAGAAATTAAAAGAAAAGTATTAAACCTATTAATTAAACATGTTCCAGAGATGAAAGAGAGTCAAGAATTTATACAAGTTATCTATGCCTCAATAAATTGCTTTGTTTCTTCTATATTGTCATTTCAAGATATTTCTTGTTTCCTATCTATTTCAGTCTTAATCTTATTTTCTCTTGTTCCCTGCAATAATACAGCTTTGATCAATAGTGTAGAGAATACACACATCACTTCCAGATCCTCTCAATGAACTCTGATCCATGTCCTGCCCCAATACCAAAGTTGCCCTACGTGGTTGTGCTTACAAAGATCAAACTCCTCTTTATTATCTCCCCTGTAAATTGCTTTGTAAATGTATATATTCAGTTTATTCCTACTTCACAATGAGAAAAGTCCTCGAAATAATGTAACTTATACATAATTTGCATATTACCATTTTGAATTTAGCTTAATATAATTTAATAAGCATTATCAATATTACAGATATTCTTTTTCCTAGGTTTCAAATGTTCCTATTCAATTGCAAATAAGACTTGAAAAACCTCTCACTTTATTGATTCACATATTTACAGAATAAAGTGATTTTTCAAATATAGGATCATTATAAAGATTAAATGTGGATCCCATGTGATGAGAATTAATTTGGTTCAAACTATATATGATCCGTTGGCAAATCTAGAAATGTGTTCTCTAGATACCGGACAATGTAGAATTTTATTCAGAAGCAAACGAATCTCAAAAAAAGATCATTCAGATCACTAAATAAGTCTGGTCACAATCCATTTTGTCTGATTATTGCATAGTTGCAACCAGAATGCGCCTTTAACAAAGAAATTTCTATCATTTTCCCTAAAATTTTATAAGAAATATCAGACTAAATTTTAATAAGCATCTGAATTTAAAAAACAAAAATCAATTTTCATATAAATTTGGGTTATTTCTTCTCTTTTCAAGAACTCTGTCATAATTTTGTGTGAACTTTATCAAAATAAACTTCTTTACCCACCTATGGGGGAAGAGTTCTCTAAAAGACCTAGCAGACTTTTTCCACAGGACTTCCATGAACCTACTGGCTGCTCAAAGCATACCTCCGTTCTTTGAAAACTTTGTTCATACTTGTATCTGCATGCCCATAGATATTAATTATTTTGCATTGCTATCCGTTACCTAGATTTCATGGTATTATGAAATGACTTCCCTAGAATGTATCAGGTTGCCGAGAGGACAATCCTCTGGAGTCCAGCCAAGCACAGTTCCCTGCAGTATCTCTGCAATGAGTCATACATGAAATTTTTCATGCCTTCTAATGTTTCCACAACAGTTTCTGTTAAAAAGAAAACAACTTATTTGTGAAGCATAACAAATAACATGGAGGACATGGGGAGATGGAGAGAAGGGAGTTGAGGGAAACTGGAAGGGGAGATGAACCATGAGAGACTATGGACTCTGAAAAACAACCTGAGGGTTTTGAAGGGGCAGGGGGGGGGTGGGAGGTTTGGGAACAAGGTGGTGGGTAATAGGGAGGGCACATATTGCATGGAGCACTGGGTGTGGTGCAAGAACAATGAATACTGTTACGCTGAAAGGAAATTTTAAAAAAAGTAAAAAAAAAAAAAAAGCAAGAAGACAAACAGCAGAGTTCAGAAAGCTTTCATGACTTAGGGATTAAGACTCATTTAAAATAGTTAACCAATGTGTATTTTTCATTTGTTTAGATGGTTATAAAGCTTGTGATCGTAAGGATTTCATTGTACACAGAGATCTAAAATGTATAGTATTCGTATGTGCCTATATCTGTGTGTTTCTGTATATATATCGTCATGAAATATCACATCAGAGAAGCAGTACTGATAAATAGGTAAGTAGGTAGAGAGATATATGGAGAGATATCTGATTTATCAGCATATACTTTGTCTTTAGATTCAGACTGAAGAGAAGTTTATTTTGCTTTATTGTAAAACATGCTGCAGATTTTTGGAGCCAATGTTAGATCTAATGCTAGCTGTCACTTACTAGAAATGTAAACATGGATTAATGAATTCAACTCTTTGAGCCTTTAACTCATCAGAAGAGCAGATCAGAATCATGAGATATGATCTCACATTTCTTGGAAAGATTGTTATCAATAATTGAACAAAATGATGTCTGTTGGAGTGGATGCAGATAAAAAACAACACTTGAGAACTATTGATGGGAATATAAATTAGTACAGCCATTATGGAAAATAGTATAGAAGTTTTTCAAACAGTTGAAAGTAAAACTATCCTAAGTTCCAACAATCCCACTTCTGGATATCTATGCAAAGGACATAAAATGATATGAAATCAAATTTGAAGCTATACTTTACTCGTGTAATCATTATTGCAGTGTGACTCACAATAGCTAAAATGTGGAAATTAATTTGACATATTCATTGACAAATGAATGGAAAAATGAAATAAAAGTATCATGGATGAACCTGGAGGTCATTGAGAGAAGTGAAATAAGCCAAACATAGAAAGACAAACACTTTATAATTACAATTGTAAATGAAATCTAAAAGTCAATCTTTAGAAGAGTTGAATGGCAATTGTCAGTGACTAAAGGCAGGGAAAATTGGGAAGATGTGGGTCAAATGCTAAGTTTCCAGTATACATGTTGAATAAGTTATATTTACAGCAATTTATATATAGTTAACAACATGGTATATTGGAAATTTCCTGTTACTGGAGATCTCCCCAGTTGGTGGTATTCTTACACACACACACACACACACACACACACACACACACACACACCACATACACAAGCTAAGTGAATTGGTGGATATGCACTTTGTAGTTATTAGGAAGCGTAATTCTTTTTTTTAATATTTTATTTATTTGACAGAGAGAAATCACAACTAGGCAGAGAGGCAGGCAGAGAGAGAGGAGGAAGCAGGCTCCCCGCGGAGTAGAGAGCCTGATGTGGGCCTCGATCCCAGGACTCTGGGATCATGACCTGAGCCGAGGGCAGAGGCTTTAACCCACTGAGCCACCCAGGTGCCCCAGGAAGTGTAATTCTTAAATGAAACTGTGGACCTTATATATATGGAATATTTGTCAATTATACCTAAATAAATCTGAAGAAAAGGCAAAAAAAAAATGACAAGACTAAATGGGATAGTTTATACTGGATGTGTCAAATCTGAGTGGCATGAGTGACCCATGCACAGTAGCTGTGATATTTTTTTTACCATCTTCACCATTGCCACTAAAATCAGCATAGTAACCATCATACATTTTTTATCCATACACATGTCATCCTTGCATTTCTCAGGGACTTTGTTCCCGAAAAATTTCAGTACACTCATTGGTTTTAATGAAGTATCCAACTTTGCTCTATTATTATTGCTGTCACTATGACTGCACTGGAAAATTAGTGACAGGCAAAGAAAATTATATTTCATTTTCTTATTTTTGCTTATTCTTAAAATTAACTTAAAAAAAGAAAAAGATTGTCTTTGTTTCACAGAAAGCACAAGCAAAGGGAGCAGGAGAGGAGTAAGCAGGCACCGCACCAACCAGGAAGCCAGATGCAGGGCTCACTATCAGGACCCTGGCATCATGAGCTGAGCCTAAGGCAGAAGTTTAACCAACTTAGCCAACCAGGGCCCCAAGGACATTTTTTTAAATATTCTAGCTAAGTACAGAAAGTAGTACAACTAGGTAAATTTTATAAGAAATCATCCTATCACTTTGGGCACACCCATCTCCTTCATATATAGGCATGTCCATAGATTGACAAAGTTTATATTTTAGAACAAAGATGCAAAATATGCAAAAAAATTAATAATGATTCAAAATTTAAAAACAAAAAAGAATCACAGCAGAGGAAGTTGTTTAAGTTCTCCCGGACCTGTTGGAATGGGGTAACAGTGTGATTTAGGATGGGATCTGTGGGGAAGGAGGGGGAACCAAATCTGTCACTTAAAAAAGAAAAAAGAAAAAAAAAAGACATCCTTGAAATCAATCCCTGATTGTAGACAAGTTCTCCAAAACCGGTATCTGGCACCCCTGCAACAAACTTGAGAAAAGTTCTTGGATTATCTCAACAATTGGGCTCTTTTCCTTGCTGCATCCACCATGGGGCTTCTGGACTGCAGTTGGCTGGGCCTCCTGTGTGGGGGACTGTGAAGGCTGACCAGAATCACCTGACTCTCCCCGCCTTTTGGGGCTGGAACTCCTGTGGGTCACCCCCGCAGCCCTCATTCTGCACAGCCCACCCCATGCCCAGCACCAATGCCAGCTCCCCCAGGCCAGACCCATCTCTGAAGCAGATGGAGCAGTGCCTCTGGAAGTCAAGTCCACACCACGCCCTCCCAGATCTGCCGCCACCTGCTCCCAGAGGCAGTGCCCATCTCTGTGGAGGCTGGAGTGGTGCCCCTGGAGGTCTGGTCCTCAGAGACTCTGGCCTCACCGGTGGCTCCCCCTCCCCAGCCACTTTCCCGCAGTCTTCCTGCTCTGCCTGAAGGAGAAGCTGCTCCCCTGGAAAGACTCCTGGAAGGAAAAGCACTTCTTCCAATTTCTCGGGGTCTTATTGCTGGGTGAGCCCCAATCCATTCCACAGCCTTGTGGGGAGACTTCGAGGAGGCGGCTCAGGTGGTCTCCCCATCAGCGGCACAGCCTAGCCCGTCTTGCTGGCCTCACCCTAGGGCATCACAATGCCTTCTTGTGATGTCACCACCATGCCCTGGTGAATCACCCAGGCACCCACAAATTGGTCTCATTCAGGTGGCCAGTCACCATGTAGCTCAGCTGGCCAATGACCAAGGGCTTTTTCAGTGACCCTTCTGACATCATCGAATGGAAAACAGGTTAACTTTCTTTCAGGATGAAAAATTCATCTTTGGGATGTATTTATAGTGAAATTCATGGTGAGGCCGAAAGACTCAACCAGTATAAAGCAAAATGTGTCACTCAGCGTCACCATTCCCTGAAATGCTATCGCCAGTACTCATGAAGACATGGACCATTAAACCCCATGAACTGTCACACTTCATGGGTAAGTTCATAATATGATGCTACTTTCCACTCCTCCATTAAAGCTTAAATATAAATGTAGAAAATGGTAGCTATTATGTTTGCTACGTCTTCCCAAAATAAACTTAAACCAAGAAAGGATGATGCTGTGTCCCAAGTCATTACCTTCTGCCAAAACAATATTTAGCTCTCATAGACGGGGGAGAACAAAATCCAGCCTGTCAGCAGGTTCACTGTCTTCATGTCTAGCTTCCAACACAAAGCAGTGGGAGGAGGACTTAAGTTTGTCTCCTCCCTCAAATACAAGTCAATATTTATCAGGTCATTCAGAACACACAATAAATGAATCAGAGATCTGAGAAAAAAAATGCTGCAGGTCTATAAGTAGAAAAGGGCCCACCATTCGGAAGGGAGGTGGTGTTCAGATTTGAATCTGGTGTTATATAGCTTAGGGGTGGGAACCTGCCTGGGGAAGCTACCACAAAGTCTTCTTAGCAGCAGATCAGAAAATGGTAACATTTAGAAGTCTGCTGCTGTGGGGGTGTGCCTGGCTTAAAAATGCTCAGGTAAGGAAGCCAGGTGGAATCCTGAGTGTGACAAGATTGGTCTCAGGATCCCTGGGGTGACATGAAAATGGGTGCTGCCTGAGTATGGCAGAGTTCCCAGACTTAAAAAAGTTAAAAACAAACAAACAAAAACAAAACAGAAAAACAAAACAAAACAAAACAAAAAACAAAACAAAACGAAACAACAACAAAAAAAACCCTACCTTACCACCGAGCTTTAGGAGCAGGAAACCTGCCTGAGAAGAGAGTGTCTAGATGCCAGTTTTCTGCTCTGTGTTGACATAAACTGCTTGCTACTGCATGGTTGTAGGATTGTTTTCCAGGGATAGGGAGGCAAAAGGCAGAAGCATAGGAGATCTGCTATGAGAGGAACCACACATTTCCATGCTAAACATTTGGACATCGGTGGTGAGAGTGGACAAACCTGGTGTGTTCCCGAACGTAGGGGAAAATCAGTCTTTCTCTGTTGAGGATTATATCTATTGTGGGTCTTTCATATATAGTCTTTATGATGTTGAGTTATATTCCCTCTCTTTCTACGTGGTAGCGAGTTTTTTCAAAGAAGATGCAGTATTTTGTGAAATGCTTTTTCTGCATCTATGGAGAATGTCATATGGTTCTTGCGTTTGTTTTTTATTTTATTTTTTGTCCATTTTTTAATGTGGTCTATCCCATTGATTGACTTGCTGAGGTTGAGTCACTTTTCAGTGCAGGAATAAATCCCTCATGGTCATGTTGAATAATCCTTTAAATGTACCATTGGATCCTGTTGGCTAGTATCTTGGTGAGACTATATGCATCCTTGTTCATCAGGGATACTGGTCTGTAATTCTTTTTAGGGGGCATTCTTCTGTGGTTTTGGCCTCAAGGCAATGCTGGTCTCATAGAAGGAGTTTGCTGTTTTCCTTTTTTCTATTTTTTTTTATACTTTCAGAAATATGGGCATTAATTCTTATTTTATTACTTGGCAGAATTCCCCTGGGAAGCCATTTGTCTCTGGATACTTTTTGGGAAACTTGGTAACTAATTCAGTTTTTTCCCCTTTTTGCTGGTTTTGGGTCTGCTTAGGTTTTCTGTTTCTTCCTCATTGAATTTTGGTAGATTATGTTTCAAGGACTGTATCCATTTATTTCAGCTTGCCCAGCTTTTTTGGCATGTATTCGCTCATAATATTTCCATATGATTGTTGCATTTATTGGGTTTTGCTGTGTTTTCTCCTCTCTTGTTTATGCTTTTATTTATCTGGGTCCTTTCTCTTTTATTTTTGGTAAACCTGATTAGAGGATTAACAATCTTATTAATTCTTTCAAAGAACCAGTTCCTAGTCACATTTCTCTGTTCTTTTCTTTAATTTCTGTTTCTTTGCTTTCTGCTCAGATCTTTTTTTTAAGGTTTTATTTATTTATTTGACAGAGATCACAAGTAGGCAGAGAGGCAGGCAGAGAGAAAGGAAGGGAAGCAGACTCCCTGTTGAGCAGAAAGCCCGATGTAGAACTCAGTACCAGGACCCTCGGATCATGACCCGAGCTGAAGGCAGAGGCTTTAATCCACTGAGCCATCCAGGTGCCCCTTTGCTCTAATCTTTATTATTTCTTATCTCCCACTGGATTTATGGTTTATGTCCTTTTTATCTCCAGTATCTTTAAGCATAAGATTAGGTTGTGCATTTGATACATTTCTTGTCTCTTGGTGGGGGGGGGAGGGGCTTGTATTGCTATATACTTACCTCTTAGAACTGCCATTGCTGCTTCCCAATGGTTCACAACTGTCATGTATTCAATTTCATTTGCTTCCATGAATTTTTAAAGTTCTTTAATTTTCTGGTTGACCCATTCATTCTGAAATAGGATTCCTTTTAACCTCCATGAATTTTTGGTCCTTCTATGTTTTCATATGTTAGATTTCAAGTTTCATAGCATTGTGGTCTGAAAATATGTATGACATGATCTCAATCTTTTTCAAAAAGTTGAGGTCTGATTTATGATCCAGTATGTAATCCGTTCTGGAAAACTTTCCATGTGCACAGAAGAAGAATGTATTTCTGAATGCTTTAGGATGAAATGCTCTGACTATCTGTTAAGTCCAGCTGGTCCAGTGTGTCAAAGCCCTTGTTTCCTTGGTTATCTTCCGCTTAGACGATTTGTCCATTGCTATGATTAGGGTGTTAAAGCCCACCATTATTGTAGTATTTTCAATGAAATCCTTTAAGTTTATTATTAATTAATTTATACATTTGACTACTCCTATATTATGGGCATAAATATTTACATTTGTTAGATCTTCCTTTTATATAGACCCCTTTATAATCATATACTGTCCTTCTTCATCTCTTATTGTCATCTTTGGTCTAATACTTATTTTCTCTGGCAAAAGGATGGTTCCTCCGACTTTCTTTTGATGTCCATTAGTATGATAATCATTCTCTACACCTTCATTTGAAATCTGGAGGTGTCTTTCTGTCTGAAATGAATCTCCTGTAGGCAGTGTACATGAGTCTTTTTTAAAATTTTTTAATCAATTATGTTATCCTTTGTCTTTTAATTGGAACATTTTATCCATTTATATTTAGAGAATTATTAAAATATAAATTTAGTGTCATTTTATTACATGTAAGGTTGCCATATCTGTGGATTATCTCTGTTCCTTTATGGATTTTTTTACTTTTGGGATCTCTTTTTGCTTTATGTGTCCCTTTAATATTTCTTGCAAGGCTGGGTTAGGGTTCATGAATTCCTTTATTTATTTATTTGGTCTGAATGACAGCCTAGCTGGATATAGTGTTCTTGGCTACATATTTTTCCAACTTAGCATATTGAATATGCCAGTCTTTTCTGGCCTGCTAGGTCTCTGTGGACAGGTCAGCTGCCAGCCTTATGTGCCTCCATGTGTAGGTAAGTACATCTTGTCTCAGGGTGATTTTAGGATGTTCTCTTTATCTTTGAAATTTCACTTTGAATTTTCACTCTAGTATGTCGTGGTGTTGACTTATTTCTGTTGATTTGGGGGGAGTTCTCTGTGCCTCTTGTACCTGAATACCTGTTTCCTTTTTTGGTTTAGGTAAGTTCTCAACTATAATTTCTTCAACTAAACCTGCTGCTTCTTTTCTACTCTTCTTCTGAGACTCCTACAATACAGATATTCTTTCACTAATGGAATGCTGAATTCCCTAAGTCTACCTTCATTATCTAAGAGTCGTCTATCTTTCCTCTGATCAGCTTCATTAGTTTCCATAACTTTGTCTTCTATATCACTAAATTCCTCTTCTATTTCGTTCATCCTCACTTATATGGTCTCCACTTGGGACTGGACCTCAGTGATAGCATTTTTAATTTCAGCATGTCTATATTGTAGTCCTTGTATGTCTATAGTGATGGATTTTCTAGTACCTTCTATGTATTTGTTTTTCAAACAAAGCTAGTATGTTTATAATCTTTGCTTTAAATTCTAGTTCAGACTTCTTACTTGTAACTGTATGATTAAATCTGTGGCTATGAGAACCACTTCCTTACTCTTGTGATAAATTTCTCCATCTCATTATTTTTTTTTCAAGATGAGAAAAGAATAAGGAAGAAAAAAACACAAGAAAAACAACAACCAAAACAAGAAACTAGATATCTTTGTGTCCTCATCTGCTTGTTTAGAGAAACTAAATCCCAACATGTTAAAAAAAATAAGAATTAAAATATAATAAAAGCAAAAAATAATAAAACATATATAAAAATTAAAATTAGAAAATTGTTCTGATTTTATGCTCCACTACTTCTAGTACTTTGCAATAGTATCTCTAGGAGGACTTCTTTCCATCCCCTGTATCTTTAGCTGTATCACAGCATTTTCAAGTCTCTGCACCTTCTACCTTCCAAAAGGAGGTCACTTTCCTACCTGTAGCCCTGCAGCATTTCTTTTCTCAGATCTCTACTTGATTTATGAGGTTTCAGAATGATTTGATAGGTATCTAACTCTATTCAAGAAATGAGAAAAACTTAGAATCCCTTCTCCTCTGCCCTCCTGTCTCCTATTTATCCTTTTCTTGAAGAGAAAGTGTGTTCACTTTGGTTTCTAGTGAAGAAATTTTGAGAATTTGTGTTCTTAGCTGAATCTCAGAATGCAATTGCTGTAGTAAAACATTGCTCTATAATCACCTGATATTAATGATTTTATAAGGTGGGGCACCTTGGTGGCTTAGAGGGTTACGCTGCTGCCTTCGGCTCAGGTCAGGATCCGGGGTCCTGGGATCAAGTCCTGCATTGGGCTCTCTGCTCAGTGGGGAGCCTGCTTTCCTTTCTTTCTGCCTGATTCTCTGCTTACTTGTAATCTCTGACTGTCAAATAAATAAAAATAAACTTATATGGTCTTTATTGAGGTTTGTTCCCTCTAAACTTACTTTATTGAGGCTTTTTATCATAACTGGATGCTGTCTCTTTTCCAAATATATTGTTTTCATTTAATCAAATGATCATACAGTCCTTATCCTTTCTTTTATTATGTGGTGTATCAAATTGATTGATTTGTAAATACTAAACAATCATTACAACACAGGAATAAATCCCACTTACGTATGGTAAATGTTTTAAGGACTTTATTTATTTATTTGATAGAAAGACTGTGAGAGAAATCATGAGTAGCTGAAGAGGCAGATGGAGAGGGAGATGCAGACTTCCCTGTTAAGCAGGGAGCCCAAAGCAGGGCTTGATCCCAGGTCCCCGAGATCATGACCTAAGCTGAAGGCAGAGGCTTTACCCACTGAGCCACCCAGTGCCCCTAAATCAACAATTTTAAGGATACTAGCTGGGCTTAAATAATGCTAATAAGATCTAAACAATGCCTTACTGAAGAGACCAATGAACTAAGTACCAGTCATGCTAAAATGAAAAAGAATTTTATAATTAAGTCACAAAACCAACTGTATGTAATGACACTGAGGATGGATGAAACAGGAATGAATCGTTGACATGAAGATAACATTATGGAAAATAAGGAAGCTGAAAAGAAGAGGGAAAGTAAAGTATTGGCTCACCAATGTGGACTTAGGAAACTCAGGCAATTCACAAAACACAGTAACATTCATTTCAAAGGAATCCAAGAATATGAACAAAGGGACAGAAGGCTTATTTGATCAAAGGGTATCTGGAAACATTCTCAAATTTAGGAAGACATAAACATCAAAATCCAAGTGGCACAAATAAGGAAGGAATCCTGAAAGTAGCAAGTGGAAACAAACAAACAAAAATTCTACAAGGACAACCAAACCAGGTCTATAGAAGAGATGTCCACAGAAATATGATAGGCCAGAAGAAAGTGACATGATATATTCAAAATGCAGAATAGCAACACTATTCATCCAAGAATACTTTATCCAGAAAAGCTGTCATGTAAAATAGGACTGACAAAAAAGTCCCAGAAAACAAAATTAAAGAAGTTCATGAGTACTCCAGTCCTGTAAGAAATAATATGGGGGACTCTTTGAGAGGGGAAGACCAAGAACATCAAAGACTAGAAAAGGAACAGAGAAAATCCCCAGAAACACTAAATTAGAGGCAATGAAATGGCACTAATTTCTTTTATTTTTAAATTTTATTAATTTATTTGAGACAGAGAGAGCAGGAAGAAGGGGAGGGGATAGAGAAAGGAAGAAGCAGACTCTGTGCAGAACAGAGAGTCCAACGTGGGGCTCAATCTCAGGACCCTGAAATCATGACCTGAACTAAAGTCAGACACTTAACTGACTGAGCCACCCAGGGGCTCTTTGGTGACATGAAATTCTTATCAAATATTCCTCTGAATGTAAATGGAATAAATGTTATAATAAAAAGGCACTGGTATCAGAATGGATTTAAAAAACAGATCTATATACTTCTTACAAGAGACTCATTTTAGATATAAAGATACCACCAGATTGAAAGTGACTGGATAGAGAAAATCTACCATGATAATGAATGTGAAAAGAAAATCAGAGTAACCATATTTATATCAGAATAACTAGATTTTAAACCCAGGATTGTAATGAAAGATGAATGAGGACACTATTTCCTGATTAAGGAGCCTCTCCAACAAGAAGATCTGACAAATGTACATTTTTTTGCTACAAACATGTAAACATCCAGATATATAAGCAATAAGTCACATAAAGAAACTGATTGAAACCAGTATGATAAGAGTGAGTGTCTTAGAAGAGCGAGGTGTGAGGTGACTGGATGATGGACAGTGTGGAAGGTGTATGCTATGGAGAGTGCTGTGAATTGTGTAAGACTGATGAATCAAAGACCTATACTCCTGAAACAAATAATACATTATCATTAATAAAAATATAAATTAAATAAAAACCCCTCAACAACATTGTTATAGAAAGAATATAAACCAACATGATAAAAGTCATATGTAAAGACCCACAGTCAATATAATCTTCAAAGCAGAAAAACTGCTTCACCGTTACAGTTAGGAATAAGACTCTGTCATAAATGTTATTTAACATAGTACTGCAAGTATCAGACTTAGCAGTCAGGTAACAAAAAGAAAAGAAAAAGCACAAAATAAAACATCCAAATTGACAAGGACCAAGTCCAAACTTCAGTGTATGCAGATGACATGATACTCTATGGAGAAAACATAAAAGACTCAGTGCTGCAGGATATAAAATCTGCATACAGACATCTGTTGCATTTCCAACAATGAAGCAGCAGAAAGGGAAATCAAGGAGTCAGTCTCATTCACAATGGAACCAGACACAAGATACCTAAGAATAAACCTGATGAAAGAGGTAAATGTCTCTACATTGAAAACTATAGAACACGTAAAGAAATTGTAGAGTATACACAAAGAAATGGAAAAACACTCCATGCTAATGGATGGGAAGAATAAATATTGTTAAAATGTCTATGCTACCAAAACCAATCTACCCATTTAATGCAGTCCATATAAAAAACCACCAGCACTTTGAGCAGAACTAGATCCTAAACTTTTTAAAGAACTACAAAAGACTCTGATAGTCAAAATAATTCTCAAATTCCATAAAGAATGAATCAAACTCAGCATGCCAAAATTTAATATTCCATTTAAGAAATGGGCAGAAGATATGAACACACATTTGTTTGTTTGTTTGTTTGTTTTTCCCAAGGAAGACATACAGAAGACTAACAGCCAGAGGAAAATATTCTCAACATCATTCAGCATCATGTAAATGCAAATAAACACCAGGATAAGATACCACCTCACAACTATCAAAATGCTAAAATTAACAAAACAGAAAATGACGAATTTCAGTGATGATGTGGAGCTACAAGAAGCCTCTGTCATGTTTTGTGGTTATGCAAACTTGTACAGTCACTCTGGAAAAGTGTATGGAGGTTTGACCGCAGTTAAAAATTGAACTACCCAATGACACAGCAATCACAGTGCTAGGTATTTACCTGAAGGACAGAAAATTACTGGTTCATAGGGGTACATACATCTCAATGTTTATAGTAGCATTATCAACAGTAGTGAAATTATAGAAAAAGACATATGTATGTGTAATATAAACACACACACACACACTACACACCCACCCAAAAGAATGAAATCTTGTCATTTCCCATGACATTGACACAGCAAGTGTTTGTTATGATAATGAAATGTTGTAGTCACAGAAAAGCAAATACCATATGATGTCACTCATATATGGAATTTAAAAACAAGACAGATAAAAATAGGGATATTAAACACCACCAACAACAACAAAAGGGAAGCAAGCCATAAGGAAATCCAAAATGTAGAAAAAGAGACTGAGGGTTGATGGAGGAAGTTTGAGGAGGATGTGTTATGTGGGTAATGTGTATTAAGGAATATATGTGCTGCGATGAGCTCTGGGTGATATGTGTAAGTGATAAATCATTAACTTCTACACCTGAAATCAATTTCACCATATATATTACCTAACTAGAATTTAAATAAATATTTGGAATAATAATTTTAAAAATCTGCATAATGAACATGTATAGACATATTCCAATATCATCAACTCATATATTATTTCATACTTATATGGATTATACACCAAAATAGGTCACATTCTGAGCTGTGAAATACACCTTTACAAATGTTAATAGAAGTCATATAATGTCTGTTCTCAGAATATAGTGCAATGCAACTAGAAAGGGAGTACTGGGTGTGGTGCATAAACAATGAATTTACTGAAAAGAAATAAAAAAAAATGAAAAGGTAAAAAAAGAAATCAATGTTGAAACCTAAAGTAAACATTTCAACATGTAAGGATTAAACAACATACATTTAAATAACACAGGCAAACACATAAATCTCAAGAAAATTGTATTTTTTAAAGTTTATTACTTATAATCTATACAACCAGATGAGGGATTGAACTCATGACCCCAATGTCAAAAGCCACATGTTCTTCTAAGTGAGCCACCCAGTTTCACCTCAACTGTTGCAACACATAAAAAAGAAAAAAAAAACTTAGTGAATTTTATTGAATGCGGAGACATACAGCTTACATGTAAATATGTTGTGTTGAACGCATATATTAAGAAAGAAAAGTCTAATATCAATAATTTACATTCATTTCTAAGGAATTATAAATACTAGATCAATAAATACAATGCAACAAAAACTAAATTAATGACAATGTAACAAAAGATAAAGAAATGATAGGAATAATAAATACTAGAGCAAAATCAGTTAAATCAATAGAGAAAAATCAAGAAAAGGAAAAAAATAATTCAAAATTAAGTGATTTGATTAAAAAATGCACTTTTTTGGTGATGAGCACTAGGTGATGTATAAAAGTATTGAATCACTGTATTATACACCTGAAACTAATATTATGCTGTATCTTAACTAAGTGGAATTTAAATAAATCCTTATAAAATGATTAATGAAATTGATAAAACTCTAATCAGGCTAATGAAATAATAAGAGAGGGAGAAGACACAATTGATTAATATCACAAATGAAAGAGGGGAACATGAATACTGATCCCACTGAAATTAAATGAATAGAAAAGGAATACTATAAATAACTCAAAGGTGACAGGTTTGATAACTTAGTGGAAATCGAGAAATTTTTGAAAGACACAGTTTGCTAAAGCTCATTAAGAAGAAAGAGACAAAATGAATAGGACTTTATCTATTGAATAAATTGAATAATCATTAATAAACTTCCAAAACAGAAACTACAGGCCCAGGTGGGTTCACTGGTGAATTTAATTAAACATTGAAAGAACAGATTAAATTAATTACCTACAATTACTTTCAGGGCATAAAAGCAATTGGAATACTTCTGATTCCTTCGATGGTATCATCATTACCCTATTATAATTAAAACAATGCTATAAAAAAGACACATCAGATTCTCTTATGAACATAGTTACAAACATCCTCAAAATGCTATAAATTGATTACGTAATGTATAAAAGAATTATATATCACAATTAAGTAGATATATTGCAATTATGTGAGATTGAACATTCAAAATCACTTAATGCAGTTCATTATATCAAAAGAATAAATAAGAAAATAATCACCTCCCATATAAATACATACTTAAAGAGCATTGTACAATATATGACACCCACTCACAATTAAACCTCTTAATATACTAGAAATAGAGGTAACAGTTCATCGTGACAAAAAATATCTACAAGAAACCTACTGTGAAATTTATAGTTAATAGTGGGAAACTAGAAACTTTCACACTAAGATCGGGAACAATACAAGTATGTTCCCTCTCATTAGTCCTTTTCAACATTGTGCAGAAAGTGTTAGGAAATTCAATTAGAAAAGCAAAAGAAATGGAATATATATAAATTGAGAAGGAAAAATTAAAAACACTTTTGTTCATACATGATCTATTTATTGGGTAGAAAATCTAAGAGTAGACAAAAGCTCTCATGAAATAATAAGAAATTTAGCAAATTTGCAAGGCAAAATTTTAATATAGAAACTGCAACCTTGCCCTATGCCATATGGCATCAATGAACAAGTGTAATAGGAAATATTAAAAACAATATCATTTACTTTAGCACCAGGAAAGAAAGAAGAATGAAAGAGAAGAAAAGAGGGAAAGAAAGAGAAAAACATTGTTAGGAACAAATAAAATAAAATAAAATATGTATCATACCTCTAAGGAATATGCCACAAAATTCTGATGAATGCAGTTAGAACTAAATAAATGTTTAGATGATCCAGTTTCATGGATAGGAAGATTTAAAGTTGTGAACGTACTAATTTTGCTAATTTAGATTTATAGATTTAATGAAATCCAAATCAAAATTATATCAAGTTATTTGTGGACATTGACAAATTGATTATAAACTTTATGTGAGAGGAAAAAATAAGCCTAGAATAGCCAACATTATATTGAAAAGGAAGAAAGTAGAAAGACGGATGATGTCCAAATTGAAGAATTTATACAAAGTTGGAGAAATCATGACTGGTAGTTTGGTGTGATACTAGATGAAGATATCAACGGAAAAAAAGAAGACTAGAAGAAACCCAACATAAGTGTAGTTAACTGAATTTTGTCAAAAACAAAGACAACATGATGAAGCAAATACTGTCTTTTAAAAATGATGCTGGAACAACAGTGTCCTGTTGCAAATAAAAAATCTAGAAAAACACATAAACTAAAAAGCATTGTAGAACTAACTGTAAAACTATAATGTTTGTAGACAATAACACAGGAGAAACCTAGATGATGTCGAGTGTGAAAATGATCATTAGATACAATGCCAACACATAACTTATTTTTTTCAAGAAATCTCTACACCCAAAATGGGGCTCAAACTTAAAACCCTGAAATCAAGTGCCATGTACTACACTGATTGAGATAGCATAGATCACAAGGCATAATTTATTAAAAAAAAATCAATATACTGCATTTACTAAAAATAAATAAAAAATAAAATAAAAAAAATAAAGATTTACTAAAAATAAATCTTTTGTTCTATGAAAGAAAGAATTAAAAACAAACAGGAAACCCCAGATTCAGAGAATTTTGAAAGAATCACTTCCTAAAACATATATTTGATAATTTTTTTTGTAAATATACAGAAAACTCTTGGAATCAGCAATGGAGAAAATAACTTGATTAAGAAAACAGAGGGGGTACCTGGGTGGCTCAGCAGGTTAAGCCTCTGCCTTCAGCTCAGGTCATGATCTCAGGGTCCTGGGATCGAGTCCTGCATCGGGCTCTCTACTCAGCAGGGAGCCTGCTTCCCCTTCTCTCTCTGCCTGCCTCTCTGCCTACTTGTGATCTCTCTCTCTCTCTCTGTCAAATAAATAAATAAAATCTTAAAAAAAGAGAAAACAGAGGAGTCCCAAAGACCCATCACTAAAGAAGATAGATGGCAAATAAGCATAGCATACAATGTTTCACATTCCATGTCATCTGTTTTATGCAAATTAAAACATAAATAAGATATTACTACATATCTCTTGAGTGGTCAAAGTCCAGGCAACAACAAGACTAAATGCTGATGATGATGTGGCAAAGCAGAAGTGATATTTTTACTGACAGGATTGCAAAATGACACAACCACTTTGGAAGATAGTTTGACAGTTTTTTAATAAAATAAACTTATCTTAACCATGCAATCCAGCAGTCCACAACACATGAAAACATATCCACGTAAAAACTACACTTCAGGATGCCTGGGTGGCTCAGAAGTTAGGTATCTGACTTTTGATCCAGTAATGGTCCCAGAATCCTGGAATCCAATCCAGCTTCTTGCACAATGGAGAACCTGCTTCTCCCTCCAACAGCATCTCTCCCTGCTTGTGCTCTCCCTCTCTCTGACAAATAAAATATTTTTAAAAAAATCATTACATAGATATTTATCATAGTTTTATTTATAATTGCAAAACTTGGAAGCTAACAAGATGTTAGCTTATCAGTCCATGTTAAGGCATGGAGGAATTTCATACACATATTTTTAAGTGAAGGAAGCCAATCTGAAAACCCTATATACTGTCTAATTCCAGCTACAACATATTCTGGAATGAGCAGACTATGAAGACACTGGAAGTTCAGTAGCTCTCAGGATCATGTGTTGGGGAGAAATAAATTGGCAGAGCACAGAGGAGTTTGAAGGCAGTAAAACTACTTGCATGGCTCTTTGATAATGGACATAAGTCTGCAAAAAATGGGAGAGAAGGCAATTTTTTTTTATTTCCAATGCCTATTTTTTGGCCAGTAGCAACAACAACAACAAAATCACAAGGATCACAAAGAAGTAGGAAAACCTAGTCCTTATGTTGATATAAGGACTATATTGATAAAAACTGTCCTTTAGGAAACACAAAGATGAGAATTGCTAGATCAAAAAAAAAAATGAATACAATCAAATGAGTAAATAAAAAAAACAGTAAAATACCTAAAGGAATTTTGTTTCAAATATCAGGTAAATAAAATGAGAATATCACCAAAGAGCTATGAATTCTAAAACAAAACAACAACAACAAAAAGAAAGCAATCAGAAATTCTAAAGTTGAAAACTACAAAACCTACAGTAAAAAAGTTACTAGGGAGATTCAATGGGACATTTGAACAGTCAGAAAAAAAAATCACTAATGAAAATGAAGGCAGGCCCATATTTGTAGATTCTGATGAGCAAAAACAAAAAAGCAAAAGAGCAAAAAGACAAAAAGACAAAGGAGATGTGAAGATAGCCAATGGTATAACTGGATCATCATGAAGTAGAACAATATATGTGTTATAGGAATCCCAGAAGAATATTAAAGTGAAAGAGGCAGAGAGACCATCTATATGAAAAAACTGGCTAAATTTCAAAATTGATGATAGATATAATTATACAATTCAAAAAAACTTAACAAAATCCAAGCTGGATACCCTTAGAAAGATCCACAAAAAGACACAAAGTATCAAAATATGAAATAAGATATTGCAAGCAGCAAGAAAAATGCAACTTGTCATGTAAAAGAGAACATCAGTAAAATTATCTTCTGAGTTCTCAGCAGAAATTGAGAACTGAGCACAGGGAAAAATACATTCAAAGTGATGGCAGAATAAAAACTGTTAACTGAAAATATTGTGACTCTAAAGTTATCCTTCAAAAGAAAAGAAAAGAAAAGAAAAGAAACTAAGACATACATACAATCAGTGAAAGGTTTTTATTACGAGGCCTTTCTTACAGGAAGTGTGAAAGGAACACTTTATTTCAGGTTGAAATAAAATGAAGTAATATGGATTTGTAAACTTAATTTAAATTTCCTAAAGAGATTAGAAGACATACATATGAGATTATTATTAGTCTGTACATGAAAAATGAGGAATTAGTGTGTGAGGAAGAAATTAATACCTAAAGTGAGGAGAAATTAGGTATACTAACAGAGTTTATAGATGTGATTAAATTTAAGAAACAAACCAGATGCATATAGGGGAAGCTAAGAAAGAGAGAGATGGAAGCAAAGCATAAAAGATTCTTAAATATAGTTAATCAACTGAGGGTTAATGGAGAAGTGGGTTGGGGTTGGGCTCAATGAGTGACAGGAATTAAGAAGGGCACTTGTGATCAGCATTAGCTGTTATATATAAGAGATGAATCAGTAAATTTACTCCTGAAACCAAAATTGCCCAATATGTTAACGAACTAGAATTCAAATAAATAATTGAAACAAAATTTAAGTATCAATTAAAATTCAATTTTTTTTTATACTTTATTTATTTGACAGAGAGAAATCACAAGTAGGCAAGCAGAGAGAGAGGAGGAAGCAGGCTTCCCGTGGAGCAGAGAGCCTGATGTGGGGCTCGATCCCAGGACTCTGGGATCATGACCTGAGCCGAAGGCAGAGGCTTTAACCCACTGAGCCACCCAGGCGCCCCTAAAATTCAAATTTTAAATCTGTAGTATGTTATATGTAATCCCCATTATAACTTTAAAGAACCTATCTTTTCTTAATTCTTATTTTGTTATTATCATGTTCAATTAGCCAACGTTTGGTACCTCATTAGTTTTTGATGTAGTGTTCCAAGATTCATCAGTTGAGTATATCACCCTGTGCTCATCACATCACGCACCCTCTTTAAGGTCCATCACCCAGTTACCCCATCTCTACTATGTATTTTATAAAACACTACCTCTGAAACAAATACTACACTATATCTTAATTAAATTTAATTTAAATTAAAAATGCAATATATTATAAATATAATGATTACCAATATGGTATATATTTTGTTCACCATTTTAAGATTTTATTTATTTGGCAGAGAGACCCTGAGAGAGGGACACAAGCAGGGGGAGTGGGATAGGGAGAAGCAGGCTTCCCACTGAGCAGGGAGCATTATGAGGGGCTCAATCCCAGGACTATGGGATCATGACCTGAGCTGAAGGCAGACGCTTAGTGACTGAGCCACCCAGGTGCTGCTGTTTTATTCATTCTCTGTGCTTTACTTAATAAGACCATTTCTACTTCAAGGTCATAAACACATTTCCCTTTTATATAAGAAGGAAAAGAAAGGGAATTTGACCATGCCATTACAAAATAAAATCAACTGCACACACACACACACACACACACACACACACACACAAAATACTGGGGAAGTTAAGAAACAAATTATATGACGTACAGAAAACAAATGGCAAAATAGCAAAATATATTCCATATTTATCAGAAATTACCTTAAGTGTAAGTTGGCTAAATATCCTAGTTACATCATACGTTGTCAGAATGGAATAGGTATAGATGATATAGATATAGATATATATACACACACTATAAGACATTCAGTGTACATGGATGAAGTTTCAATACTGTGAAAAATAAAAGGATATGAATAAAAGATAACCCATGCAAAGGATAGTCAGAAAATATGAAGTTGTAGTAATATGAGAGAAAGTGGACTACAAGTCAAAAATTATTCATAAGAGTTGAGTATTCCAATTTTCCGATAAAGATGTAGGAGTCCATTATACATAGGGACCATATCTTCTTTATCCATGCATCTGTTGAAGGGCCTCTTGGATCTTTCCACAGTTTCGTGATTGTGACCATTGCTTTTATGAACATCTTATTTTATTCTTATGTATTTTTAAGTTAACTTTTTTTAAAATATCATATTTATGTATTTGGCAGAAAGCACAAGCAAAGGGAGCAGGAGAGGGGTAAGCAGGCACCGCACCAACCAGGAAGCCAGATGCAGGGCTATCAGGACCCTGGGATCATGAGCTGAGCCTAGGGCAGAAATTTAACCAACTTAGCCACCCAGGAGTCCCAAAGACATTTTTTTTAATACTATAGTGAAATACAGAAAGCAGTACAACTAGGTAAAACTTGTGTTAAGAAATAATCCTATCACTTTGGGCCCACCCAACTCCTTCATATATGGGTATGTCCATAAGTTGACAAAGTTTATATTTTTGAATAAAGATGCAAAGTATGCAAAAACCATTAATACTGATGAAAAAAAAATAAAAACAAAAGAGAACTACAGGCGAGGAAGGTGTTTAAGCTCCACTGGACCGGTTGGAATGGGGTAACAGTGATTTAGGATGGGATCTGTGGGGAAGGAAGGGGAACCAAATTTGTTTCTTACAAAAGAGGAAAAAAAAAAGAAAAAAAAAAAAGACATCTTTGAAATCAATCCCTGGATCCCTGGTTGTAGACAAGTTTTCCAAAACCAGTATCTGGCACCCCTGCAACAAACTTGGAGAAAACTCTTGGATTATCTCAACAATTGGGCCCTTTTCCTTGCTGCCTCCGCCAGGGGGCTTCCGGACTGCACTTGGCCTGGCCCCCGCGTGGGGGCTGTGCAGGCTGACCAGGCTGACCTGGAGCTGGGCCTCCTGTGGGTCGCCCCCGCAGCCCCTCCTCCCGCGCCACCCCTTCCTCCCACGAGGCCTCCTCCCCGCCCAGCCCAATGCCTGCTCCCTTGAGGCAGCGCCCATCTCTGCAGAGGCTGGAGTGGCGCCCCCGGAGGCCCGGTCATCCCGGCCTTCAGGGGAGGCTCCAGGCTTGCCCGCGGCCTCCCGCCGCTCTCCCGCGGCCTCAGCCTCCCCGCTCTTGCTGAAGGAGAAGCCGCTCCCCAGGAAAGACTTCGGAAGGAAAAGCGCTTCTTCCTGTTTCTCCTGGTCTCGCTGCTGGGCCAGCACATGGCCGGGTCCCGTCCGCGGCCTTCTGGGGAGATGGGGAGGAGGCCTCCGAGGCGGCCTACCCTTCAGGGGTCAGGGCCCAGCCCGTCTTGGCGGCCTCGCTGCCCTGGGGGCCTCTGTCTCTGCGGGGCGCCAGGCCTCCAGGAGGGCAGCAGCGGCTCTTCCTTCTGGGCCCCAGTGGGTGGAGCAGTTCGACGCCCAGCTCCAGGCAGCTGCGGGCTCCTCTGGTCCCCGCCAGGGCGCTGCCCTTGGCCTCCAGCTCCTCATTGGAGCCAGGCTGGGAGGCCTCCGGAGAGCGGGTGCCTTTACCTGCTGGTGATGAGACCTGTGTGGAAAGCAAGGGGTGCGTGACCGCTCCAAGAATAATGCATCACTAGAAATGACAGGGGAGGCTTAGTCTTTTTTATTTTATTTTATTTTTAAGAAAAGTTATTATGATGTATTTTGTGAGGGAGATTTACAACAGTACGGGTCTTAATTAAGAAGGAAAGAGGGGGAAAATGCGTATCACCAAACCCAATTTTTAAAAAGATCATGATCTCAGGAGTTAATTTAACTTATAGGAAATTGTCACTTGCCTCCTATTAGCTGTACCAGTCAGGGATAATCTGTCTGTTTTGAAATGAATTGTTTTTCTAATTATCTCTGGGTTCAGACAAATTCTCATATTTGCAGTTTCATTTGATTTATTTACTACCTATTTTATCAGAGAGAATTATTGGTATTTTAAAGTGATCATATTTACATGAATATAGTATCATTTAGTGTAGACCTTAGTTTGATTTACCATAAATTAAGAAAATAAGTACATTGATGCTTGTAGATATCACCGTTGATCAAGAAAACACTTTCAGCACATTTACTACCATTTCATAAGAGATAAGAAGGTACAACACGAATTCTTTCAAGAATTCTATCATGATTTGTTTTAAATTTAGAGAGCTTCGTGTTGTTTTTTTTTTTTTAAAGCACACAGGTATGTAAGTAATTGACTTACTTTTTAACATTTGATTATGTATCTATATGAAAGTTGAAATATATAAAATATACCCTTAAATTGACTTTGACAAATAAGAGTTTCCTTCGGACTTCTGTAGTTAATTAAATACTGGAATGTACCAATGGTTAATTCTAATACTTCATTAGAACAATTTTTTATTAGTACTAGTTAAAATCATCTTAAGGATTTGGAGAAATATATCAACCTTAAACAATAAATAAAACTAAAAATACCACAAGACATATACCATTTATAATCTTGCATATTAACAAACGTATTGGTTTGGAGAGCTGACATTGGTGCTCCTACCATCCTATGAACTCATTTTTCTGAATAGGCTTCTTTGAATATTTTTCTGCCAGTGCATATACTTTTCTCTCATCCCTGACCTTTTTAGATAACTCCATAAAAACCTAACAGCCGTCATGAATTCAAGACATCTTTGTGGATTAAGGAGAATACCTGTTGTTTTATGTGTGTACTCACTTGAGAATGTCCACAGAGACATGAATAACGTGAAAATACCAATTGCTCAGCATGTCCCTAGGACAAAGTTTAGAAATGAGTTCTGATACTTTGTGGAGCTGTCTTCATAGTGGAGTTAAAGGTTAATTCATTGGGCAAAGAGATATATTTATTCAGACTTTTTGAATATTATGTCTCTTGCATATAAGCTGTTTCTATATCTTGGACATTAATCCCTTATTGGATATATCATTTGCAAACATCTTCTCCCAAACAGAAGTTCTATTGATTGGCCCCAGTGCTGTGCAGATGATTTTTATCTTGAGAAAGAGTAGTTCATTTTTGCTTTTGTTTCCCTTGCCTTTAGAGACACGTGTTGCAAGAAGTTGCTGTGGCTGAGGTTGAAGAGGTTGCTGCCAGGGTTCTCTAGGACTTTGAAGGATTCCTGTCTCACACTGAGGGACTTAATCCATTTTGAATGCACCATTGCAGATGGTGTAAGAGAAGGTCCAGTGTCATCCTTCCGTATGTGATTCCAATTTTCCCAGCACCACTTATTGAAGACACTGTCCTTTTTTCCATTGCATATTCTTTCCTGCTTTGTCAAAGAATAGTTCTCCATAGACATGAGGGTCCATTTATGGGGTCTCTAATTTGTTGCATTGAGCGATGGGTGTGTTTTTATGCCAGAACCATGCCTTCCTGATGATCACAGCTTTATTAACTGGCTTGAAGTCAGGCATTGTGATGTCCCCAGCTTTGGATTTCTTATGCAACAATGCCCTGGCTATTTGGGATCCTTTATGGCTACATGCAGATTTTAGGATTGTTTGTTTTAGGGCTGTGAATAATTTTGAGGGTATTTTGATAGGGATTGCATTGAATGTGTAGATTGCTCTGGACAGCATATGCATTTTTACAATGTTAATTCTTCCAATCCAGGAGCATTGAATGACTTTCCATCTTTTTGCGTCTTCCTCAATGTTTTGTAGTTTATACTGTGGAGATCATTTACCTCTTTGATTAAGTTTATTCCTAGGTATCTTATGGGTTTGGGTGCTATGGTTAAGGGGATTGACACCTGAATTTCTCTTTCTCCATTCCCATTATTAGAGGATAGAAAAGCAAGAGAATCTTGTGCTTTGATTTTGGAATCCTGCACATTGCTGAATTCATGTATGAGTTCAAACAATTTAGGGGTGGAGTCTTTTGTGTTTTCATATAAAGTATATCGTCATATGCAAAGAGAGATGATTTAACTACTTCTATGACAACTTGAATGCCTTTTACATGTTATTGTCCAAATGCTGAGGCTAAGACTTCTAATGCTGTGTTCAATAAAGTGGCAAGAGTGGGCTTCCCTGTCATGTTCCTGACCTTAAGGGAAGAGCTGTCAGTTTTTCCCCATTGAGAATGAAATTTGCTGTGGGCTCTTCATAGATGGTTTTTATAATATGAGATATGGTCCCTCTATCCCTCTATTTTGAGGAGTTTTAATAATTAATAATAATAATATTATTATTAATAATAATAATGAGAGGAGTGTTGTATTTTGCCAAATGCTTTTTATGCATCAAATGAGAGGATGTTATGGTCCTTGTCTTTCTTTTGTTTATATGACTAATCACATCACTTGATTTGGGAATATTGAACCTCCCTTACATCCCAGAAATGAAACTCACCTGGTGGTGGTGAATAACCCTTTTAATGTACCTTGGAATCCTACCGGCTTTTATCTTGTTGAATATTTTTGTATTAGGGCTCACTAGGGTTATTCATCTATAATTCTTTTTCACAGGGTCTTTGTCTGCTTATGCATCAATGTAATGCTCTGCCTCAGAAAATGAGTGTGGAAGCTTTCCATTTATTTCCATTTTTTGGAAGAAGCTTCTATAGAATAGGTAGGACTTATTCTTAAAATCTTTGGTAGAATTCCACTGGGAAGTTATCTGGTCCTGGACTCTTGTTTTTCTGGGGGAGGTTTTTGATTCCTGATTCAATTTCCTTGCTGGTTATTAGTCTCTTCAGATTGTTTATTTCTTCCTGTTTCAGACTTGGTACATTACAAGTTTCCAGGAATGCATCTATTTCTTCCAGATGGCCGAATTTTTTGGCATATAGTTGTTGATAATATGTTCTAACATGTCCCTGTTTATTTTGCATTGGTCATGATCTCTCCCCTTTCTTTCCTGGTTTTGTTAACTTAAGTCTTTTATCTTTACTTTTGGCTAAATCTAGCCAGAGGTTTATTGATCTCATTAATTTGTTCTGAGAAACAGCTTCTAGTTTGTTGGTGGGTTCTGCTATTCTACTAGTTTCTGTTTCATTGATTTCTGCTCTCATCTTTATTCCTTCTTCTCTCCTGCTTGGTTTCAGCTCTATGTGCTGTTCTTTTTTCCAGGTGTAAGGTTAGCATGTGCATTTGGATTTTTCTAATTTTTTGAGACAGTCTTGGATGGCTAAGCAATTCCCTCTAAAGACCAAATTTCAGTATCACATAGATTCTGAACCAATGTGTTTTCATTTTCATTAGTTGCATTGAATTGTTTAAGTTCTTTAATTTCCTGGTTGTCCCAACCATTTCTTGGCAGGATGCTCTTTGACCTACAAATGTTTGAATTCCTTCCAAAATTCCTCTTCTGATTCAGTTCCACTTTCAAAGCACTATTGTCTGAAAAAATGCAGGGGAAAATCTCAGAAATTTGGTATTGTTTGAGATCTGATTGGTGACCCAGTATGTAATCCTTTTTTTTTTTTTTAATTTTTGAGTATGTAATGTTAGTCACCCTAACTATGAAATATGTTCATAACTACTAACTATGAACTATGAGTTCATAGACTCATGGTTTAAGTATAACAACCAGTGTTTCATTCAGTACATGTCCTCCTTAATAACCACCACCAGCCTCACCAATCTCCCTAACCTCTTTGCCTCTAAAACCCTCTGTTTCTTTGAGTTTACATTCTCTTGTGGTTCATCTCTCCCTCCAATTCCCCCAGCTTCACTTTTCCCTTCCTTCCCCTAATGTGGTCTCTGTTATTCTTTATTTTCCCAAGTAAGTGAAACCGTGTGATAATTGACTTTCTCTGCTTGACACCTTATAATCATTATAATTTCCAGCAATCCCTTCCATATTGATGCAAAAGTGGGGTATTCCTCCTTTCTGATGGCTGAGTATTATTCCATTGTATATATGGACCACATCTTCTTTATCCATTCGTCTGTTGATGGGCACTTGACTCTTTCCACAGTTTGGCTTTTGTGGCCATAGCTGCTATGAACACTGAGGTTCATATGACCCTTCATTTCAATATATCTGTAGCTTTGTTGTAAATAACCAGTAGTGCAATTGCAGGGTCAGAGGGTAGCTCTATTTTTAATATTTGGAGGACTCTCCACACTGTTTTCCAAGGTGACTACACCAACTGGCATTCCCACCAACAGTGTAAGAGGGTTCCCCTTCCTCCACATCCTCTCCGGTACTTAGGGTTTCTGGCCTTATAATTGTCATTCTAACTGGTAAAATGTGGTTTTGATTGGAATTTCCGTGATGGCTAATGATGATGAACATGTTCTCATGTGTCTGTTAGCCATTTCTATGTCTTCTTTGGAGAAGTCTCTGTTCATGTCTTCTTCCCGTTTTGGGACTTGATTATCTGCTTTCTTGGTGTGGAGTTTGAGAAGTTCTTTATAGATCTTGGATACCAGCCTTTTGTCTGTAGTGTCATTTGGGAATATCTTCACCCAATCCATGGGTTGTCTCTTTGTTCTGTTGACAGTTTCCTTTGCAGTGTAGAAGCTTTTTGTCTTAATGATGACCCAAATGTTCATATTTTACTTTTCTTACTTTTCTTTCCCTTGCCTATGGAGATGTGCCTTGAGAGAAGTTGCTATGGCTGATGTCAAAGTGCTTACTGCCTATGTTCTCCTCCAAGATCTTGATGGATTCCTGTCTCACACTGAGGTCATTTATCAATTTACAGTTTATATTTGTGTCTGATGAAAGAGATTGGTGGACTTTCATTCTTCTGAACATAGCTGCCCAGTTTTCCCATCAGCATTAATTGAGGAGACAGTTTTTTCCACTGGATATTTTTTTCCTGCTTTGTTAAATTTTAGTTGACTGTAGATTTGACCATCTATATCTGGGCTCTCCACACTCTTCCATTGGTATATGTGTCCGTTTTCATGCCAGTACCATGCTGTCTTAGTGATCACAGTTTGTTATACCTTGGAAGAAACCTAACCAAAGAGGTAAAGGATACATACTTGTGGAAGCACCTAACACTCAAGAAAGAAAATAAAGAAGACACACAAAATGGAAAAACCATCCATGCTCTTGGATCAGAAGAATAAACATTGATAAAATCTCTATGCTGCCCAGAGAAATCTGTACTTTCACCCCCATCCTGATCAAAATATCATCAGCATTTTCCAAAGTGTTGAAACAAGCAATCCTAAAATGCACATGGAACAAGAAAAGACCCTGAATCACCAACAAAATGTGGAAAAAGAAAACAAAGCTCAGGGCATTTCATTGCCTGATTTCAAGGTTTATGGCAAAGCTCTGATCAAGCAGTATGTAATCTATTTTGAAGAAAGTTATATTTGTACTTGACAGCAATGACAGTCTCTGTTTTTAGGACTGAATGTTCTGTTTTTATCTTTGAAGTCCAGCTGTTCCAGTGTGTCCTTCAAAGCTCTTGTTTCTTTTTGAACAGTCTTCTACTTAGGTGATCTATTTCTGTGTGTGGGAAGTTGTGATCTCTGCCTATTCATGTATTATTATGAATAGGATTCTTTATTTTGTTTAATAGTTGGGTGATGTAGTTAGCTACTCCCATGTAGGGGGCAGAGATATTTATAGTTGCTAGATTTTCATGTTGGATAGACCCTTGAGGTATGATACTGTATCCCTCTACAACTCTTACTACAGTTTTTTAAAATATTTTAGATTTTAGATTTTAAAATTTTAGATTGTAAATTTTAGATTTTAAAAATCTAACGTCTGATATGAGAATTGCTACTCCAGCTTTCCCTTGATTCTTTGGGATGAAGAATAGGTTTCAGTCCCCTTTCTTTCAGTCTGGAGGTATCTTTAGGTTCAAAATGAGTGTTTTATATACAACATGTGGACGTGTCCTGTCTTTTTCTTCAAATCGGAAACCCTACTATGTTTCATGGGACCATGTAGCCTGTTCACGTTTTCAGTAACTGTTGGGAGATAGGACTTTCTTGCCATCATGTTGCCTGTGAAGTCCCGGTTTCTATAGATTGCTTCTGTAAGTGTCTGATCCATATTACTCTTGGGGTCTTTCATCTTTTAAAGAAACCCCCTTAATCGTTCTGCAGCACTGGCTTGGTTTTCACGTATTCGTTCAGTGTCTAGGAGTCCTGGAAGTCCCTTGTCTCTCCATCCATTCTGAATGGCAGCCTTGATGGATAACATATTTTTAGTTAGCATGTCTCCTATAGTACCCTAAATATGCCTTGCCAGACCTTTCTGGCTTGTCAGGTCTCTGTGGATGGGTCTGATGTTATTCTAATGCTCCTCTCACTGTGTGGAATACATCTCTTCTCTGTAGCAACTTTCAAGGTAGCCTCTTTGGCTCTAAGATTCACAAGTTTCACTATTATATGCCAGGACTTTGGCCTATTTTTATTGATCTTTGGGTGGGTCCTCTCTGCTTTATGGAGAGGAAGGCTTGTTTCCTTCCACAATGGAAGGAAGTTCCCTGCTATGATTTACTCAAATATATCTTCTACTGTCTCCCTACATTCCCACATGGATCCCAATAATTCTGACACTGGGCCAAATTTATGGTGTCATTGTTCTCTCTATGTCTGTTCTCATGAGCTTCTAACTGTTTGTCACTCTCCTCCTCAGCTTCCTTTCTTTCTATCAGTTTACCTTTTAGCTCACTAATTCGTTCTTCTGCCTCTTTTACCCTGGCTGTTTGAGTTTCCACTTTAGACTGCATCTCATTCATAGCACTTTAATGTCATCCCGATTAGATCTCATTCTGCCCTTGTAGATTTTATGTTGTCTCGAATGCTTTTCTCAAGCCTAGCTATGGACTTTGTGATTGCTCCTCTGAAGTCCATCTCTGATATCTTGCTTATAACCACAGCCATTAGATCTGTGGCAGGGACCAGTGTCTCTGGTTCTTTTCATGACTAGACGTTCTTTCCCCTTGTCATTCTGCTAAGGGCTGGTTGAGGGAATATACAGAGTCCAAAATATCAATCACAACCCAACGAAGTGCACCTATGAAAAAATCCAAAGTGGTCAATACTATGTTGAATAAAAGGGTGAGATTGAACATCCTTGTCTTCTTCTTCTTCTTAGAGTCTAAGCTCTTAGTTTTTCACCATTGAGTATAATGTTTCCTGTAGGTTTTTTATAGATAGACTTTATTATGTTGAGGTATGTTCCCTCTAAACCTACTTTGTTGAGGGATTTTGTCATGAGTTGATGCTGTACTTTGTCAAAAGCTTTTCCTGCACTATTGAAATGATCATATGGTTGATGTGATATATCATGTATAATATGTACTCTTGAAACACCCTTGCATTTCATGAATAAATCCCACTTGATTGTGGTGAATGATATTTAAAAAAATATACATTGTTAGATGCAGTTTGCTAACATTTTTGTTCAGGAGTTTCCATCTATGTTCGTCAGAGATATTGGTCTGTAATTCTCTCTATTTCTTTCTTACTTTCTTTCTTTCTTTCCTTTCCTCATAGTGTCTTTATCTGGGTGGGTTTTTGTTGTTATTGTTGTTGTTGTTTGTTTGTTTGTTTTGTATTTTTGTTTCTTTGCTTGTTTGTTTGCTTTTGGCATCTGCGTAATTTTGGCATCATGGAATAAATTTGGAATCTTTCCTTATACTATTTTTTGGAATAGTTTGAGAAGAATAGGTGTTCAGTCTTCTATAATATGTGGTAGAAATTGGCTATGTAGCCATTTGGTTCTGGTTTTCTGTTTGTTATGTGTTTTTTGATTATTGATTCAATTTCATTGCTGCTAATAGGTCTGTTCAAATTTTCTATTTCTTCTGGATTCGGTTTTGGGAAATGATATGTTTCTAGGAATTTATCCATTGTTTTTAAAGTTGTCCAACTGGTTGGCATATAATTTTTCATGATAATCTTATAATCCTTTGCATTTCTCTGGTGTTAGTTGTTATTCTTCCTCTCTCATTTCTAATTTTGCTTGAGACTTCTGGCTCTCTCTTCCTCTTTCTCTCCCTTTTGCACTCTCTCTGGCTAAAGGTTTTTAGTCTGTGGCTGGCTAAAGGTTGATCATTTGTTTTTAAATCTTTTCAGAGAAACAGCTCCTGGTTTCATTGATGTTCTCAATTGGTTTTTATTTGTTTTGTTTTTTAGTTTCTGTTCCATTTATTTCTGCTCTAATCTTTTTTTTTTTTTTGCACATCTCTCATTTTATTTATTTATTTTTTTCAGCGTAACAGTATTCATTCTTTTTGCACAACACCCAGTGCTCCATGCAAAACGTGCCCTCTCCATTTTATTTATTTATTTGACAGAGAGAGAGGTCACAAGTAGGCAGAGAGGCAGGCAGAGAGAGAGGGAGAAACAGGCTCCTCACTGAGCAGAGAGCCTGTTGCGGGGCTCGATCCCAGGACTCTGAGACCATGACCTGAGCCGAAGGCAGAGGCTTAAACCACTGAGCCACCCGGGTGCCCCTATTTCTACTCTAATCTTTATTATTTCCTTCTTTCTACTGGTTTGGGGTCTTGTTTGTTCCTTCTCTAGCTCCTTTTGGTGTAAAGTTCGGTTGTTTAATTGAGATTTTTCTAGCATCTGAAGGTAGGTGTGTATAGCTATTAACTTCCCTTTTAGAATAACTTTTGTTGCATCTCTAAAATTTTGGAGCATTGTGTTTTCATTTTCATTTGTCTCTATGTCTTTATTGATTTTCTTCTTGATTTCTTGATCCATTTGTTGTTTAGTAGCATATTATTTAACCTCCTCATATTTCTGTTATTTCTAGATTTTTTTCTTTGTGGTTAATTTCTACTTTCACAGCTTTGTGGTAGGGAAAGATGCATAGTATGAGTTCAATCTTTTTGAATTTGTTGAGACTTGTTTTGTAGCCTAAAATGTGATCTAATCACTAGAAGGTTCCATGTGCACTTGAAATGGATGTGTATTTTGCTGATCCAGGATGGAATGTTCTGACTATATCTGCTAGTTCCATCTTGTCCAATGTGTTATTCAAAGCCACACTTTCCTTGTTGATCTACTGATTGGATGATCTATCCATTGATGTCAGTGTGGTGTTAAAATCTCCTACTATTATTGTATTATTTCTCTTATGTTTACTATTGGCTACTTTATGTATTTGAGTGCTCACAGATTCTGTGCATCAATATTTGCAATCATTTTATATCTTCTTTTTGAATTGTTACCTTTATGATTATATTGTGTCCTTCTTTGTCTGTTATTACAGTCTTTGTTTTAAAGTCTATTACTTCCAATATAAGTATTGCTGTCTCAGCCTTCTTTTAACTTCCATTTGTATGACAAATGAATTTCCATCCCTCATTTTCAATTCACATGTATTTTTAGATCTGAAGTGAATCACATGTAGGCAGCATGTTGATAGGTCTTGCTTTTTTATCCATTCCTTTTTACCTGTGTCTCTTGATTGGAGTATTTAGCTCATTTCCATTCAGGATAATTATTCTTTCTTTCTTTTTTTAAATTTGTTGATTTTCAGCGTAACACTTTTCATTGATTTTGCACCACACTCAGTGCTCCATGCAGTACGTGCCCTCCCTATTACCCACCACCTGGTTCCTCAACCTCCCACCCCCCAGCCCCTTCAAAACACTCTGGTTGTTTTCAGAGTCCATGGTCTCTCATGGTTCATCTCCCCTTCCAGTTTCCCTCAACTCCATCTCCTCCCCATCTCCTCATGTCCTCCATGTTCTTTGTTATGCTCCACAAATACGTGAGACCATATGATACTTGACTCTCTCTGCTTGACTTATTTTGCTCAGCATAATCTCTTCCAGTCCCATCCATGTTGCTACAAAAGTTGGGTATTCATCCTTTCTGATGGAGGCATAATACTCCATTGTGTATATGTACCACATCTTCCATATCCATTCATCCATTGAAGGGCATCTTGGTTCTTTCCACAGTTTGGCGACCGTGGCCATTGCTGCAATAAACATTGGGGTACAGATGGCTCTTCTTTTCACTACATCTGTATCGTTGGGGTAAATACCCAGCAGTGCAATTGCAGGTCATAGGGAAGCTCTATTCTTAATTTCTTGAGGAATCTCCACACTGTTCTTCAAAGTGGTTGCACCAATTTGCATTCCCACCAACAGTGGAAGAGGGTTCCCCTTTCTCCACATCCTCTCCAACACACGTTGTTTCCTGTCATGCTAATTTTGGCCATTCTAAATTGTATAAGGTGGTATCTCAATGTAGTTTTAATTTGAATCTCCCTGATGGCTAGTGATGATGAACATATTTTCATGTGTCTGATAGCCATTTGTATGTCCTCATTGGAGAAGTGTCTGTTCATATCTTCTGCCCATTTTTTGATATGATTATCTGTTTTGTGTGTGTTGAGTTTGAGATGTCCTTTATAGATCGTGGATATCAACCTTTTGTCTGTACTGTCATTTGAAAATATCTTCTCCCATTCCGTGGGTTGCCTTTTTGTTTTGTTGACTGTTCCCTTTGCTGTGCTGAAGCTTTTGATTTTGAGGAATTCCCAAAAGTTCATTTTTGCTTTTGTTTCCTTGGCCTTTGGAGACATATCTTGAAAGAAGTTGCTGTGGCTGATAGCGAAGAGGTTACTGCCAATGTTCTCCTCTAGGATTCTGATAGATTCCTGTCCCACGTTGAGGTCTTTTATCCATTTCGAGTTTATCTTTGTGTATGGTGTAAGAGAATGGTCGAGTTTCATTCTTCTACATATTGATGTCCATTTTTCCCAGCGCCATTTATTGAAGAGACTGTCTTTTTTCCATTGTACATTTTTTCCTGTTTGTCAAAGATTATTTGATAATAAAGTTGAGGGTCCATATCTGGGCTCTCCACTCGGTTCCACTGATCAATGTCTGTTTTTATGCCAGTACCATGCTGTCTTGGTGATCACAGCTTTGTAGTAAAGCTTGAAATCGGATAATGTGATGCTGCCAGTCTTCTTTTTGTTTTTCAACATTTCCTTAGCAATTTGGGGTTTCTTCTCTTCTGATTCCATACAAATTTTAGAATTATTTGCTCTAGCTCCTTGAAAAATATCGGTGGAATTTTGATCAGAATGACATTAAAAGTATAGATTTCTCTAGACATTATAGACATTTTAACAATGTTTATTCTTCCAATCCAAGAGCATGGAACGGTCTTCCATCTTTTTGTGTCTTCAATGTCGTTCATGAGTGTTCTGTAGTTCCTCGAGTACAGGTCCTTTACTTCTTTGGTGAGGTTTATGCCCAGGTATCTTATGGTTCTTGGTGCTATAATAGTAAATGGAATTGATTCTCTCATTTCCCTTTCTGTATTTTCATTGTTAGTGTATAAGAAAGCCACTGATTTCTGTACATTGACTTTGTATCCTGCCACGTTACTGAATTGCTGTATGAGTTCTAGTAGTTTGGGGTGGAGTCTTTGGGGTTTTCCATATAAAGAATCATGTCATCTGCGAAGAGAGACAGTTTGACTTCTTCCTTGCCAATTTGGAAACCTTTTATTTCTCTTTGTTGTCTGATTGCCGTTGCTAGAACTTCTAATACTATGTTGAACAAGAGTGGTGAGAGTGGGCATCCTTGTCGTGTTCCTGATCTCAACAGGAAGGCTGCAAGCTTTTTCCCATTGAGGATGATATTTGCTGTGGGTTTTTTCATAGATAGATTTTATGAAGTTCAGGAATGTTCCCTCTATCCCTATACTTTGAAGCGTTTTCATCAGGAGTGGATGCTGGATTTTGTCAAATGCTTTTTCTGCATCAATTGAGAGGACCATGTGGTTCTTCTCTCTTCCCTTATTGATTTGTTCTATCACATTGATTGATTTGCAAATGTTGAACCAACCTTGTAACCCAGGAATGAATCCCACCAGGTCATGGTGGATAATCTTTTTAATGTGCTGCTGGATCCTGTTTGCTAGGATCTTGTGGAGAATCTTAGCATCCATATTCATCAGTGATATTGGTCTGACATTCTCCTTTTTGGTAGGATCTTTGCTTGGTTTGGGGATCAGGGTAGTGCTGGCTGCATAAAACGAATCTGGATGTTTTCGTTCTGCTTCTATTTTGTGGAAAAGCTTCAGGAGAATTGGTGTTATTTCTTCTTTGAAAGTTTGGTAGAATTCCCCAGGAAATCCATCAGGTCCTGGCCTCTTGTTTTTTGGCAGGTTTTTGGTCACTGCTTCAATCTCATTACTAGATATTGATCTATTCAGGTTGTCAATTGTGTCCTGGTTCAATTTTGGGAGTGTATAGTTTTCCAGGAGTGCATCCACTTCATCTAGGTTGCTTAGCTTATTGGCATAAAACTGTTGGTAATAATTTCTGATGATTGTTTCTATTTCTTTGGTGTTAGTTGTGATCTCTCCCATTTCATTCATAATTTTATTAATTTGGGCTTTCTCTTTTTTCTTTTGGATTAGTGTGGCCAATGGTTTATAGATCTTATTGATTCTTTCAAAAAGCCACCTTCTAGTTTCATTGATACGTTCTACTGTATCTTTGGTTTCTACCTCATTGATCTCTGCTCTATTCTTGATTATTTCCCTTCTTGCATGTGGAGTTGGTTTAATTTGTTGTTGATTCTCCAGTTCTTTAAGGTGTAGAGACAGCTGGTGTATTCTGGATTTTTCAATTTTTTTGAGGGAGGCTTGGATGGCTATGTATTTCCCCTTAGAACCGCCTTTGCTGTATCCCATATGTTTTGGACCAAAGTGTCTTCATTCTCATTGGTTTCCATGAATTGTTTAAGTTCATCTTTGATCTCCTGGTTGATCCAAGCATTCTTCAGCAAGGTGGTATTTAGCTACAGGTGTTTGAGTTCCTCCTGAACTTTTCCTTCTGATTGAGTTCCAGTTTCAAAGCATTGTGATCTGAGAATATGCAGGGAATAATGTCAGTCTTTTGGTATTGGTTGAGTCCTGCTTTGTGACCCAGTATGTGGTCTATTCTGGAGAAGGTTCCATGTGCAATTGAGAAGAATGTGTATTCTGTTGTTTCAGGGTAGAATGTTCTGTATATGTCTAGAGGTCCATCTGGTCCAATGTTTCATTCAATGCTCTTATTTCTTATTAATTTTCTGCTTCGATGATCTGTCTATTTCTGAGAGAGGCGTATTAAGATCTCCTCCTATTATTGTATTCATATCAATATGACTCTTTATCTTGACTAATAGTTTTCTTATGTAATTGACTGCTCTCATATTGGGGCGTAGATATTTACAATTGTTAGATCATCTTGGTAGATAGTCCCTTTAAGAATGGTGTAGCGTCCTTCTATATCTCTGACTACAGTCTTTAGTTTAAAATCTAATTTATCTGATATGAGAATCGCTACTCCGGCCTTCTTTTGAGGTCCATTGGCATGAAAGGTGCTTCTCCATCCCTTCACTTTTAGTCTGGGTGTATCCTTAGGTTCAAAATGGGTCTCTTGTAGACAACATATGGATGGGTCCTGTCGTTTTTTCCAATCTGCAATCCTATGTCATTTTATGGGTGCATTTAGGCCATTCACATTTTGAGAGATATTGAGAGATAGGTTTTTATTGACATCATGTTACCTTTGAAGTCTTTCTGTCTGTAGATTGTTTCTATATTTCTGTTCAATGATATTCTTAGGATTTTTTCTCTTTTAAAGGCCCCCCCTTAGTATTTTCTTCAGTGTTGGCTTGGTGGTTGCATAGTCTTTTAAGCCTTGCCGGTCTTGGAAACTCTTTCTCTCTCCATCCATTTTGAATGTCAGTCTTGCTGGATAGAGTATTCTTGACTGTATGTTCTTCTCATTTAGTACTCTGAATATATTTTGCCAGCCCTTCCTGGCTAGCCAGGTCTCTGTGGACAGGTCTGATGTTATTCTAATGGGCTTTCCTCTGTATGTAAGGAGCTTCTTTGCCCTAGCTGCTTTTAAGAGGGTCTGTCTTGATACATAATTCCTCATATTAACTATAAGGTGTCGTGAGGACTTTGAGAATCTAAAATCTTGGGGGGAAATCTCTCTGCCTCTAGTACATGAATGTTGTTTCCATTTGTGAGATTGGGAAAATTTTCATAGACAACTTCTTCCACTATATCTTCTAGACTTCTTTCTTTTTCCTCCCTTCAGGGATTCCAATAATTCTGACGTTGGAATGTTTCATGGTATCATTTATTTCCCTGATTCTGTTTCCATGGCTTCTGAACTGTTTGTTCCAGGCTTCCACCTGATCCTTTCTCTCTATCTGTTTGTCCTCCAGATCACTAATTCTATCTTCTGTCTCAGTTACCCTCGCTTTTAGAGAATTTAGATTAGATTGGAACACATTGAGACCATTTTGAACATCATCCCTGTTGGCTTTCAGTTCTGCCCTAATCAATTCTGTTTGGTCATCCATGGCTTTCTCCAACCTAGCTATTGCCTGGATAATTGTTAGTCTGAATTCCTTTTCTGACATATTGTCTTTGTCGATAGCCATTAGCTCTGTTGCAGAAGGTCCATCCTCTGTATTTTCCTTCTGTTGGGTATTCCTCCTCCTAGTCATTTTGGTAAGAGATGACTGAACAGATGCAGCTGGATGTATTGATTGTGGTGCAGTCAAGGTCCACTATGGAACACTTCTGTGCAATCAGGGTTCCACACCCAAATGAGAGAAAAAGGAAGTGAAAAAGAAATAGAGAAGAAAAAAGAAAAAAAAATGGAAAAGAGAAAAGGCAAAAAAAGAGAGAGAGAGAGACGGGGGGGCGGAAAGGGAAGATAAAAGAGAAGGCTCAGCCCAAATGGGCCCCAAGGTAAGATTTATGAATTATACAAACAAAAACAGACAAACAAAAGACTGATAAAAGTATATGACAAGAGAAAAAAATATATATATAAGCAAAAAAAGGGAAGAACCTCATCAGAAAGAACCCCAAGTATAAGATTTATATACTATCAGGACAAACACAAATTCACAGAAACACTGGCAGAAGGAAAAATTGGGAGAGTGGTTTTAAATTCTCATTGTGGGTGAGGAAGGTTATTTTGATTCTTCCTGGATGTATCTTGATGTTTTTGTTAAGGGACTCAACTTTCCTAAGTTACAGGGGGATTAGAAACTGGTTTGCCTATAGGGGTAACATTGATTGGGGAAAGGGGATTACCTTGATGTTTAAATCTATATGTGTATTAGAAAATAAAAATTAAAAGAGAAGAAACTAGACTAAACTGAGTTAAAATTAAAAAAAAATAGAAAAGCAAAAGAAAAACACGGGTGTATGTATCAAAAAGTTCAGGTTAGAAGGTTATTAAGGAATTTGATGTACTGGACATCTCAGTGTGATGGTAAATAGGTTAAAAATTATCTGTATGTATTAAAAAAAAGAACCAGAATATTGGTAAAGAGTTAAAAATAAAAGTTGTATTTATGAAGTAGTGGTGGTTGTTCTCCTGTAGTCTTCTTCTTTTTTTTTTTTTCTTCCTTCCTGGTTGTTTTTCTGGGGGAGGGGCCTGCCACGTGGGTTTTCAGACAATGATGTTCCCTGAGTTAGGTCCTCCCGCTCCACTCAAGGGGGTGGGCTCTGAGGAAACTGTTTTTTTCAGGCTTTTTGTTCTCTGGAGGTTTTTATGTTCTTTCATCTGTTTTCTCTTGCCTTGACAGTTTTTGATGGTTTTTGGAGGTTTAGAGGAGAGCAAACTGCACCCCGACCTCCCTCTCAGAGAGAAGCCTCAGAATGCTCTGCAGAGCTGCTGGGAGAGCCGGTTCTGAGTCACTGTCCCTGGGGATGCAGGAGTTTCTTCGTTGTACCCAATACCAGGACAGCGTAGGCTGTCTTGGCAGCTCCAGACCGCCAGAGAGGTTCCAAGCAGAGATCGCACACAGAGATTTTCCCGCTGTCCTGGGCTGGTAATGTCTGGTTTTTCCAGATGCCAGAGCTCCAGGCTAGCACCTATGAGCACCTCTCCCAGGGGAGGGTGTGGGAGGCGCGCGTTTCAGGATTGCAGTCTGGCCAGGCTCCCAGCCCCTCATGGGAGGCAAGTGTCCCTGGACCTAGGCTGGGTCTATCTCTGCAGGTATCCAGGGATCTAGGTTCCCCTATCTCTGCATGGTCTGCTGTTATGCTGTCTCTTTAAGGGTGAAAACTCATTTTCCTCTTGCTCTCCCACTCTCCCAAAGCCAAGCACCAACTGAATTTTAAAGTTCCAGTTGCAAAACACCACTGATTGTAAGAACTCAGGTAGCCAGGCCCCTCCAATTCTCAAAACCAAATGTTATGGGGATTCGTTTTCCCCGTGTGGGTACCCTACATTTGTGAGCTACATGTGGGGATCTGTACCTCTCCCCTCTCCTTACCACCATGTCCTGCCCTTACATGAGCAGTCCTATGGGTCTGTTTGGCTCCCAGGTGTGTCCTCACACCTCCTACCCTTGTTTACTTGGGCTATTCTCTACATTTATCTGAGGAGATTGTGTTCTTCCAGTCTTCCAGTCATTTTCTAGGTTTTTTACACTAATGTGGCTGTAATCTAGTTGTGTGCATGGGAGAAGGTGAGCTTAGGATCGTCCTACTCTGTCATCTCCCCCAGAAGTTCCTCAATGATGATTTACATTAATCAACTCAATAAATTTTATCCACTCTTGAATTTTGAGGTTAAGGTGACCGGCTTGTTGTATAGTGTTCTTTTAATATTTTCTTAAGGATTTTGCATTGACATTCATGAATTGTATTTTCTTTATTAATGTAATCTTTGTTGTTGTTGTGAATCAATGTTATAGTAGTTTAAAGCAGAGGACTGAAAGTCTTCTTTATCCTTCCCTGATGTAGAATAGTTTGAAAGTACAGTGGCATTATCTGTTTCTTAAAGGAATGATAGAATTCCCTTGTCAAATCATCTAAACTCACTGATTTAGGGAGCCGTCAACAGTATCAATTTTTTGTATTTCCTCTAGAGTAATTGATTTGAATTTCCACTTCTTATATAAGTTTTGGCAATTTATATTTTGAAGAAAATGATTTCTTCAGATTTTTAAAGTCACATTAAGTTCAGGCTTAGGATTCCTAAAGTTCCTCCCCTTATAATTTCATAGATTGTTTATTTGTGCTTTCTTGTTTGTTGAAATTAGACTAGGTAACAGTAGGTGTCTGTATGCCTGTATATATGTACTGAAATTCTTGGACTTATCATTACTATCATTTTCACTTTTCTGTTTGTTTTCAGTTTATGCTTACTAATTCTCCCATTACTCTTGGTTTTCTTTTCTTATCTATTTTCTAATAATTTTTCTATAATTTCTATTTTCAACCATTTGATAATCTACATGTAAACCCTGCATGTAATGAAAGATGGTCAACATGTAAAAATACATGTATTTTTATCTTTTCTGTTTATCATATACATATAAGACTATGCATTTTTCCTTGAGCTCTGCTTTAGATGTAACCCATAGGTTCTTCTAGGCATCCTTTTAATTACTGCTGTTTTGTAGTTATAGCAAAAATTTAGTTTTTATTTCTTCTTTGAATATGAACTGAGTCTTTAAGTTTCCAAGTGGTAGAGACTTTGTTAGTTTTTATTTTTATGTTTTGGTTTCATTATTAATTTCTTTGTTCATTGTGATCAAGGCATTTTGTCTTATTATTTCTACTTTTGGGAATGACTTGAGGTTATCTTTGAGGCCTGGTGTTTTGGTATGTGTATATTTCTTTCAATATTTTCCAAGATTTGTATTTTTATTCTAATGTTCCTTTATAAAATATACTTACTACTTTCTTTTTTCAGTATGCATGTTGCATCTGTCAGTTTTTCCTGAGACATGTCTTTTGATTCTGCAGATTAAAATCTTTTATTTCTGGAATGTTTCCTTAGTATATCTATCTAACTTATGTATTTGAGGGGCGCCTGGGTGGCTCAGAGGGTTAAGCCTCTGCCTTCAGCTCAGGTCATGGTCCCAGGATGCTGGGATGGAGCCCTGCATCAGGGTCTCCGCTCAGTGGGGAGCCTGCTTCTCCCTCTCTCTCTGGCTGCTGCTCTGCCTACTTGTGATCTCTTTCTGTCAAATAAATAAATAAAATCTTTAAAAATAAATAAATAAATGGATAAAAGACCTCAACGTGAGACAGGAATCCATCAGAATCCTAGAGGAGAATATAGGCAGTAACCTCTTTGATATCAGCCACAGCAACTTCTTTCAAGATATGTCTCCAAAGGCAAAGGAAACAAAAGTGAAAATGAACTTCTGGGACTTCATCAAGATCAAAAGCTTCTGCACAGCAAAGGAAACAGTCAACAAAACAAAGAGGCAACCCATGGAATGGGAGAAGATATTTGCAAATGACAGTACAGACAAAAGGTTGATTTCCAGGATCTATAAAGAACTCCTCAAACTCAACACACAAAAAAACAGATAATCATATTTAAAAAAAATGGGCAGAAGATATGAACAGACACTTCTCCAATGAAGACATACAAATGGCCGTCAGACACATGAAAAAATGTTCACCATCACTGGCCATCAGGGAGATTCAAATTAAAACCACATTGAGATATCACCTTACACCAGTTAGAATGGCCAAAATTAGCAAGGCAGGAAATAACCTGTGTTGGAGAGGATGTGGAGAAAGGGGAACCCTCTTCCACTGTTGGTGGGAATGCAAGTTGGTGCAGCCACTTTGGAGAACAGTGTGGAGATTCCTCAAGAAATTACAAATAGAGCTTCCTTATGACCCTGCAATTGCACTGCTGGGTATTTACCCCAAAGATACAGATGTAGTGAAAGGAAGAGCCATCTGTACCCCAATGTTTATTGCAGCAATAGCCACAGTCGCCAAACTGTGGAAAGAACCAAGATGCCCTTCAACGGACAAATGGATAAGGAAGATCTGGTCCATATACACTATGGAGTATTATGCCTCCATCAGAAAGGATGAATACCCAACTTTTGTAGCAACATGGATGGCACTGGAAGAGATTATGCTGAGTGAAATAATTCAAGGAGAGAGAGTCAAGTATCATATGGTTTCACTTATTTGTGGAGCATAACAAAGAACATGGAGGTTATGGGAATATGTAGAGGAGAAGGGAGTTAAGGGAAACTGGAAGTGGCTATGAACCATGAGAGTCTATGGACTCTGAAAAACAATCGAGGGTTTTGAAGTGGTGGGGGTTGGGAGCTTGGGGAACCAGGTGGTAGGTAATAGGGAGGGCTGTACTTCATGGAGCACTGGGTTTGGTGCAAAAACAATGAATACTGTTACACTGAAAAGAAATTAAAAAAAAAAGTGAAAAAAAAAGACTCAAAGCTTAAAATACCAGCAATGGTAAGAGATTTGTTAATCATTCATTCATTCAGCTTTGAACTTTCTCTTTTATCAAGCTCTCTGACACTGGTTTCTAGGCACCTACCTGCCCTTTTAAAACTTCTAAAAATAAAATATGTTTATTTCATTGGTACAGAAAAAAAAGAAATTTAAAAAATAAAAACTTTTAAGAAATCATGTTGTTTTGGGAAAAATAATAATGTAATGAAATGTTTATTATATAGTAATTATAAAACGTTTTGAAGACAAAAAAATCTTAAATTGAAAAGAAAATCCAAAAGGAAAAAAAATCACCCTATGCTCAGTCTATGTACAATATGGACATTTCCAGAGGACTTTTATTAGAAAACATTGTTTCTTGGGCAAGAGGGCAGCTGAGTAGGGAGGTCGTTTAATCTGGCCTCAAATTTAGCTGGATATCTATGAAGCCATTCTGAACAGACACAAATTCATCCTGAGGTGGAAGATTTATCTGGATCTCCACAAGCAGAGAATTAGGTGTGGAAAGTGGAGTCTTCTGAGGAAATAACTGAAGATAAATGGAATGTTGGGGCACCAGATAAGCTGGCTACCCGAAAGTGATATAACACAGGAGAATACAAATGGAGACATTGGAAATCTGCTCTGGTTAGTGACACCTCCTTCTGAAAAGAGCATAGGGAACAAGTAGGGCAGAACTCTTTGTGGTAAGAAGATTTTTAGCATGAGATCTACCCTATTAACATGACTTTAAGTGCACAACATTTTATGGTTAATATAGCTTCCAAAGTTACAGTTACGCAAGATGAATAAGCTCTGGAGACCTGTACAACATAGAGTTATATATATTTTTTAAATATTTTTTTATTTATTTGAGAGAGAGAGAGAGAGATCATGAGTCAGGGAGGGGCAGAGAGAGAGGGAGAAGCAGACTCCCCTCTGACCAGGGAGCCTGATGGAGGGCTCAGTCTCAGGATCCTGAGATCATGACCTGAACCAGTCAGAGGCTTAGCCAACTGAACCACTCAGGTGGCCCCATGTTGTATGATTTTTAAAAAAATGATGGTAATTCACTGTAGTGTGCTTTGATGGGGCCAGTTGATCCAAGTGTAATGTACTAGGAAGGAAAGAACATTAAGAGTCGTGACCTTAAAACAAACAAACAGACAAAAAAAAAAAAAAAAAAACAAAAAAACACCGGGTGCCTGGGTGTCTCAGTTGGTTAAGCATCTGCCTTTGCCTCAGGTCATGATCCTGGAGTCCTGGCATTGAGTTCCATATTGGACTCCTGCTTGCCAGGGTGTTTGCTTCTCCCTTTGCCCTTCATCTCATTCATGGTCTCTCTCTCTTTCTCACAAATAAATAAAGAAAATTTTAAAAAAAATCAGAAACATAGAAGGTTGGTAAGAACCTTAGATGAACACAAAAAACAACCACTACAGCAAAACAGAATGTGGAATGGAATAAAAAATACAGCAAAAAAATTATACCATTATAGTTTCATTCACATCATAAATATTTGAAAACTGATATTAATGTTTCTTAAAATTTCCATAGTTCTTTCTGCCAAAGTAATTTAAAAAGTTACTTTTATAGTGTCCTTCATTTATTGAGCTTCATTTATTGAGAACAAGCAATGTGGCAGACAGTATTCAATCTTACAGTGAATAAAACTAGAGCTTTAAATGTTTAAATAAAACATCTTGGGGGCACCTGGGTGGCTCAGTTGGTTGGGCATCTGCTTTGGGCTCAGGTCATGATCCCTGGGCCCT